>NW_026087631.1:40594219-40919219 GCF_022539395.1 Myiozetetes cayanensis | reverse complement strand
AAAATGCCAAGATTTCCAGAAACCAAATCCCAGCTCCTTTAGGACACACATCTGTATAAATTTCCAATGAGAAAGACGAATTTTTAAAGTTGCTTTGCACTGAAACTAATACTGCTGCTTTCAGAGTTTTGAAAAATGTTCCGAATTATACAGTATCAAAAGACACTTGGGACTGCCAGAGCAAGACTGAAAGTTAGTAGCCTATAATGCAAATTTTCCATTTTAATTTTTTTTCTCTTGCCAAGACGCTAGTTTTCTGGCAAAACATTTGATCTGTTATTTCCTCACTTCTTCTGTGTTACAGCATTTTTGAATGTTTGTTAATACAACTGAGATTTTAGCGCTTTTTTTTTTTTAGATTTTTTGTTTAAAAATCTACTACTGCCAAAACTAACAGATTATATAACATCAGAATTTCACTTTGTACAGTAATTAAAGCTTGAGATTAATCTTTCCCATACTGGAGAGCTATTGGAGTTTCTTACCTAGAGGCATATTTTCAGTATTTTTGCAGTATATGTGGGTAATACTATTTGCCAAATACAATAACTAGGGCAATAAAAGTGAGAAATCTAGATGAGAGATCTTCATACCAACTTAAATACCTAGACAGAATTATTAAAACTTGAGGAGGTCAAGTTAATTTAAACAGAGAGGTACAGGGATGTGCAGTGCTGAATATACAATGCTGTAACCACTGCAATTGTTAAATTAATTCTTGTGGTTGTTATGTAGTGGCCTACTGCTGTTTTTAATGACAGTTTGTTTTGGATGGTTTACTGCAGATCTACCAGTGGCTGCTGCTTTTGGTAAGACTGTCAAATATGTTTAATTCACAGTGTCTGCGTTATATAGATCTTCCATTAACATGTGCACAACTAAAAATTACATACAAATTTCAAAGTAGCATCAGGCTTTTCAAAATATTTGTAAAGACATATCTACCTGAAAATGAGGTGTGCTAATGTTCTGGTGAATATCAATTTAGAATTATCAGGACTTTAGAAAATATGTTTATTTAAAATATTTGCATTTCATGTTTAGTAAAACTCTCACACATTCCATTGCTTTAAAGCACAATAGGAACTAGCATAGAGAATTTAGCTGGTTTTTCTTCGCACATGCCAACCATATGAATATGTACAATGAGTAGCAACCCTGAATTAAAGTTCCAGTAAGTAATAATTTAAAATATAGGAAATTTTAGAAATTAGTGCGCTGCTTTGAGAACATTATTTTTAATGTAAAATCTCAGATAAACTAGACATAAATAATTTTTACCATCTTCAGATCTCATGAAAACAAATACAGAAAAACAACTGTAATCTAGTTTTGGAACGGCTCTAAGATTTTGCCATTTTATCCAAACAGAAGTTTAAGTTTTCATCATTACATGTTTCCATCATCATGGCTAGGCTTTGTGAACAAAGATTTGAGAAGGGCTCTACCCACGCTTGCTACAAGCGCACTGATGACTAAAAATGCGAGATAGCGTAGTTCAAGACTCAGCTAGGCAGTACATTTCACAACAACCAGTGAAAACTGAACCAGTGAAACATGTTTTAACTTTACACAATTTAACACACTCTGGGTATGTTACTGATACACTAAGCAGTGCGTTTTCTTCACTCTGTCCAAGAGTGTTTCAACAGACACATACACGTAGATTAGACCAAAGTACTAAATCCAAAGATTAACCTTTGCAATGAGGAAACACTAAGGACAGCAGCCATAAGGGAACAGGTAAGATTGAGGAAAGGAGATGATGGATTATCAACAGGCCAGTGTTACTGGATTTCTTTTGGTTTGAATTTACCTTTTTTATCAACTACAGAAGTCACTCTAGCTCAAGTCCAAGAAAAATTCTAATTGGTTACAAGAAGATCCCACCTCTCACACCTGGCAATACAACTCTGGGATAATCAGGACATTTCAGCAGCTAACAACAGCCACAGGCTAGACAGTTTTAGAGATAGATTATAACAGGCCTACTACTACAACTTCTAAAAATTGGGTATGCCATTCCGGTATGGAAGCTATTAACCCATTATGCATCTATTTTGGAAATATAGTTTAGAAAGAATTTGGGGATTCTTGGTAAACCAAGCGAGGAGAGGCTGAGAAATTCCTGATGATGCACAACAGTGTCTAGGAAGAAAAAGGGAACGATGCTGCTCTCCAAGTATCTGAGAGATGCACAACGTATGTCCTCTATATATACCAGCATACAATACACTAAAGGATTTTAATAGTTTAGAAACACAAGTATTCAGTTGAGAGTTGCAATATGCTAAAATTATGATGAAGTTCAGACTTCATCTGATTTTCAGTGCAAACAGAACAATAGTATCCTGTGACAAATGAAGGCACTGATTATAATTGCAAAAATGGGGCCAACTTGAGCAAATCTTATTGATTTGTCTGGTTTCCTGTCTGCTTATTTACTAGTAACTAAGAAAAAAACCTAACATAGTAACTAGATGTTAACAGAGAGACATAAGTACACAGAGTCTTCACTATGTCTGAGTGCTGTTATAGAATTCATCCTCTTAAGTACTAAGTAAGGTATAATTCATGTGCGGTACTATCTCCTCCAACCCAGTGACTGAAGATGAACATCATGAGAGAGAGCAGTCAACATGTTCACCATCTGCATTCTCCCTTCGCCCCCTAACCCTGAAGGAAACTGTTTTATATGGTAGAAACAAAAAATAAAAAGTACTTGGAATAGAAAGAAAAGTAGACACTGAGTATTAAATAACCTGAGAATTATTGCACAGAGACACAGATATGTTCTGAGTCTTCACTCACTACTCATGGTACACTTTCTCTTTTGTAAAGTGCCTTGAGATCTGAGTAGAATATTTTTTATTAAAACTAAGTACTTTTATTAAAATACACATCCCTTTAGCTGACAAATTTTCATGAAATATGGGTATTGACTCCTGCATTTCAACCAAAATAAGAGTTTGTACAAACTTAGCACTTACTGAATTTACATGGCAGTTTCTAGACAACTGGATACTGCTCACTTCACCATTTTGTTCTCCAGCGTCTTACTAGATGCAATCTATTATGCTGCTAATCTGCTTTCTATATTTCATTTACTCCTATTTTTGACATGCCATGTGCACATATAGAAACTGTATTTTTCTAATTACAAGGTATTCTTTGGATAACAAGCAGTGAAAAATGTAACAGGACGTTAACAACTATAAAAACCATTACTTTGTAAGAGAAATCTATACTTGCACACTTGCTTCACTGGACTTTGCCATGTAAAAGTTAGTAGGGAGGATGCATGTCCAGGAGTTAGGAAAAGCAACTGAGTATGAGGACATATACTTAGTCCTTAACACAAATTATGTGCTATGGGATACTGGGTAAATAAATTCCATTTTATGTTTCTGTTTATCCACATGTAAAACTCAAGCAATAATATGTAACTATGCACAGACATGCTGCAAGGCTGACTTACCTGATGATAAAGATGCTATAGATAAGTCAAGTACTTACTATTTTAAGTGCTTGTACATAAGGAAGTTACACAATGTTTAGCTCACACCCTCTTAGACATCTTAGACATACATATATATATACATATATGTGTATATATATATCATTTTAAGAAAACTATGTAAAATTTATAAATGCATAATCCTTGACTTCTTGCATACTTTTTAGGTGACTTCTGCATAACGCATGATTGCACATCCTTAGCACAGCAACCTGTACTCATAAAATGACACTTGGCACTGCATCTGGGACACTATAACCTCTGTGGACTAAAAGAGTTTGGTTTGTGTCGTCCCTTCTGATTATGCAGTGTATGTTATGAACAAGAGTGTGTGCTGACATGGATCAATGGACTGCACACTGTGTTTTCTGGTCCTACATGTTTCTACTCTTCATTTCTTGTTCCATGTACTATGTCTAATATTCCTCCTACAGAAGGTCAGTATTGATGCATTTTATTCATCACACTGTTCCAAGAGAAAGAAAAAAATCTTTTAAAGAAAAAAGGATTTAGAAATAGTAATGAAATTCTAACCTCCTTCTCTAATATTGTCAAACCCTCAAGTTTTCTAATCACTGAATGTGAACATCAACATATACAACTTATTTCTAAGGCATGAGAAGAAAGAAATTTAATCAGGAATTTGCATCATTTATCTTCCACTTGTCCCTCTCTGTCCTCACCAAGGAAAGAATAAAGGAAATCTCAGACAGAGATGATGAAAACCCTTCAATCAAATGACACGGCACTTTGTAAAGAATATTGTAGTAAGAAGCTTACTAAAAGATTTCCAACATGAATTTTAACGATCTGCCAAGCACCACACCCAGAGCAAAGTTGCAGGTCACACAGCATCATATCATTTATACTCCTACAGTGAATTACCAATGTAAACCACATTGGTCCACAGGGACATACTAGTGCCTTCTCACTGCATATTAACTTTAAGTCCTAAGGCATTCAGGGGGATAATGGTATTCAGCATACAGCCAGGTCTCAAAGGAAACCAAAATGCATCATATGTCAGCTGCATGTGTCTTCCCTTCATATTCATGTAATAAATATGATGCATATACAAATGCAGAAACATTATTATCTTGAAAGAAAAATACAAAAGTCAGCTATCTGGAGGAAAATTATTCATTGAATCCTGATTTCAATGACTTCGGTAACTAACTCCCATTGATTTCAGCAGAGTAACTTCAAGAGGAGTATTAAGACTTCTGTGCTGCTTTCACACTCAAAAAACTTTTAAAATTTTGTGCTCTGCATAAATACTAAAAGCAGCTGGTTTCAGCAGTAAGGAAAAAGAAAGTAAAAATAAATGTACTATATGTGCTAAATCCCTTACAAATTCATGTAATCCCATACTTCTTGTTTTTTGCACTACCATACGAACAGCTGTACTAAGACATTCCCTCAGAGGAGAAGAAAGCAACTTAAACTTGGGTATTCTTTAAGAGGCCATCTGCCTCCGTGGTCGGAGCTTGTCCTCCTACCACTTCTCACGTGGAATATCTGAAAGAATTTGGGTTTCTGACACTTACAAACCTCAGAAATGCTAGCATAACAGAGGGCATATATTGCCTCATCATAGCAGCACTCCAAGTGTGGAGAGAGGAACTATTTTTCTAAGGTACTGCTAAGTACCTTCATTTTGTCTTCAAAAAGGTCATGATGTCAAATCTTACTACTGATCAAGTTACTATGAGTCACTGCAGGTTACATCTGCTCTCTTAGAAGGAAACACAGTTGACCCTTGCTGGCCACGTGACATTACTGCACTTACATGAGGCCAATTACAAGGAAGCAGAATCATTCAGCATACCTGTACTGACAGCTTAAACATAAGTCTCAAGGAAAACAGTTACAACTGACAACCCTTCCCCTTTAAAAGGCCTACCTTTATAAAACATTTGCTACCAAACATGAATGAAATATACAGTTGAATAAACACAGCAATTCCCAAGAAATCATGATGTCATCATCATAAATGAGTGGTAAAAGTGCTGTTGGAGCTCAAGACAGCATATCTTTAAATCTCAGGAGTGGATATAATCAACACTGGGGAAAGCAACAGTAGTTGATCTAAGGCTGAAAACAATTAACACAGAGATATCTGAAGTCAAAGAGTGGAAGGGGGAGGCAGGAGGGGTACAAATATTAGGACATTGATCTCCCATCCCTTCAGTCATAGTTATAAGCTACCAGAAGATACTTATCATTAAAAGGTATCCAGTAAGATGCCAGACCTAGTGGGAAACAGGGCACACCACTAAAAGTCAGATCCTAATCTACAGTTAAGTAACTGGTATTTAAAAAGGAAACAAAAGAAATGCCTACCACATGTGGATGCACACTGGGGATGGCTGTAGATACACTTAAGATGATTTTAAGTCAAAACTTTTTACAATTAAAAAACAACCCACAATAATATGGGTAACTAAGACATGGGATAGGTACCACCTTCATAGTAGTTCACATAAAAACCATGATTCATGTGGCTTTTCTTCTACTCTTGCAGTTCTTTTTGTTGTTGACAAAAATATCACTGGTTGAGGATGAGCAAGTGGCATTTAAAGCCTGGAAGCCACTCAGTGTTCATAGTACCATGTGAAGAATGTGAGGTTTGGGTGTTACATCTGTGAAAGTTCACTGTAAAACAGAGCAGGAAGAAAGGTAGGGTGCTAAAGTCAAAACTGCCTCAGCCGAGCTGGAGCCAGAAGGATCAATCATGTTGTTTCTTGCCTCACCTTGGGGAGTACTGTCAGTAGAAGATGAGTCAGGAAAGGTATACTTAAATCTTTTCCCCCACAAGATCAGGAACATAAGAATCCTGGAGTAGAATCTTGTTGATATCTGAAAGGAAGAAGCAGACTTCAGGCTATCCTATAGCAGCATATAGGGCATCATTCTTCTTTTCCCATTTATGACTTGCTGCATCTTAAAACAGGTAAATCCATTTGTCAAATAGTTATACGGTCCAGACATATAAGAGTTATGTAAATGTTCATGGAGAAATCCATCCCATAGACCATACGCTTCCCCACCAAAAGGAGTGGATCTCACATCACCTGGTTTAATATACAAGCATGGTGGTCATGGTTCCTGTCATCTGTTCATGATGACCTTACTAGGTAAATTGTATCTCCCAGATATGACCTCGTTCTGTGATATCCAGTGAAAAAAGCAAATCTAGCAGAGATCTAGTAGACATCAAACTTCTCCAGTGTTAAGCAATGGTGAAGGGAAAAGCAACCTTTGCCTATTTTTTGCTTTCTACTTAGAGAGGGAATCATCATGCGCACAGCAGTCACCCACGTGTACATCAAATGGGGCACTCAGGACTATACAATGTTCAAATTACATCTGCATTAAATGAACATGCAATGTCATATTAGGTTGCGTGTAAGTGCAGTATGTCCTTCAGCCAAATATGGCCACATTCCATCTCAAGAGAATAGAGTTAATCTGAGTCACCTTGTTGGCTTTGTCAGAGATAATTAAATCAACAGTACAACTCTTGGCAAGAGAGAATTCCAGTGCAGTTTTCACTAAGTTGCACCATCTGTTTTATGAGCCAATCTTACAGATTTGGCCTGAAGGCAATTCACTCTTCTTGAATGTCTTCAGGATCTTCATGAAAAGGTCCAGTAGGAAGTGGTATCAGAAGTGGCAGGGGTCTACCAAGAAGAACAGGTATAGTGGAAAGAGCTTTGCATGTTAGAATAAAAACCTTATTGGCGCAACAACAGTGTCATCAGCCTAAATTTTAATTCTGGATTTCAGTCCTCTTAGGTGTGGGACTGATGGATCTTGTGGGTTTTTAACATTTCTCAGAAATAGCTGCTTTGAAATGATTTTATATAAATATAGAAATTTAAAACAGTTTTAGGTAGTCATGTCATTTTCCTAACAATGATTAAGAGGGGTAAAGGGATGTTTGGAGGAAGACAGTGCTGCAAAGCAGTGAGGCACTGTATCACACTCCTATAGACTGGTTATGAAGGTCTGAAGAATATCTGACAGCACAGGCCTAAAGAGGTGACATGAAAGAAAAGAGAAAACTGGATGAGGTACTAAGCAGTTTTTTCCAACATTGTTTCCAAAAGTCAGTTTGGTGTCTCAATTTGTATTTTCATGAAAATTCATTCTGATGAGTAGTGCTAACAGCTAAATTGCCTCTTTCTGAGGATATCATACTGTGTATAATCTGCTTGAGAAATACAAGAAAGCTGACAAAATGAGCTTGGATGGGAATGAGAAACTAATTTTTTGACAGCTGAATGGCAGATTCTAGAAGAATGTACAGCACATCAGGAATCCCTGACTAAGCGTAAAAACTTCACCTTCAGAAATTCTTTCTGATGCTAGGTCCTCAGGACCAGGTACTGGGTATTCTGTATGATACAAAATGATTTTTGTTGAGATTACTTCTTGTCTTGTCCAGACCTGAAGCCAAAGACCTCCACAATTCCTCCAGACTCTCCAGATGAGACAGACAATTGGCTATTTTTCTCAGAAGTTACTGATTGAGGTGATTCTCATAATCCTTTCACATAGTGTGCCTTCATTTCCCTGCAAGTGAGGAGTACATGATGAATGAGCCCTTGTAGTGAAGAGAAGTCATTATCACAAGAAGGACAATCCTAGAGATGGGACACCTCAGAGAAAACAAACAGAAATTCTGAAGAAGAAGTAGTAAGATAACATCTAGAATAAACAGACAAAGCTGATTCAGTTGTATGAACACCACGAGTGAAAATTTCTTTGCTCAGCCACATGGGATCAGAAGAAAACAAGGTGTGAGACGTACTGGCCTCTGTAGATGCAGTCAGAGCATGCATGCATGGGTTACATGCTTCTGAATTAGAGAGCATTCTACAGCCCTCCACAGCAGAGTATTTACATTCAATCACAATCTGAATGTACAGATACATATAAATACCAGCAAGAAAACTACAAGTATGCATCACAGCTTATTTACACAGCATGACCGATTATCCCTCAGAGTCCCTATGACTATTACTCAACTTTTGTCCCATGTTGGGGAAAGGATCAGAAATATAGCAATTATTTCATCAAAAGTACCTGACAGTCCGCTACATTAGTATCCTCCATAGTCTCATCAATCTCGGTTTTGTTCTTATACTTTCTGTGTACAGAGACTACCAGAACTGCATGGCCAACTTGTTTCATAGAATGGTACAAAGCAGGATTTGGATAATAACTGGAAGCCTGTCTCCATTTTGACTTCAGAGGTTTCAAAGTTGTCTCTCCAGAGGCAAAAGATCAGTTAACTGTGTACTGTGATGCACAGCTCCCTACCCATAAATATCTTATTAGTACAATAAAGGGAAGTAGGCCTCTTAAACCCATGATGGGGATATTAGTATATTAACACAGCATCCACAGCCTACAGAGAAATATGCATTAACATGTATGTGTTAATCTAATCTATCTAATTCCTATCAGTACATCTAGGTAACTTCTGTGAGCAACTGAGCAGTCCTACATTTTCCGATATGTAGTTGAGGGTCAGGTAAGAAGTCTGAGGTACTATAAACAAAAGTCAAAGAGTGAAACGTTGGAAGAGCAGAAACCACAGAAAACAAACTGAAAGTTGTCAGTACAGCCTATGACAGTGCTGAGTTAACAGGCAGTAAAATGTAAAGGAGCAGTAAATTTGTATCTTAGAATTTTTTTCTTAAAAAGGTAATAATGCAGGTAATGTCTGCATCAATGTGTTAAATGATGTTAGGGGAATAAAGGTGGGTAGCTCAGTAGTTCACAAAACTTCTACCGTTTGATTCGGCATTCATTAGGAAAAATTTATAAAACACCATGACTGCTTCTCAAAAGTTGTAGTAATAATATATAGCAAAAAACAGATGACATGTAGCTTAAAATGCTTTCAAAGTCTGTTAAAGGGAATATTAAACACAGCGGTTAACTAAACTTGAGCCAATAACCAACCATTGAACTAACCATTCTTGGGTGATGGTCATGAAACTAAATTTAAGTACACTTAATACTTTCTTTTTTTCCCTCCACCACTTCTTAAACATTATTTATGGTACAACTTGTTTCTATGTGTATTAGTTAAGCTAACTACACTACTAGACTAAAGTTCCCTACAGAGCCCAGTGTACATCATGCATACAGGTAACTGGAAGCCACTGCTCATATTCTGATATTCATCGAGTTTTTCACTTGGGTTCTGTGAATCACTAGTTATTCCACAACATTTGCAAATGACATCTGTAAACTGTAACTTGTTCAGAAATCATACATAACAAAATAATATAGGATATACTTTCAATTTGCTATTGATAAGTGAGACTGAAAAATACAACAAAGGATAATTTGATTTGGCATTTAAGTACATAATAAGCGAGTTCAAGACATATTAAGATATATTGCAGCTCTGCTGCACATGCACAAGAGAAGCATATCCCATCCAGGTGGACACCGAGAAACTAGTCCTCCTTTCACAAATGAAGACAGGAAAAAAGAGCACTGGTCCTAAGCCACTCTGAGTTACAAGGTCCCGTTCAGTCTCCCATATTCAAGTTGAAATGTGACAGACTCTAATTCCTGTCCCAAGTCCTCCTCCATCTGGTGATTCCATTTCCCTTCATTTCACTTGTACACAACAGGAGATTGACCACATCTTCAACAGAGCTACACAGATGTGTCTGAGGGATAGACATGGCTTAGCATCCATGAATTTCTATGCAAATCTCAACCCTCAAAGCCTGCTACTTAATCCCTTGACAACTTTTTTTCCTTGCTCAATTGGAATTCATTTATATGTAATTAAAACAAAGGAAAAAAAAACCACAACCAAACCAAAACAAAAAAACAAAAGAAAACAAACAAACAAACCAAAACAAACAAAAACCAAAACAAACAAAAAAAACACCAACCCCACTTCACGTTTATACTTCTTTTGCCTTTAATTACCTGACAAACAGTAGTATAACTGCATAAATTTTGCCTGAGGAGAAAGTTGGAGTTGAGCCTAATCACTAGCTGGAGACATTGTTCTGGCTAACTTAGGCAGAACACATTTGTACTGTATGCCTGAACAATAGTTAGGCACTACAGTTAAGGATTGCTTCTAGCAGTTGTCGATTTTGATTAACCCTTTTCTAGACTATCTAAGAACAGAGTTTTTATGTTTTACATTATTTAATTTACATTAAGGTATAAAGGCAGAGCCAGCGAGCGCTCTCTGAGCCCAGTGGAGTGTAAACATATCACACAGATATGATTAGCCTTCAAAGTATATGCAACTTGCTGAAATGCAGACTAACACCTTATCCTTACTTGCTACACAATTCACACAGTAGCATGGGTTTTATTTCCAGAATAAACCACAAGTCTTCCTATTTGGCTGTCTTGAAGTAAGCAGTCAAAAGTGATGCCATGAAAGTGTATCAAAGTCGAAGAAAATAAATAGAGCTAACATAAATGTGCCTAAAATATAATTTAAAACAGATATTATTGCCACTTGATGCCATTTAAGTAAATGGATTAAAGGTTATTTTGGTCTCAATTATATTTCTTTGAATTTATATAAATTTCTTAAAATCCTCAAGTTATTTCATTCTATTGTTTCATGGTGTAAGTCAAATTTTCTTGTGTTATACCACTACATAGATACAATGCACTTAATTTCAAGAGATCATCAAAACTATCCATATTTTGATAGAATTAAAATTTTTCACCACCATTGTGACTCCCAACATCCTGCAGAATGTTTCCACCAGTGTCTGTTTCCACCAGTGTCTGTTTATATAAGCTTTTAAACTTAGACAAACACAATGCCCAATATTGAACTACCCCTCAATCCTCAAGAGCATCACTGGACTGGAGGTATCTTGATATGTTTAGAGATAGTCTGTTCAAATTTTCTGATAAATTACAGAGGATTTTTTCCTTAGGTAAAAATTTTTTCATTAATTTTCTCTCTAAGAGTATATGTTAGTACTTATGAAAAAAAGCAGTTCATATATTTGCTCACTGCTAACCACTGAAAAAGGTCTGAATGAAACCCACAGTAAGGACCAACCAAATCTGCAGAGCTACAGAGCTAGAACCCAGACTTGAATCTAAATTTTCCAGTTGTTATTGCATCTGCACAGCCCACTGAGCCAAATTACACATGATGATTTTGCACACTAGGCCCCTCATATCAGAATCAATTTACTCTTTAAAAATGCTTAGCTTTTTTGGTTTAAAAGAGCTCTTCATTCATGCTGGACATCTCTAAACCATCACCCACTTAACCTATACTGCTCATAAAATGAAATTTCTCTACTTCTGATAGTATTATTTTCTGTGAATCAAGTCAGAAATTAGTTCCACATGCATAAGCAAATTGTTTTGCAGAGATCATCATATTTCAAAATTTCCCACATTTCAGCTGTCAGATTTGGGGTTTTATTTTAATGTACCAAAAGACTGCATCGCCATCAATAAAATGTTTGTATGCCTGCTATAAGTCCCCCAAAACCCTGAAAAGAATCATCAAGAATCCACAGAACACCAAAATCACTCAGACTCAGTTCATGAATCTCTCATCATGAAAATGCACGGGAGACTCTCTGATAGCAGTGAAGGCTCCTATTGGCATATATAAACATAAATAACAGAGGTCTCTCCCATTTCAGGAAGGGAGAAAAAAAATGGAGGAAACATAAAAGAATTATGCCTACTAGTGAAGAACATGTCCACTGTTTCCAACAGTAAAGTAAAAATTAAACATTTTTCTTCTACCAGAAAAGTGTATTTAACACTGCCAAAGTCAGCTTAGAAGTCTGTACTGAGGCACTCCACTTGGAACTCATAGTGAGAAAGACGTTTTTCACAAAAACAAATTTCCCGCAGTTGGTCCAGCCTGCCCCTCCAAACCTGCAATTTACAGCTTAATTAGTATTTTTTAAAACCATCTGTAAAAGGTGAAGATACCTGTGTATTTTCTTTCTCCTTTCCTTTTTTTTGCATTGTTACATCTGGAAACAAATAATTAAGAACATATAAATGTAAATACATTGTCAAATAATGGCAAACTTGTAGCAGTACACACACATATATGCAGCAATGGCCTTCTAAAATTCTAATCTTTAAAAAAGCAATCCATTAATAACTTTACAAGGGAAGTGCCCAAGGCTAGTTTAGAGGCTGACTGATGTCACTGAGACACATTACAAAAACAGAGGTTAAAAAATATGTAACAAAAATTGCATGCTTAATAACAAAATGTAATACTGTGACACGTAACTTCCAGAAGACATACGGTATTCCACCACATTTTTAAAATGATCTCTGCTATTATGTTTTACTGAACTGACAGGAAAAAGAACTCTGTATACTCAATTTCAGGTAAAACATTTTAGAAGCCCACAGTATTCAGAAACTCTATAAGCAAGAACATTTTGATTCCGTAATACCTTAATACTCATATTTCTGTTTTCGGTTTTATATGCTTTACAGCAATTGTTTGACAAAGAAACACAAAGTACAACTACAAGAACCACTAAAGCATGCTGTTTTACACAGTAGGTGGAAGTAAATTTGGAAGCCAGGGAGAAGAGAGAAGTGAAAAGTCGGATGAAGAATTTAGGGCCTGGGTGGCCTAAAGTTGAAAGAGATGCACTTAAGCGCCCACCTAAAAGGGCGGGACAGGGGCGAAGCCTACTTATGTGTGCACACACACACTAAAGGAAACAGAAAAAACACTGAGCAGTCTACAGCCCTGATCTGCCCTTGATTTTTTTAGGAGTTTCTTCTGGAAATCTGGTGAACAAAAGAACACAAGAATCAAAACTCTGTCTCCTTAGGTTTTACTGAGCACACTCCACACTGGCAAGCAACTGTATACAATGCTTTCAAAGGCATATTCCTGTGTAGGAGTGATGACTGAGTGCCCTCCAGGCACCTCAAATGCAATGCTGTCACTTCTAGTCACTACTCAGCAGGGATAATGCCATACCTGTTATGACAAGAATCAGCCACTTAAAGGCACCACACCTCTGCCCCCACAACGCATACTTGGAAGAAGGTATGAGCTGCACACTAACGTTTTAGGTATTGCCAAGGAGAAGCAATCTTTCCTATAAACACTGAAGAGATGAGAAGCAAGAAATTTAATAAACTCAGACGACAACTTCTTAGTTGAGTCCAAATAATTGCTATTATTTTGTAGTAGTTCCCTTTGTGTACGATCACAGAAAGTAAAAGATTAAGATGCCATTTGACCAGGCTAAACTGGGTTTCAGTTGTCAGCCTAAACCTGCCATCTGGTGTCAAGATACAGCAGATCACATCCCAGATGTGATCCTTTAAACAGATGACATTTTTACCCCCTTCCCCTTTTTCTGTAGGGCAAGCACAGAAGAGGATCTATCAGAGATGCAAATTAGCAGAAGTTTATTTCTCAATAGAGCAACTATTAATAAGAACAATCACATCAACAGGTAAAACACATGAAGAAAAAAATTAATTACTGCTCCACAATCTCCATCTGTCAGTATTCAGTGCCATGGAAATATGTCTGTGGTTGAGGAAGAAGGTATGAAATTCTTGCTAGTAAAATACGCAGGTTGGCCCACCTCAACCATCTGAAAATCTTCTGAAAACCTGGTATTTGTTTCAAGGCACTGTAAGTTTTGAAATCTTTGTCTTAGTTCTTTACTTCTTTCTGTCGCAATATCTCATTCCACAATTGGGGTGGAGAAGGGTTATGCAGCGCTATCATTTGCACCTCATTAGTCTTGGGCTGGAGCTTTGAGAAAGCTGATACTCCCTCTAAATTTTTACAGATGCTTCTAGTTTACCAGTTCATGACTGCACTACTAGGAAAGACTTCCTGCCACTAAACTGCTTGCTGGCATGTAAGCTGAATTTCAAAATCCTTGAAAAAAGTAAAGCCCTGTGCAGCTCACTTGCCTTATTCTTGAAGAAAAAAAAAAAGTCTCCTGAAAAAACACAGTAAAACTCTTCACTCCTAACCTGTGAGACTAAAGCCCTTGGAAATATTTCCTTAAAATTGCAGCACATCTTGATTTTGAAACTCCCCACAAAAATGTTCATTAACATGAAGGTATTTGTGGAGGTGTTTGTGGTGTAAATTAGTACCATGACACATTAAATAAGTAGTGAGAATAATTCATCAACAGATACCTTGTTTTTTTGCCAAAATCTAGATATTTTTATTTATTTCCTACATGTCACATGCATAATCTTTCACTTGGTATTAGGAGATTTTTACAGGAGATTCTTCCTTCTCCTCAATCTCATGCCCTACACTCCCTTTCCTAAAGGGTGAGAACTCTCTTCGATGGTCTGCTGTTTTGGTTTGTTTTTAAATTACTTTTTATTTTGCTTTATTGATAATGGTTCTGGAGAGTTTTCTGAAGTTCAGAGCAGGTGACACTGGTCTGTTCTTAATCTATAGTGCTTTAGTAATGTTAAGGCTAATAACGAGGGACACAAATCCCCTGATGGAACTGAATGCATTCCAAGCTCCCCGACCCACTCAGAGCAGTAATCCCCTGCAGCTGGAACTTACTTACCACCATGCACAGCTAATACATTTTTTAAAAGCTAGTCACTAGTGACAAATGTAAACTGGACTCAACAGCTCTCATCTCCTATCCCCAATCTTCTCTCATAACCCTGAGACTTGCTATTTCATTGATGGATACGATCTGCCTTTTAAAGCTACCAAACTGAAGTTGTATAGCTCCACTCTAAGTGACTAGAAGGTTTTAAAAGCATCTTCAGCTGTCAGACTTGAGCAAAAACAAAAAAGGTCATTCTTTACACAAACATTTCACAACTGGGAAAACTATCTTGGTTGGCTTTATCATTGCTACTCTGAACCCACTATTTATTTAGATGTTACATGCAAGCCATCTGTACAACACAATTACAGTATCTGCTTGATGCTATTAAGCTGCTTGCTGCTTTCTGTTGTCTTAATAAAACTCCTGCTTGACACGAGAATGAAATCCAAGACTGGGCTTCAGTTCTGCTGATGATATTCTGCTGTTAGTGTAAGAGCAGCCTGAAGTTACAGCTTTATAGTACAAATTCTGTGTACTAAGGCATACTTCTTCCACGCAGTTTTTCCTGGTTAACTGACTGCAGAGGACTACTCAAATTTACACATGGGAAAATTACAGCAGAACCAATTTTTCTACATATTCCTAGGAAGGGGAAGGGAGGACTGTTTCCAAATAAGCATCCTCTTCTCACCAACTTCCATAGAATTCAACAGCTGAACAACTCAACATAAAAGTATGTTCCAAAGAAAGCAGAGAAATTAAAAGGGAAAGCTGATGTCTAAATATGAAGAAAAATATTAGATCACATGGAAAAAAGAAAAAAAATTCCAGTGATGACATAATTATCACAAAATATCCCTGACAGGAATGAAAACAGAAAGGGCCTGATGGCAGTGTAATTGTTTGATCTAGCTTTTTTTAAAAGTAAGATAGTATAGCATCTTATTTTTGTTTATTAAATTTCCCAGATAACTGGCATTAATTACCATGATTTAAGTGGTATTACCAATAGGACTTGGAAATAGCTCCAAAACACTGACTACAATACTTACATTTCATTAGATTTAATTACTGCAAAGTTACATCTGGTGAGGGAAACATAACTGTATAGCTATCCTCAGCATTCTACCTTGAGTTCAGTCTTTGCATATTACATACTTAAGTATCTAATTTCGGTTCTAAAATTCACTCCAGTTAATAATGTGTAACTAGCAGAAACATAAAGAGACAGTGACAAACAGGTCTCTATGAATTAAAATCAGGTCTAATTATGTGACCTTTCTGTGTCCCTTAGAGCCCTCCTGAGGGCAGGTATTTCAAACAGCCTTAGTGACCAGTCTCAACAGTAACCATGCAAATGGAATGTCTAAGATAGGGGAAAAACTCCAGCTGTAATTAAGAAAGCAGGAAATCATTTGCTTTATAATCAAAGTTTTGTTATATTTTCTTCCATTTCCTTTTGCATGTCACTTTCTGTCCTATTTCCCTAATTTAAAAGGAATCAGCCAGCCTCCAAATAATTAAACAAAACCCTCTATCCCTCTAGCTTTTACTTTGAATATTGCACCATGGGATTTCAACACAGTGCATACAATTATAAATGCACACTCTTTTTTGCATGTAGTTATGCTCAGAAATTAATCCAACACCAACACAAGATTTAGAAATAACCTGGACTGCCAACATGCTAGTGATGGGTAAATAGTGCTTTATGGTAAGAATGTCCCCAATGCCATGGGCACTGCTGTTTGCTAATATTGCTACTGTTCAAAAAGTTTAACAGTACCAAACATCTTTAAGAACTGCTTTCTAAATTTCTGGTAACATGTACTTACTTATAACTCCTGTCATGATCTTAGATAACTTATTGTAATCCACATTGTTCTCTTCAGTGTTACAGTGCTTACTAATCAAAAACAAAATCTGGCACAAATTTCATCATAATGGAATTGAGCTAAGGCAACAATATTCTGTAAGTATGCAAAAAAAATGCAGTTCGTATCACACTAGAAAAATGAGATCAAAGTAAACTTGGACTTTTTATTAACAAAATATAATTTAAAAATAGCATCCAGTGTTCTGGTTTAATCCGCAGTAAAAGTGCTAAAGTAAACAAAATAGAAACTGTAACAAGTAAAAAAATGTAGGAAACCTTCTAAGAAAGCTCAAATGTAAGATTTTGTAGAACTCAACTAATATAAACAGAGAAGTGTAAAAAACAGGGATGTCTCTGCAAAGTTCATGTGCTAGACTAGCATTAGCTGACAAGAAAACCATAAAAGCTATGAGTTTACCACTGATCTCCTATATGTTTCCGAGTTTATGCAAACACTAAGAAGCAGATTTACAGTCAGTCTCAGAGTACAAAATGGAAATTCCTAGCCCTGTATGAAATCCCATACCGCCACTGGCAGACCTTGTGTGAAATGAGCACTGTCTCTTTAAGCTCCAGGACCTGCTACACTTAAGCAGTCTGCGGCCAAGGAAAGGTTCTGAAGTTAAACTCTCAGGAGCAAACATTTTCTACTTGTGAAGTAAACTCTGTTGAAAGACAGCAGACTATGGTCCCACCAGTAAAAACAGGAAAGTTTTCAGCCACTGACAGCTCTGCCTACAGACGAGAAAGAAAAAAAAAAAAACTGTCACAGACTCACTTTATTAAACCATATGCTCATTGCCCTGTGAAGAAAGCAGGGTCACTAATTAGTTCATTCTGTGAAAGAAGCCCCTCCTGATCCCGTTGACTTTTGTCCCCCTGGTTAGCTCAAGCTATTTCTGTCATGCAACTTGAAAATCACTGGAGGGAAGAAGATTGCCATAACAACCGCTGAAATGATCTTGTGGAATGTGTCTAGTGGCACTGGAATAACCTGAATATGTGCTCCAGATGTGTCGGCTGTCACGGAAAAAGTAAACACATCTGATGGACAACGTATGACTGGATGGCCTCACAGTTGACTCCAGAGAGTTGGGATGGAGGGGAGGGAAAGGAAAGGAGGCAGGGAAATGGAGTCAAGGGCCAGGCGAGAGTCACCCTGTGGACCTGTGCAGCCTGGCAGGCTGAGAGGGGCGAGGACTGGGCTTGATTGTTCCATTTGTGTCCCTCCTCTGAGTGGCCTCTGTGGGACTGCTGTAGCCTCTGTGCATTTCTGTCTGGCACAGACTTGTGAGCTTTTGGGAGCAAACTGAAATATGAACTTCTAGGGGGAGGGGGAGAGGAAGAGGGGTTTCATGATGCTTGCTTCCTAAAGCTGGTGTGTCAATAGATGGTTTTATTTTTTTTTAAGGCATTCTGCTTCTACATTCCCAGTCCCTCCTCACAGAAATAACTTGGCCTGTCGCCTTCACTATACTATAAAGCAATGCATTTTTCACGTTACTGAAAAAGGCAAGTCTGAAAGTAAGTTATATTTTAAAACCTTGCGCTTAACTTGTCCCCTCAACTCAGAGAGGTACCCACTTAATCTACTTTTCTCAATATTGCTTCTAATAAATATGAAATAACATCCATTTACAACTATCAACAGTACAGTATGTACCTGTATTTCTAATTAAAAAAAAAAAAAAAAAAAAAAAAAAAAGAACTTAAGGAAATAATCTTGGTTATGCTCAGGGTTTCCTTCCCACACATTAAAAAAAAACAAAAACACACACACACACACAAAAAAGAGTGTAGCTGATCAACAGTTAAGAATATGTATCTAAAGAATAGTTTTTACTCTTTGAGCTTTAAGACCCAATCTAAAAAGCTGTAATTATCAAAAATATACACATAATCTGCAAGAAGAAACATGCACCTGTACGAGGCACTTATGAAAATACCAAAGACTGTAAAATTGAATGCCTGAATTGATGAAGTTGTGGCATCAGGAAACCAGTACATCATAGTACTAATCCATTGTTTCGCCCTAATTTTATAGAGGCAGGAGTAAATCCATATGCAAAATATCAAGAAAACTTGTCTTGAATTTATTCTGTACAGTCAAGATTGGCTCAGCACAAGACTTCAGACAGGAACACACACAACTTCTGCCTTTGGAAGAAGTACTCTGTGTTCAGGCACTCTGGGGCTGGATAAAGAAAACTTACAGCTGCGGCCAATTTCTGCTAAACTCAAGTGAAATTTAACATGTCATAGGAATTCTTCCATACATTCCATAATAAAAAGAGAGAGAAAATCTAAAAAAACCAAACCAAAACAAAACAATCTTATGTTAAAAACTTTAAAAACTTCAAAATACAGTCATAAATCCATATGGTCTTTTAAAAAATAGTTATCTGTTTACTGAAAATTTTAAAAATAAAAATTTAAGTATTGTAAGTCAAGAGTTTTATAATCATGCTTCAATTATGAATTTCCAAAACCCGTGCATGTTGCCTGTTTCCTTATTGTTTTATTTATCTGGCTTCACGATCTCTCCGACAATTTAAATCTGGAAAAGAAACTCAAGTGTCAACCCCTCTTACTAAAAACACATATCAGAAATCTTATTACAAATGTATACGAAAAAAATACAATTAATTACAGATAACTGAATTTACAAACAGCCTAACTTCAAACAATTTGCAGTGCTTGTTTGGTTAAAAATTAAGTGGGTTTCAAAACTTTACATTTTAATTAAATGTAGAGAGAAGATCACGTGGTGCCACTTTCAAGATGGTTGACAGGAAGAGGCTCCAAAAGTTTCCTCACTGTCTCTTTTTAGTGAGTTACCAGCAAATTTAGGACAAAGAAACATGACCAGTCAACAGTAATGAAAGTCATTCTGGACTAACCTCAATAAAGAGCAAATCAGTAAATCTTTAGCAAGGTTCCCTCTTTCCATATTTAGGCATAGTTTAATAGTATTACCCAGACAACCACAGAACTAATCATTTGGAAAGATGTATGGCAAGAAGACAAAGTTGCATCACTGCTGATCTCGCCACATAATCTTCCACACAAGGGGACCTCATTGGGAAATGACTGCAGACAGCCAAAAATTTGCCTTTCAGAGGAAACTCTTTGCCTTCCAAGCAAATACAGCAAAATATAACATTGCCAAACAGCAAGCCAAACAATGTCAAAGAACACAGTCTTCTATCACTTAATAACTGATAAAATAATCTGATAAAAAATACCTAACTCCACCAGAATAAAAATTAAAAAAAAAAAAAAAATCTGTTTTAAGGCTTTTTTACCCTAGTATGTCTAATGTTAAATTACAATATGTTAACAAGATCTTAAGGCCCTAGATACCATGCAACTCTAATGGGTCAGATTCCCACATTCTGTAAGATAGAAACGAACCACATCAGTTTTTGTATAATCTAGAGTACTGCATAATAAGCATGGAATTTGTTTTCATTTAGGACCTACATTCACTACAACAGTAAAATACTCTTAGTTAAACAAAGCAGTTCTGCTACTTATAACCAGAGAATTCTTTTGTTTGGTAGGAATATGCTTATACCTGGAGTGTCTACTCCAATGATCGACTGAACCAAGACCCATGTATTTTTAAAAACCGTACCTCCATAAACCTTGTTGCTTACACACATGCCTGGCTGTGAACGTATTCCAGTATCAAAATGGTAGCACAACAAAAATATCCATAATTTCTGGACACAAATTTAGATTCTTTTCATGTTAATTGGTTTGGGCAACCATCTGTATATCACACAGGTTAAGGAATGACTCAGAAGTTAAGCAAAAAATCCCAAACACTCATATACACCACCAGCAAAAAACAGTAACAATTCATAAATCCTCAACCTCCAAAATAAGAATAATGCAGAAGTAAAAAATTAAAATATCTTAATCGGAAACAAAGTACTGTTATATTGACTTATTCAACTGTGCTGATGTAGGTGTCAAGGTGTTGGCAGTGGGCAGGTTGGAGGGGAGGCCTCTGTGAGAAGAGGCCAGGGACTTCACTATTCAACAGACCCAGTGCAAAACACAGCTGAGTTCCTCAACCAGGATGGAGGTGCCTCAGGGAAAACATTATTTAAGAGCAAGCAAAACACATCGAACGGGGAGAGTGGAAAGGAAAAAAGACTTAGAAAAAGCAGTGTGAACTCCAAGGTCAGAGAAGAAGGTGGAAGAGGTGCTCAAGCTGCCAGATTCCCCTGCAGCTCAAGGGGACCATGCTGGAACAGATGACAACACTACAGCCTGTGGAGGACCCCAGACCAGAACAGGTGGATAATTCTTGAAGGAACTGCGGCCTATGTAGAGGCCTGACTGGAGATGACTTTTCTGGAAGGTCTGTAGTCCCTGAAAGCATCCATGCTGGAACAGGGGAATACTGTGAGGAGCAAGGAGCAGCAGAGAGGAGCTGTTATGGACTGAATATAAACGTTGCATTACTGAGAAATCAGAAATGAAGAAGTAAGTGAGCAGCTGGGTGGGAGTTTGGCCCTTAGCCAATGTTAACTCATCAAATCAACAAATGTAATAACCATCTCATGCACTGAACAAAGGACAGGACAAGTGTTAGGTATCATTTTGCAACTGGATTATTTAGTCCTTCCTAAACATTTCATAGAACTCATATCTACACTGCATTGTTCTGACCAAGCACTTCTCAGTAGCCTGCACAGTTATAATTGGCAATCATTTCTTCCTGTAATGAGCAGTAGAAAAGTCTTTCAATTAGTGACATAAGATGAATATGAATGAAAGTTTCTGAGTAACTTTAAGTCTTGAGTTCCAGTCCCATACTGCTACCTTACTTTATGTTACGCTTGAGCATGTTTTGGTAACCTCACTATCACCTTCTTAAAAAAACTGAGGTTTACTATTCAAAAACAATTTTTCTAAGGATTTTCACCTAATGGAAGGTAGTTTTCAGATAATGCTTAGAAAACTGGGAAGAATTTCAGTTGCTTTGTACAAACATTTTGCAGACAACTTACTTTTTTCTTCTCTTCAGTTTTGGCATGCATGCATGTACTATTCAAAACAATCATAAAGATGGATTAATTCAAAGTTTAGTTAGAACAATGTAAGTACGAGAAATCACACTGCAAATAAAACACCTATTTAAATTAAGAGTTCAGAAGAAGCACTTGAGCATGCGGAGGGGCTCAAGAGAACAAAAACGCTGCTAAACTAAGACTCCATCTGTTGCAGGAAATATTTTCATATAGAGAAAGCACAGCCATAGCTAGTAAAAGTATGCATTCTTACAACAATGTCAATTAGACCAAGCAGGAAGCTGGTCCGATAAGTTTGTGTGCTACTTTTTTCACATGGTATACAATTCAAAAAGTAATATTCATCTGACATCTTCTGAGAAAAAGTGGACATGTCCAGATAAGGCATTACTGAAAACAGAGGATCATAAAGCACAAGAAGCCTATGCGAGTTCTAAGAAGGTACCTCATAAACAGAATGGCTTGGCAAAGTTCTAAGGACAGATATAAATCTCTGTTCAAGTCTGGGAGAGAAATCTGTATTCATATTAATGGACTGACACAAAATCTGCCACAATACTGTATTTTACAGTATTTTATATTGATTTAGGAGCAATGTTAAGGACTGTTGGACTATTTGATGGTTGGACTGCTTTCTATTTCATTCATTCTGATTTGAACTTTATTCTTCTACTAAAACCAGTGAAGATATTTGCTCCTGCCTGCACCTGTTGAATTTACTATGGTTCATTTACCACTGATATAAATATCAACTATTCAGAAAAGCTCTTTTTCATTTAAAATAAATCCATTAGATGTTCCGTGTCACTAATTTGGTTTGTTCCTGCTGCCTCTTGCTTACAGACACCTGAAGTTTGCTCATCTCTCTCTCACAGCTCATCATTGATCTCAGGGGATGCAGCTGGAGTTCAAGCACTCTAAAATACTAAATATGAACAAGACATATTGTAGTTCTCTGCAGATCTTCAGAGTGAGTCTGATCACTCATGGAACCAGATGTTTTGTTATCTCCGAATTAGGTACAGACTTCATTTCACACAGGGAAACGGCTTTATTCCACCATCTATCATATTTTTGGAATCCTTCCTTTCCAGCCCAGACAGCACCAATCATGTTTCCAACTCTTTTCACAACTGAATTTTTATTAGTGTATCATAGGTCTGGCAGGCATTTTTGAGAATGGGAAAGGGGAATAAGTCTTAATGGAGAGGATCAGACCCACACTCACCCCACGAGAAACTACTGATTAGGTACTGATATGCATGGAATAATACACAGCACATTTACAAAAGCATAACTTCCCTGTGTATGATTCTGGATAAAAATCTATCCTTTTAGCTTCAACAAAGCTCTCGAAAAATGACGGCAATATAGCTGAGATACTAGAAAATCAAAAAAGTTACATTCAGTAACTGTTTCAGACAAGTGTTCCTCCAAGTCCTGAACAGTGGTTCTTTCAACCCTTTTGAACACACTAGGCACCTAAATCACACCCATTAGAAATCTTCATCTACATGAGATTGCTTCCTCTGGATACAGTCAGAGGTGAAAACCACATGATGTGGATCTGGTTTGATGGGATTTTGTTTTTAGTGATTTTTTGCACAACAAAAGTCATTCAACTTTGCGGAGCTTAAAAATGCTCTGTATTCCCAAGAAGCATAACTCAATAATACACTGCATACTACCAAAAGACAACAATGCTACCAAAGACACAGGTCTTTGAGTCTTTCCATCCATTTTTTTTTCATGTATATTAGAAGCAGATATTATATGCTCTCACATTTATACACAGTAAATACACAATTTTAAGTAAAATGCCATCAAACAAAATGTTTCAAAGTTTTACTACTTTTTTGTATGTTATAAAACATTCAAAAAACTAATAAACTTGCTTTAAAAATTGCATCAAAGAAGAAAGTAAAGCCTAAAGCACTACAAGTTACTTTCAGAAGAGATGCAGACACATAGAGGTTTTCTCTGTGTATATCAAAAGTTGTTCAGAAGCTTAAAACTGAGACAACAGATAACAGAGAGAAACCAGCAACAAACCAAACAAGTAGTAGTAGTATTTTGGTTTGTAACAGTAACGAGTTTCATAAGAGCAGTGCTGCAGAACCCCTTTGGTTCTTCTAGCTCTTAGCTCCACAACTAAGACAAGGAATAGGGCCACAACTCAAAAGACAATCCCACTGCTTCTAGCTGAATCCATTTCTGCATTGCTGATACACACTTACCTCAAAAATCAAACCACATTTGTGCAAATTAAACTGAGGAGTTTTCTCCATAGAGGATCTTGCCTTACTCTCCCCTAAGAAAAGGTACCGTAGAAGAAATGACAATTACTGCACTGCTTACTGATTATCACTGAAGTAGCTAAAAAAAGGGAAAACTTCTTATATTTGTATTATTGTAATAATGGATATTATCAACCACTTGGGTTTATCATTTAAATATTTGATAACCTACCAATGATAGACATCTGCCACACGAACAGTGACAAAATACTTCTGGTATTGATGTTCAGCTACATGTTACAGACAACACCAGGCAGCGTTTCTCTACTTACATTAGAGAGTTTAACAGCTTTATGTTCCTGTCAGCTAGCATTTAGTTTACCAACACAATGGTTTCTGTTATTGTCAAATGATATTTATTCTATCAATACTGCTACCAATTGTCTCATTCTTTCATTCTAATTCCCTATAAAAAAAGGTTGAAGTACATTAATTGTAAACCTCTCTCAGATTCATGGGCAAGCAGGAATCAATTTCAGGTAAGAGTCATTCATTTTTAAGAAATCTGGAGCTTGTACTTTGAGTTTTAGTCCCTGTGTCATGACAAGCCTCTCAAACACGGAATGAATGGAAGCGAAGCAGAATCTATCTGACCCTTCAAACTGGTAGCTCCACGGCCCTCTGTTAGCACTACTGCTCATAGTTTTGTCTTCATTGACAAGATTTTTGTGACCAGAAGTGAAAACTCTCACATCAGTTCCTCACTGCTACTGCTCTAAAACCTTGAGATGGTTTCTAGAGGAAAGACAGACTTAAAAATCAGAAGCTTAGGGAGAAGAAGACCATAAATATCGCACTTGCCTGAAAGAAAGCTAAAACAGTCACATCCAAAGTGACTGAAGGATAGG
This sequence comes from Myiozetetes cayanensis, assembly GCF_022539395.1. Classification (NCBI taxonomy): domain Eukaryota; kingdom Metazoa; phylum Chordata; class Aves; order Passeriformes; family Tyrannidae; genus Myiozetetes; species Myiozetetes cayanensis. The sequence goes on along the minus strand of NW_026087631.1, from coordinate 40,894,060 downwards.
GTCAAAACTGTCTTCTTCCTTTACAGCAAAGAGAAAAAAATATCAATGAGGAGAATAATGAATGATAGATACAGAAGATTAACTCAGACTGTGATATAGGAATATGCAGCCTCCTTTCCTCCCCAGTGGCTTAAGGAAGATGTCCATGTTTCTCAAATAACTCTACCTCCAATTTTTACATCACTGGAATAGCTGGTTTAATTTCCTGTTACGTGTTTCAAATTCATGTGTGAGTACAGAGTTGTAAAAAGAGAAAAGAAAGAAAGATAATACAATTACTTAAGTTTAAACAAGATAAATATTTTTAGAAGCCCACCAAAACTAATCTTTCTTCGCAAGCAATATTTCAGTTCTGAAACCATATCAATCTGGAATGTAGGACAGCATTTTACTTTCCCTGGTCAGACTGACCCAGTCTTCTCCTTCCCTGAGCCCTCCTAAGAAATGCCAGCTGTGGAGACGAAAGTAGAAGACAAAATTGCCTGAACAAGACATTGGAACTGTTCAAGAAAAAAACAAAACAAAACAAAAAAACAAAACAAAACAAAAACACCCAAACCATTCTGTTGTCAAAAACTTTCAAAGGAAGTGATTTAATGTACGTTAATTTTAAAGATGCCACAAAGTAACAAACTTATTCAAAAAAATCATGCTGCTTTCTTGGCACAGAACTAGTAGACAACACAGAAGGTTACATAACCAGTTATCTAAGAAACCTTATGCTTGGAAAAGAAAAAAATACCTCTCACATAATGAGACAACCACTTATTTCCTTATCAAACAAAAATTTTTGCTCCCCTGTAAAGACATCATCATTATAATAAATATATCCATTATTTTTCTAGTTTATTTAAAAAAAAACTAAATACGCACGTTGGAGAAATCCAACCACTACTGCTGTAGTTGTAGTAAAGCAATGATATATATACTCTATGAAGGTAACAGTTTTTAATGCACAGTAAGTTGCCATGCAATTCCCATGCAACTGCCATAAAGATGTGGTCTCATAATGCAACAAAGACCAAAATCAGAACACAGCCTAACAACACTGTAATCTATTGGTAATACTAAATGCTCAGTTCTAAGACTTTAATTGTAACAAGACGTGAAGCTCTGAGACTTAAGACTGGCAAAGTCTTTTTCAGCAGGCAGGGACAAGGAGCACACATTTTATACATGCTGGTGTGCATAAGTCATTGCTAGCCTAGCTGTAAGCATGCAAAGTAGAACTTTACACATAACTGCAGGGCCCCTCCTTTCTCTCTGTGTGCACCTAGGAAAATTTATGGATACACAAAGATATAAATATATATATACATATATATATCTACACTTACAAAACGCAAACAACGGACGCTGCAAAGATGAAAGCAGAATTGTTTTTCCCCCTAATTTCCATGCTTTTTTACTGATAAAAATGCCAGTCTCTTGCTCCATTTTTTTTTCCTTTTGTTAAAGTAAGGAACTGAAAACAGCATTGTAAGCCAAGCAGAACTCAGCCAGGCACTACAAACAGACACATTTTTGGGAAGTTCCAAACCACCAAACAAAATTTGCAGAAAGACAGTATGGCAACAAGACGCCTTCATCTGAAGTGGAAACAACAGACACTTCAGAACACTGTGATTAAAAAAAAGTAGGTTATAATTACTATGCATGCAAAAGTACAGTTCAAAACCACCCTCTCCCCAGGTTTAAAACAAACACACACAGATGTCAAGAAACAACCATGAGATGATACACTTAAAATAGTAATATCTGTTTACAAATTCAAGTTGCTGCTTGGTGGAAACTTGATTTCTATAACATGTCCCCAAGATACAATCTAATACTAAAACTTATCCTGCGGTAGGTCTACTTTCCAATTACTAGAAGTAAGCATACAAGGTATATAATTAGTTATGACACTGGGACAGGCATACATGTTTCAACACAGACAGAGCTCTGAACAAACTTTTTGGCAGTATATGACAGAGGATTTAAATTGAAAGCTCAAAGGCAGGGTATACTGTATTATAGAAAAAAATTAACCACCCTGTAACTTAAAAAGTTCTCACACCAAATGATTTTTAAAGGTATGAGCATATTCAGCTGAAACACTCTTCATAAGCTGGAGAGAAAAAAATATTGCCCTGAAGCACCAAAATGGGCTGACTATATTACAAATTAAGAAAAAGAAACTCAATCCTTTGAATGGTTTCTTTTCTTTCAGTGAAAGGGCGTAATTCTTCCCTAAAGACTATATTATGACAAAACATTTATATAAATCAAAGAAGATTTCTTTAATGACTGTGGGCATGGGATCTTAAATCTGGGATGAAACACCAAATTCTATCAATTCTAAAATAAATTAGGCAAGGATTATACAAGTAGTACTTATCTTGGCATTACAAAAAAAAAAAAAAAAAAAAGAAGAAAAAAGGACGTTATTGTCAAAGACATTATCAACATGCTTTCAACCAGTAGTCCCTAGGAGGGCCTTTAGGACTAACTTCAGAATAAGTGAACTCTGAGCACTTCAATTAGGTATCCAGTTTCTACATGTTTTCATTTAAGAAACCAACAAGACATCAAATGAGATATCATGGTCATGTTCGTATGGATGTCTTGCCCCATTCTAAAGAAAGAATTAAGACTTCAACTAGTTTAAATAAGCTTCCTCAAATGTTTGAAAGGGTCTTCTTACTCTGCCATCTTCCCTACAACAAGTACTTTAAATGTCATTTTTTGAAGGGGATCCCATGATTGCAATTTTCTGTACCAGGAAACACTGAACCTGTCTCTGTAAATGAAATTTGGAGTACATAAACTTGTGAGGTAGACAACTTAGAAAGTACGCCTTAAGCTAAAATTATCATAATTGATGGTCTTTTCCGGGCTGGAATTCAGGAAGCTAATATTTGTATAAGACACAGTAGAAATTTTTTAGAGTTTTCAAGTGTTTAGAAAACAGTTTACATATTCTCAATACACAAACCAACCAGGTACTTCAATTTTGGTAATATCTTATAAAGGGTAACAGCATAACATCTTTAATTTCACACTCTCAGACAAACTTCAAACAAAAAAAATATACATTGCCTTTCCAAAATTAATATAGTGATGCTACCTCCATTAGCTTAGCTAACATTACTTAAGAGAGATGATGTAGCACTGTTGGCAGAAATACTTCTTCTGTCAGCACACACCATGTCCTATCTAAACAAAATCTGACAATAACTCTTTTTTCCCTGTTTCAGATACTTAACACAACACACAACCCTTTTTGAATACTTGGAAGCAGTGTGCCTGTGATGTCACACAATATGTTTGTATGAGAAAAGAAATAAAATTTTCAGAGACAGGGCTTCCCATGAAGAACACACAGCACCAGATGCTATTCCTTCTGAAGCTGAAAGAGTTAAGTGTTTGTTCATTGACTACAACTGTGGTAACAGGGCTAATATCACACTTGTGATTAAACCACGTAAGTGTTCCGCAGTCAAAACCAATACCTTTACCACCAGCCCAGAAGCAGTCTTAACAACCTGCATAGTAGCTGGTGGGCCACATTCAGCATTACTTCAGTTCACGGATGTAGCAAGAAGAAAAATAACCTAATCCTGGGGAAGAAAGAAACAAATCTGACAGCATCTGGGTACCCCTCAAAAGTATCAGCCTGTGTTAGCCCTGTCAAAATTGTGCCTGCCTCAGCAACTCCACCTTTACTTCTTAGTCTTACAAACCAAACAATACTTTTCAAAAACTAGCTTCCTCTCAAGAGAAAGAAAGACTTCATCTTGCATACTTTGTGGGCATTGAATGCTGCATGCAAAAGGTACTGGTGCATTTCAAGTGTTGTAATAGCATAATGCTGGTATGAATAAATACAAAGATAGTACAATTCAGTGCACTCCAGAGTTACAATTCACCTGAGAAAAACCAAATAATAATATAGAGCATTGCACTGAACAACCAGACCAAGTTTTTGCAAAGAAAGGCTGGACGAGATGATCCTTGGGGTCCCTTCCAATACGGTAGTCTGTGATTATAAAGTTTATCCATAGATTTTGCTCTATTTCAGAGAAATCTGTATTTTCCAAACATTACAGTATACATTATTACCCATATTTTCTTACTTCACAATCAACATATGAGTACATGGTAGAGCCGATAATATTATGCAGACCATACATTTACTGATATGTGTTCAGCTGTGGGCTTTTTAACTCTGCAACTATCACTTCCAATAAAACCGTCCCCTCTCTTTCAGTTCTTACAAGTTGCTATGCTAGAAAGATGACTGAACTTCTTTTCCAGACAACGTTTTTTCCTCAGTTCTATGAGGTTTTGCATAACTAGCATGGTGACTCAGATACTATTCATGGAGTGCCTGTCTTTAGCATGACATTAAAAAAGCCTTTTGAACATATACCATGATTCAAGTTCCCATGATCCCTTCAGAGCTAAGTGTTAATACCACAGCCCTACCATTTTCCAGCTCTGGTAATTACAACTGGACATTAAGCTCATGAAAGCCAAAGGCAAAACATCCATTAATTATTAGAAAACAATTACAAAAAGAAGGAATCATCACGTGATCAGGATACAGACTCACAGTGTATGACTTAGCACATGTCATGGAGGTTTACCAGCACTGAAACTGAAGTAAACTACATATGATCAGGACAGTACAAATCAGCTGACAAGCTTTCAGTTCCTACTGAAGGTTACCTTGCAGTAGTAGTTGTCAGTAGGTATGTTCACAAGAACCAGGAACTGAGAAAAGCAAAATCTCAAATCAATGTGAGATCTGGTACTGACTGCTTTGATCAGCTCACTCTAAATAAACTGAAAATGAAGTTTGTTCACTCCATCCTGAACTGTCACATATATGCCATGTTTCTGTATGAGTTAAGTACTAGAATGCTCTCTGGCTTAGGCCCATAATTCAAGTTTATAACACATTTTCTTGACATGTTGAAATGAAATTTCAATATGCTAGATAACAGAGATTTTTAAGTACCAAAGACCAGCAATGAGTACAGCACAAACCATCTAACAAAACAACTAGTCCACTGAAACTATCAAATACCTCAAAGACATCAACTTCTACCTTGCCTGAAACTGAGTTGAACAACACCTGTGTCTGTTTGAATGTAACTCAACAATTCTGCATAACTATCACAGTGACTGGCAATGCTACAACTACATGAATGGTAGTAAAACAAGTTATCTGCTAAGTAGCATGACTTAATTTCAGCTGAGCTTCCATTAACCTTTACATAATTTATGAACTACTTCTATGATTTTTCACACTGTGGCACCACATTTTGTCAACACCTATTATTTCACATTATTTTATGTGTGGCCTCAGTTATAAACACTTATTTTCCCAAGACTATCTTACTAGGAACAGCAGGTTCCTAAAATCTTCACAGTTCTGTAGGTTTTTCACAGAAATATGGAGACACTTTCTACAACGTAACAATAACTAAACATGTACATTATGAAAACATTCCCATTATAATATAATCACAATATACTTCAGTGTATATTTATAACAGCAATAGAACCCAACATAAAAGGATTGAAGATCCTCTTTTGCAACCCAATGAAATGCCAGACCATTTTTGTCACTTCCATTATGTATGACAAAAGGTATAATGCTGTGCTTTTTATGCAATATTGCCATCATAATGGAGGTCATCAGACTTCTTGAAGGAGAGGTGATCCCTAATTGAGGCAAAAATTTACAGGGATTTTTCTACAAATCCTCTTCTACACTGTTTTTCCAAAGAAAATATATAAAAGAGCTGGCCCTTCACAGAATTAGAGAGGTATCAGAGGTTGCTAGCAGGTCTCATTATCATTACTGTAATATATTTATAAGACACAGGTTCACAATACTGCCTTTGGTTTAAGTAATATTTATGGCAATATATTCAAATCACAGAATAAGATAACTCAATATCTCAAAGGAAACTCAGTGCATTGTATGAGAATGTTGAGAAAGAGATTTTATAATACACAGGACAGATAAGAGAGCTGAAAAACAACAAAGATAAAATAAGAAATGCAAAACTCCAAAGAGAAACCAGTATTTGCTCAAATGTACTCCTATGATTAAAGGGAGGTAAAATATTTGGTTTCTCTTTCAGCAGTGCACTAATTTTCACAGCCACCCTTTAGAACTGATCTATGTCTTATTTTTACTCAAGAATTAGAACTGCTCAAAAAGCCTTCTTGGTAACAAAAAATCCAGTTAAAAAAAAAATTATACATACATACATACATACAGATATATATATATATTCCTATGCATGTATATCTCAGAAGTAGGATCAGAGAACGGGTCAGGTTGCAAGGGATCATAGTGGGCCATCCAGTTCAACTTCTCTGCGTAAGCAGTGTCATACCAGAGGTGTCCAGATGGTTCCTGAATATCTCCAGTGAGGGAGACTCCAAAACCTCTCTGGACAATCTGTTCCAGTGCATGGTCACCCTTACGGTAAAGAAGTTCTTCCTCATGTTCCTGTGCATCAGTTTCTGCCCATTGCCTCTTGTCCTACTGCTCAATACCACTGAGAAGAGCCTGGCTCCATCCTCTTGATACCCTCCAATCAGACATTTATAGACACTGATGAGGTCTCCTCTCAGTTGTTTCTTCTCGAAGCTGAACAGGCCCAGCTCTCTCAGCCTTTCCTCACAAGAGAGATGCTTCAGTCCCCTAATCATCCTTGCAGCCCTCTCTACTCCAGAAGCTCCATGTCTCTCTTGTACTGGAGAGTTGAGAACTGGTCAGAGTACTTCAGATGTAACCTCACTAGGGCTGAGTTGAGGGGGATACCTGAATGGTGTATGTATGTACTGTGTAGGGATGGGATGAGGAAGGTAAAGGTGGAGTTCAACTTTGCAAGGGACATAAAGAACCACAACAAGGGCTCCTACAGATATGTTAACCAGAAAGGGAAGATCAAAGATGGTGTACCACACTCCCCTCACCACACTCTCAGCCCCCACCCCAAGAAAAAAGGTTGGAAAACCAGTAACAACAGATGAAGAGAAAGCTGAGGTACTTAACAACTTTTTTTGCTTTAGTCTTCAATGGCAACCTCTCTCCACATACCTTTTTCATGGACAGTCCTCACACCAGGGACTGGGGAAGTAAAGTGCTTCCCACTGTAAGAGAAGGTCAGGTTTGTGACCATCTGAGGAACCTGATCATATATAATTCCATGGGACCCAATGAGATGCATCCCAGAGTCCTGAGGAAAATGGCTTATGCAATTGACAAGGCACTCTTCATGATACTCAAAAAGCCATAGCAGTCAGGGGAAATCCCTCTTGACTGGAAAAAGGGTAAGACTGAACCCATCCTGAAAAGGGTCGAAAGGAGAAAACTAGTAATTGCTGACCTTGCAGCCTCCCCTCCATGTCTGTTGCATGAGATCATGGAACAGACCCTTCTAGAAACTGTGCTAAGGCACATGGAGGACAGGGAAGTGATTCAAGACAACCTAAAGAAAATCTTGCCTGACCAACTTAATGGCCTTCTGTGATGCAATGATTAAATCAGTGGACAAGGGAAGGGCTATGGATGTCATCTACCTGGATTTACATGAGGCCTTTGACACACTTCCCCACAACAGTCTTCTCTCTAAACTGAAGAGATATGGATTTGATGCATGAGGAATTGGTTGGATGGTTGCATCCAAAGGGTAGTGGTCAACAGTTCAATATCCACCTGGGTATCAGTGACAAGTGGTGTCCCTCGTGGGTCCATACTAAGACCAGTGGTCTTCATCAGTGGCACAAACAGGGGATGGAGTGCACCTTAGGCAAGTCTGCAGATGACACCAACCTCAGTGGTGAGACTGATACACCTGAAGGACAGGATGCCATCCAGAAGGACCTGAACAAACTTCAGAAATGGGCCCATGGGAACCTCATGAGGTTCATTAAGGTCAGGTGCAAGGTGCTGCAGCAGGGCTGGGGCAACCACCACTATCAATACAGGCTGAGGAATTAATGGAAGAGAGCAGCTTATAGAGAGTGACTTGGGGGACTTGGATGGATGAAAGGCTAGACATGATCCACCAATGTGCACTTGCAGCCCAGAAAGCCAACTGCATCCTGGGATACAAGACTCCACCTGGAGTGCTGCATCCACCTCTGGGATCTCTGGCAGAGAAAAGACACTGACTTGTTTGAGCAAGTCCAGAGGAAGCCACCAAGTTCATTATAGGGATGGAGCACCCCTCCTATGCGTAAAGACTGACAGAATTGGGATTGTTCAGTCCTGGGAAAGAGGGGGCTTTGGGGTGATCTAAAGACAGCCTTCCAATACCTGACGGGATTCTACAAGGAAGATGAAGAGAGTCTTTCAACAAAGGAACGCAGTGGGGGTGTGGCTTCAAACTGAAAGACAGTAGGTTTAGAACAGGTACTAGGGAAAAATGTGAGGCTTGTGAGGCACTGGAAAAGGTTGTCCAGGTACACTGTGGATATTCCACCCCTGAAAGTGTTCAAGGCCAGGTTGGATGGGATTTTGAGCAGTCTGGTCTAGTGGAAAGTGCCCCTGCCTATGGTGGGGGGTGTTGGAACCAGATCATCTTTACGGTCCCTTCCAATGCAAACCATTCTATAATTCTATTCTTTTGCTTGTTACAAGGCTACATTTGTGCTTCTTTGTTATAAACTTATGACTACAACAGCAAAAACAATCTTGAAAACTGCATTTGAAACTGAAGATGAATAGTTGTATCCCTCACACCCTTGAGGCTTAAATCTATAAACGTGAGGACAAAAGCAGTTCTCTTGACTCCACCACTCAGCAAGTTTCTCTCTTGAAACCAATTGATCTAGTGTGATTAGATTCTTCATGGATCTAGCAACAACTACATGAGAAGAGTGATTTTTTTTGATCCTCCGTGTTTAACAGTGAGAAGACACTAACTGCTTGTATGTTCCACAGGTTTATCTAACGCACTTACAAATCCTCTGTAGAGCATAGAGACTTCAAAATGCTTCATAGAACTCATACATTATGCAAAACTCATCTCACCATATTACCCACACCTGTGAACCATTTAATAGAAAAAGGACTGTGAAATTCCACATCCAAGTAACATGAGAGAACAGGAAAGTTGTGCAGAGTTGGAAAGAGACAAGCCTCTTGCCCTGCTGCTAGGGTGACTATAGAGAAGCCTTTTGAAGTTCTTCCAACATTGTACTATCAGCCTCGCCCACCTCCTTCTCTGTTATCACCAGCATCACAGAGCCTTTTCACCACTTATTTTTAAAAGACTACTACTAGAGTATTCAAAAAGGCTATCAGTCAGCAGATGGTGAACAGTTTCTTGTCATTTTCTGACCCCCAAACCAAGCCATAAAGAACCAAGTAGCTCACTCTCATCCCTGCTACTGTCATACTGACACCACCAGTCCAAAAGTGTCTGTTCAGGAACTGAAGAACTTCTTGCTTATAAAGAATCATTTGATAACCCAAATCCTTTACATATATCAGCTGATAAGTGAAATTTACCACTGATATGCAAACTAGTACAAGTAACATGTGCATAGGAGGAAATAGAGAACACTGTAAGTCACCAAAGGCAAAAGTTTCAAAAGTAGAAGTTAAAAAAGAAGCACAATTTAAGTAATGGAATAGAAACCTTTAAATCACACATCACTGATTTGCTATTGCTTCCTGTTCCTACTTAAGTTCCTTGCTGTCTTACTACATGAATTGTATCAGCTTAAACTTAAATTCACTCAGAAATCTTAAGTTACATAACATATGCAATTTCACACATTGCTTTTTAATATTTGCACCAAAGTGTGAAGAAAATCTTAATGCCAGTTTGTGTACTAAAAAACATAAATTACTCAGCATCTTCACATTGCTTATATAATCACTTAGCGAACTGGCTTGTAGTGTCATTTTATTTTGATCAGGCATATTTTATGGGACATCAGAAACAATGTACCTTCAAAAGCCATATTAAAATACAGCTGCTAACTGAAATACAGTCATGGTATAGCACAGAAGAAAAGTTAAAAGTTTTCACTACTATTTATGCAGCATTTACTCTTTTTTTCTAATTCTTAGCATCTTTAGCACAACAGCAAAACATTTTCTATCATGGTCTCTAGGACTCTGCACAGAACTTCATTCTGGAGAGTTAAGTATTATCAGTAGATTTTTAGAAGCATATAATTGGTATCAGAACGATATAAAAGCACTGCCCAACTGTATTGTAGACTATAAATTACTGTACATAATAATAACTCTTCAAACATACAGATGACGTATATGTCCATTTGCTAGTATTAGGAATATACCTGTATCTTCACAGTGAGATGAGTAACAAAATCTTTCTTTAATAAAATTGGCACACTGCCAAAACAACACCAATGGAGTTGGACCAGCAACACTTTATCAAAACAACTACAAAAGTAATTACTTAGCAATGAAAATTGACATGTCTTAACAATAAAAGGGAAAACAGCACTTTCAAGAAAATACTTTCCTTAGTTAAAAAATGGCACTAATCAGGAGTTCCAAATTAATTTACCTGAAATTTATTGAACCTCAACTCAATTTCAAACTAGTTTTATTGCAAAAAATCACCAGGCTAGTTGCAGTAAAGAAAATTGGTTCATCATGCTGAGCACATCTTTCTAAATGTCAAATGCTACATTTCAATAAGAAAATTTATTTGATTCCTAAGTGGCCCTTTCATCTTTGATTTGGAAACCATGTAGTAAGTTTTAGACTCATCAAAGCTAATATCAGTCTAGTAATGAAAGGATGTTTTAAACTAAGGGTACTTGTTCCAGCTCATGTCTGAAGATTTTGTTCCCTTAAATATTTGTCTAATTCAAATCAAAAAATCTAACAGCTTCTCTTTTAATTTGAGGTAAGCAGAATTCAGTATCAGCATTACAAATGTCTTGAGTGTTTGAACGAGAAAAACAAAAAGATTACTTTTGCTGAATTTTCTCTTAAACACATTTTTCTTCGGGTGCACTTGTTTCTACAATCAACTACTATACTGCTGGTCACTTTGGATTCTATGTTATGAATTAAAGCAAAAGGTGCAGTCACGCTTCACTTCTTTAATATCAGAAACGTAAAGAAGATCTAAAAAGCACAAAATTCCTATTAATAAATGATAACCACTCATACTTTCTGATGTCAATCTAAACAGTTGAAATAAGAAAGTTTTAAGATTTTTCCTGTTGCCCACTAGATTTATAATCTTTAAAATCCTCTTAGCGTGCCATATGGAAAGTTCAAAGGAGGTGACTAGATTTTATTCAACAGTTTCATAAAACTTTAACTCCACTGATTTAAATGGCTTTACTGCCACTTTCAACCTTGCTGAAAAAACAGGACTAACATGAGACCCTTATGCTTTAGGCAGAACTAAGGGGAATTATTAAATTATAATTTAACTATAAATCTGTAGGTCTGATTTTGTTTTGACCAAAATTTCCTTATAAAATTGATACGAAGTTGTGTATCACATTGTTATAATAATACTGATAAAAATGTGACTAAAATGCATTCTAAAAGGTCAACTATAGGGAGGTCAGGAATAAGCATGTATTTTTTTTATTACTGCAAAAACTGAGAGCTCAGAGTTCAGCTGGATTTGGTTAATAGTCTAAGTAAGATGGGCTTCAAGGAACTTCAGAAGCAAAATGTATTCACGGATTAAATGGAGAAGGTGCCTCAGCAGAATGAGGAAGTAGTGTCACAACTAATAATTTTGGCTCTTCAGGTAGTAAGTGTAGAATAAAACTTAGATGCACCAGATATTCTCAGCCAAATTTATGCCTCAGAAAGGACTATGACAACCAAGTGTGAATTTGAAGTTTTACTAGAAGGAATACTTCAAAATGCATTGCAATTCGTATTTGGGTTTTTTTTTTTGTTGTCAAGTAATGTGAAAGATTTTCAGATTTTGATCCAAAAAATGAGTAAATAGAAACAATGGTCATAAAGGGTATTATGGGGACTACTTCAAGTACACTTTAGCTTGAAAACTTAAAAGTGAAAAGCAATACATTTCTAAGTCATAGAAAACATTTTTCCCTTGTAAATGGCACTTAAATGAAACTTAACATGATTGACAAGTACCTCACAAGCAAGCCTTGGCAGCACTTAATGAAACTCCATCTCTTTGCCGTTTTAAGCGAAATTCCTTCACAACTGTTTGTCTTTGCAATAACTCCTACAAAGCTCATTAGTGCCAGCCTTGCTTTATCCCCCATGTTGTGCATTTATCCCTGGGATGCATTATCAACATGTGGCACATGTCCCTGACATGCACAGAAGAGTTGCACCCCAGGACAGCAGCATGCATGACAATAGTGTTGACTCTTACTCCTTTATGGTTGCTGGGATGTAACTGAGAAATCTAATAACTGTGACAGTGGGCCTTTAGGTTTCTCCTTGCCTTTCCAGACAGTGAAGCTGCACAGACACTAATGAAAGGTTAAATGAATAGGAATAGCTGACAAGAGGTACAATAAAGAAGGGACTTGGTAATCCACAGACACTGAGCAGAGATCCTTGGCTCAAGCAGAGAAAGGACAGCACATCGTCAAGTCACAATATTTAAAACAGCTTGCTATACACAGAGGCTTTTGTGTCTGGGTACATGTCTGGCTTTGGAAGAAAAAAAAGATACTGAAAAGAAATTTCAGCATGGGGCACTTTGGCAAATGTCAGGTCACAGAAAGGGAAAAATGTTTTCTGTTTACTTTTACATCTTTGTATTCAACAGTAAAGGGCATTGACTAAGAACACAAATAAAAGTTTCAAAATAATACATATTTGACAAATATGATAAAGTTGCACCATTGATTCAGTATGATTCCATTTGACAGCATGATGGGTGTTGTACATACACCCAGCTTCATTTTCACATGATAACAGTTAGTAATATGCTTTGCATACCCTCTAAAACTTTTCCCTAACAGGCCTAACTTCTACAGTTTTATATGCAGCAGAACAGTAGACGTAACCAATTGTAATACACTGCAAAAACATAGCTAAACTTCCAGACAGTGCAACAGACCATGGTGACTTAAAAACTTTCTAGTGGTTAGCTTACGGCATTTTGATTTCACTTGGCTTGTGACTTACAAATCATAAAGAACATTCTGGTTCTCATAATTAAAAATAATTGCAATGCCCAACTTGGTTTTAAAACTTATCTAGCTTTTTATAATTTTCTACAAAAATGTGATTTAAGTACATAGTAGGTCATTAAAAAAAAATTAAAGAGAAACTCTCAAAAGAACTCTCTAAAGGAACAAATCAGAAGCATATCTGATTGTTACATGAATTTCTGTGGGTTATTTTTACATAAAATATTTCAAGAGACATGTACTGAAATAGATGCTGCAGATGAAAAAAAGTTCTCTCTCAAAATCCTTGATTTACCTGGAATAAGAAAAAAAATATTTACATACGTAACTGGGGTATAGAATATACATAACTACAATATGTGGTGAGAGTACTATGAAAAGATTCTAAATAAGAGAACCTCTTTGAAAAACTACATTAAATCACAGAAGAACTCCTGAGTGTACTAAGAGTCTAATAATCAACAAATAAAGGGGTTCACTAGCACGGCATATAATGAGAGCTACTGTGAGACAAATAAAGACAAATCTGATAGTTTATCTCACTGGATTATACCATTTACTTAAAGGGTAAATAAGTTTGTCCAAAGTAATACTTGTAAAAGTTGCCACGTAAATATTAAGCAACAATTACGATCAATGAATTTTTAGAACAAATATGCCAGAAATTAGGTGGGATGAAACTGACAAAGAATACAAGGTTTAGACAGATGCTTTTTATTAAGTCATATTAAGTGCTATTCCTCTAAATTAAGTACAAATTCCTGGCTAGATTAGGAAGTGACATACATTTCCAAAATGACAGATATGCTCTATTTGTTTTGTATTTTATGAGGAACCTTTTGTATTTCCAGACATGCACACTTTTTTTTTTCATACTAATAGTGGACATTAAATCAAATTAAATCATTAAATCAAAAGCTCTGTGCAAACCAGCAGACTGAGAGTTAGGACTCCTTCATTAAACAATACTCAGCAAAGAAAATGTGTCACATTATAGTGACAGTGTCCAAAGTGCAAAAGGGAAAGGGACACTGTCATGAAACACCCATCTTTGAGACAAAAAAAAAAAAAAAAAACCAAACTGTTTTTTGTATAAAATCCAATGTTTTACTTGGACTTTTTAAAGTTTAATTGCTTTGCTGTTGGTCATTTCTAATTTGTTTGAAATTCAAAAGATCTTCAGTCAGCTTCAAATCCCACTCACATACACATATATGTAAAACAGAATAAAGACATCTCAAAGTCTAATTTCTAGATCTTTGGCTCTGAAACAAAGTCAGAAATCAGCCCTCCTTTATTCAGAGTATTTTTCCCCTTTCTTCTAGCCTCTCGTTTATCTAATAAAATCATGAAGCTCCCTCTAGCTCTGCAGAAGAGCTTAACTGACCAATGATCCTGTACAGTTCCTTTCCACTTTCAAAAGCAATTCTGAGAGAGAGAGTGAGAGCAGTATTTCCCTTACATAATAAGTGTTCATGTTTCCATTCAGCAGTGTTTTCAATTCTACAGCTTGAAAGGATGTGGATAATATGTGAGAACATCTGCTATGAAATACAGAAAGTTAAATACAGCTTATTATTCTTCAGCATACTTAAGACCCTCTTAATCATTTCCAACTTACACTGTATTTACCAAATTCTGGTTTGAAATCTTACATTGTTTGACAACCTAGTCATGTATGTATTTAAACACACACATACATACACACACAAACACACCTCCATTCCACTTTCCAATTATCAAGTGCAAAATCATGTAAAAAGGACTAACAGGCTAATACCATAGCCCCATTTAGAGACCAGATCTTAAGTATAGAGTGCCTTAGTTAAAACCAATTTGTTTGTATATGCTAGTTTTCCAGAAAACCAGTAATGCCAGTGGTAATTTGCTGACTGTATTTTCACCTACCATAATATTTACACATACCATTTGTAATGGCTTTTATTGTTTAATCTGCACTGCATTTCAGTATTGGATACTATGGAATTACAGTTATTTAGCAGGCTGTAAATAATGGAGTTGGCATGTGCAATTGATATTTAAAGTGTCTTACAACAACTGTAAAAGCCTCATTACAGACTAGCAAATCATTTCTAACAAGCAAGTTCAACTGACAAACACCAAAGCAAAACTGTAGTCTATGCTGCACGCATGTTTGTTTTATTTAAGTGATACACATTTTATGCAGTGTGCAATGGACCATCCATACAAACTTTAAATAAGAAAGAAGTTCCAAAGTAATATGGTTATTGTGAAGCTTTTTAAAATCAAACTGTAATCATAAAAATAAAAGGAATCCTGAGTAACAACAGAAAGAATAGCTTACTTTCCCCTCCCCCTTTATAAGCTAGTGTCCAATTTCTTCTTTTCTGAACAGCTGTATTATCCAACTTAAGTTGCTCTGCTAATTTCAGTCCCACAAGGACTAACTTGGAAGGCAAAAAAGTACTAGAAAAGATCAATTTGCTGGGAAAGATCAAATGAGAAAACTGTGGGGACAGCACCAGGTCAGAGTATGAAGAACTAAGCAGACCTGTTCTTCATTAACTTGAGCTCTCTTGGGATGTCACACACTACCTGTCCATAGGCTTATTGAACTGCCTAACCCTCATCTCTGTACCATTCTTCTGGGCCCAAGTGAATCATATCCTGCTGCTGACAAGTTAGCAGGGGACTGCGGCTGCAACATGAAAGTACTTTTCTTTCTTGTCTAAATCAGGCAGATTTTGAAAAGAGGACACAGCACTGACTCGTGACATGGCAAGATGAAATGAGAGGTCTGGGCTGGTCTTCGAGCTCTGTAGATAAAAGTAATCAAATGACACTCCTGGAATGCAAATTGGCATTCTTGACTGCAGCAATTGCACAACCATGAAACATCTCTGACAGCAAGCAAGATTAGGACAAAATGTTATGTAAAGCACTGAACTCAAAAACTCACCAGAAAATTCAAAATGTAATACATTTTAATATAGCAACAGTCATCTCTGCTTTTGTCTGTTTCTTTACATTATTTACTGTAATCACATACCCATCTTTCCAAAATGCCTCGATAGTAAAAAGGTAATGTGATTAAAAGCATAGTTCTGCTTTTTTTCCCCCTAAAAGTCACACTATTGTATTTTTTACAAAATAATGTACCAAAGCAGGGTTTTTCAATCACATGTGCAAGATGTGTGCTTAAGGAACACTTTCAGAATCCCAAGTCTTAAAAGGAGTTTCAAAATTTGCTCATAACAAATGAGTTTATAATTTACACTTAAAATTTTCTGCATCTGGATCAGGTAAAGGTGAATCATTTGAAATAAATTGTAAATCTTAAAATTCATGTTCTTTAGGAATTTAAAGGAGAACATACATAGAGTTCTAGATGGTTCATTAATACTTGGCAGCTTAAAATGAAACTACAGTGTATCAGACAGCTCAAATGCCCCATTAAATTTCAGATTAAAAAATCCTGCAATTTTTAAGGGCAAGGAAAGTTCCACATACTTTTACAGGAACTTGGTATTCTTGTGCAGATCTGCTGATCAGGCTTATTAACTATTACTGTCTGAAATGAACTCAGTAATTAAACTGTGAACATTTGTACTCTGAAACTATGACAAAAATGCTACCCCATTTTAAAATTCATCTAAGGAGATGGGTTATTATACAGAGGGGGAAATGGAAGAGATTGAAAAATAAAAGCCCACTTGCAGTAAAAAATATTTCAATGACTGCTATATACAGCTAACATACAGATTAAGAAAAGAAATTTGTAATATCCTGCTTTGATTTCATACTTAAAAATAGCTTCAAACCATTTTAACCATCAGCCAGACACTCACACAAGAAGACACTCATTGCCACTTTAATCCCGGGTACACCAGATTACTACATGATGCCTTTTGTGCATCAATTTTACAACAGCTTGACTCTAGGGTAAATGGGAACCATCATAAATCGCATGCTGCTTTCAAACCCACTTTAATTTCTGTCAGCATTACTGCAACCACAGTCCTGGGCACATGCTGCTTTTTCCCCCTCCCTTTTTTTTTTTTTCCTTGTTGTCTACATTTGACAGTTGCATCTCCTACACTCCAATTGTGGCTTTGATCACTGAAACAAGACATGTCATGTTAGGGAGAGAAGGGAAAAACACAAACCCTCCATTGCAAACTCCCTTCATTCACACAGACGTACACTCTACCTATAGTTTGAGTGCTGTGTATACATATATACATGTATGCATACACAAAACATATACACATGTAAGTATATAAGAATATATACATAAAAATATATATATACACACACTTGTGTGTGTGCTTGTACATATGTATGTGTATATTCAAGGCACACAAGACAAGTCTCTAACATCCCTGGAGTGCGGTGACAAAAGCTGACTGAAAGCAGAGCAGTAGTCAAACGGGAAATATGGAAATATACTACTTCACTGAATATGGGCTGATCACTGTCCATCACTAAGGTTGATCCACGTGTTAATACGAACAGTTACCATTCTGCACGTTACGTATAGTCATGTCTTAAACGAGGTTTTCCTTCACAGCTGTTTAAACCTATCCTCACATCACGACCCAGAAAAACAGACTTCAGTAAAATGAGGTCCTCGGTCATTTCGCTTTTTAATTTTTAAATTAAAAGGTCGTGAAAGCCAAAACCCTGCATTGCAAAACCCCCTGCTGTAAAGGAGACGAGCATTTCCACAGCACGTGAAATAATAAGAAAAAACTTGTTCGAAGTTGGTTGGGGGAGGGTTTCTCCCTTTTTACAGTCAGGGCATCGGCACAACTCTGTTCTGTTAGGAATCGCTGATTGGAGAGGTGCAAACTGCAAGCACATGCACAACAAAAAGAAAAGAGTTTCGGAGGGAAGGTGGATTTACACTCCTGTCTCCCTGCCGCAGGCGTTGTTTCACACGCAAACACACAGCTCCTTCCAGGCTCTTAGAGGTTACCTTTACATTGCTGCAAAACTCACTCATTTCCTAGCAGAAGGTGGTGTCCAAAACAGATAGACCACCGTATGTCCGATTCAACCACTTCACCTTCACTCTCCCTCCGTTCACACTCACTCTTTTTACGTTAGCCCCTCATCTTTAGTGAAGGCAAGGAGGCGGTAAAAAGCATGTGGTCATCCCATTTCAACCCCCCAAACTCACTTAAAGTTTAGCACAGCCTCTTAGGCATTTTTCCCCCAATCCACGCAGCACAGACCTGATTTATTATCCTCCTCCTTTGCCCGGCTGCTTGTTTATTTGAAGACTGAAACACACCGATAGCGAGCAGGGCTGCTTGTGTTACTGCACAATTTATTAATCAAATCAAACCAAAGTAAAGGCTAGAATGAAAACGAAAGGCTGCTGGAAACTTCTTACCATCTCTGCATGCTGGTTGTCAAGTGCACCCCCTGTCTCTCGATCTCCTTTCAGCGGCAGTGCCTGCACCCTTCCTTTTGCCTCTGGGTTTTCAGCGCCTCACTCACTCTCTCTCTTTTACCCCCTCTCTTTCCGTCTCCCCTTCCGCCCCCAGGTGATTTGAACTAAAACCGGAGATTTAAAAAAACAAAAATTACTTTCCCTCCCTCAAAACAAACAAACAAAACCCACCAAAACAAACAAGAAACCCCCAGCAGCAGCAGTGAGAGTCTCTCTCTTCCCCCCCGCCCTCTCTCTGACTCTTTCAAAACTTCAGCCCTCAAAGTTCAGCCCAAGCAGCAGGGAGAAAGAGAAAGAGCTTTCAGCGGAGAGCTGGAAGTGATGGGAGGAGGGACCCAGGTTCGGGTCAGAGCCTCCACAGGTTGGTTTGTTGTTGTTGGGATCTTTGGCTGGGGAAGGGGAGGCGGCGGGGGGAGGCTGCGAGCGGGTCTGAGAGGGTAGTGCTGCTTCCTCCCAAGTCTGTGCTCTCGGGCAAGGGCGGCAGGCAGGGAGTCAGACGAAAGGGGTAAGAGCAGTCGGGGGGTTGAAAAACTAACTCCCTCTGCCTCCTCCCTCCCCCGCAAACTTTCTATGCCGGGCGGGGGCAGCGGCAGAGGCCGCCCGCGCCCAGCTGTCAAAAACACCCAGCGGCCGCCGCCAACTTCGTGGCGAGGGCGGCCAGCGGGGGCTGCCGCCCCCTCTGCCCCCTTTCGCCTTCCCGCTCTTCCGCCCGCCTGCCCCTCGCAGCGGCTGCGGTCCCTCCCGCTGCTTCTCCTCTTCTTTATCGGCTCCAGGCGTCACTGGAGCGAGCGAGAGAGAGGGCGGCAAGGCGAAAGCAAGCTGGAGGGAGGGCTGAGAGGGGGCAGAAAGACGGCGGAAAAGAGCGTAGCCCAAACGAGGGGGTAAGGAACCGGAGGGGGAGCGGTGAGAGCGTTAGAAAGGAAGCGAAAAGTTAGGCAGAGGAAAAGTTTTCGCTCGTGGTGCCGCTTTCCCGCTTCCCACCCATTGCTCCATCAGCTCTCGGGACTCTGCTGCGGCGGCGGCGGCTGCTGCTCGGTGTGGGATCTGAGGAAATTTTTTGTAAAAGGGTGGGATTTTTTTTTTTTTCCTGGGGCGGGGGGGGAAGGGAGGCGGGAGGAGGTGAGCCGTCACGGTTGTACGTTCGCAGGGAACAGACAAGAGTCACATCTGTGTGTGACACGGAGCCAAACCGAGCGAAACCCTGCCCCGGCGGCGCCGTGGTAGCGCAGCCGCCGCGGCGGCCCTGGCTCGGCACAGCGCAAGCACACAGCGCCCGGCCCGCTGCCGCTGCCGCGGGGGGACGGGCGGGGCGGGCCCTCCGCGCCCTCCCGAGGCCGTAGGCGGGCCGGCCGCCGTAGCGCTGCCTGGGGAACCGCGCGGCGCGGTGTGTCCGCACTGCCGGCCGTCTGTGCCCGCTTTCCCCTCCGAAACCTTCCCTTACCGATTCGAAGCGCGGTTCTCCCACGCGTGCCCCGCTCGCGGCGCCGAGGGGGTGGCAGAGCCTACCTGCGTCGCACGGGCTGCCTGGCCGGGGGAGGCTGGCAGGGGACTGACTGTCAGGCCTCACCTGCGGCACCGGCAGCCCGGTCCGTCCGGCTCCTGCCCTGCCCGAGAAGGCGCTGAGGGTCACCGGTGCGGTCAAAGCCGGCTCCCCTCCTCAGGCGCCGCATAAACACGAGGTTTATACGCGAGGTTTGAACGCGGCCGGACCGTTAAAAAGTGAGCGTGAGGGGAACTTTCCAGGCACTGTGGAACAGAGACAGCACATTTTGCTCCCTTTTGGTGTAGCTGTACACTTTGATGACCTAGCACTTAGATAAATTGAGAGGAGATGGGAGGTAGCCGATTTACCCTCTCGATTTTTCCTGCATCTGCTATGGACTAAAACCCACAGCAAACTCTTCCGGTAATGAAGGGCATGTTCCTGTGAATTACCAACTTCCCAAGCTTGTTAATGATGCCTTAGGATACCATATTTGCCATTTTTGTTACTTGTGCGTTTCTTATGTCTGTCAGAAGAGAGAAGGGTAAATGATCTATACTTATACATTGTCTATGTAAAACTGGTTTTCATAAAAATTAATATTTCTTAATGTCTGTGTTTCTGTGGAAAATTCATTCTGTTTTCTGGTTATTCATCAGATACCTTCATTAGACATAATATGCACGAGCTTATGGACAGGATTTGCAGTGTCCACACTTCATCAGGATTAGTTTTGATCCTTGAGAGCATGTTTCAGGCTCTAGACAACGATTCAAGAGGATTTTGCATTTGTCAGGATTTTGATTTTTTTTTTTATACAAGCACCCTGACCAATGAAGAGTTTGAGTAATTTACAGTCATTCTAAACGAAAAAAAAAAAATCACAGGACTAATTAAGCCATGATTTTATGCATTTTCTGTCAAAGGGGAGAGATAAGAAAAACCTTGTTAATTATTTCAGAGTCACATTTTATCGTACATAAAAACGCATTTGCCCTTTTGAACCAGGGAAGGGCCAAGAAGTTGCCAAAAAATTATGTTCACACAGCCCCCTCGTGGTCAAAGCCTTCAGAGCCTCACATACGCCTCTGTTCACACGAAGCAAGGAAGGTCCTGCCAGCCTGATGTAGGTTAAAAATAAAGTGCTGCAACCTTGGCTTGCAAAAGGCATGGCCACCTGCTAGAGTAAAGATATGCCATGCCCATTACAAGGCTGATCTTTACTGTGCAATTTCACAGAAGTGAATCAAAGGTTTTTAATGGTTACAGCTTTGTGAAATGAAAGGCTTATAGTAGGTATACAGCCACTGACCTGAATTTGAAGCCAGCTTTCCTTACAGCATTGGAAAAGTGTTGTGTTTTTTTTTTTAATAGGGGCTAGACATTTGAAGGATATATTTCTGTATGCACTACAGAAGTAGATTACAGTGATAGTAACCTATATCACACAATAAAAATTTCTATCTAAGTCCTGATCTGTGTTTTCAAATACCTTGTAAGCGTAACACAATCATTAATAGATTCCAGTTACGTTATTTTTAAAGGACCTTAAGTGATTTTATATGGAAACTAATAATGCTTCATGGAGCTACTTCTTTGTTATCTTGCTTGATATTTGATTCAGCATTTTTAAACCTCTCTCTTTTTTTTTCTTCCACCTGTCAATAAGCCCATGGCTTTCGTATTGACAATATATTACAGCCTCTTGAAAGCTGATGAGGAGGTAAAATAGCTGGAGGCAAGTTGGCTGTTGGGAGTTCTGAGTCTTGGGTTGGCAGTATGGGATTACAGGATAAACATTGTGGAGTAAAACATTTGTGCTCAAAGGATCATCAGCAAAAACCATTTTGGTGGCATTTGAATATGTAACATCATTAGACTTCAGACTGAACAAGCTCTAAGTGCTTATTTTGCAAAATTTCACATTTTTCAGAGTCATGCTTTCGGTCTCATGCAATAGTGTTTTCAATTTCTATGGAGTTCTTGCTTTCAAATTTGTCTATTATGTGATATATTCTGAGATAAAATTAACAAGATAGGATCACTATTAAATTACTGTACTGTACACCTGCACAGTGACTTTTGTTTCTCTATAGTGCTGTAGTGACTGTGAAATCAGCACATCATTGATGTTGCAGGAAATGACAACGTATCTTTACTTGTAGTTCAATGAACATTCAAAGGACAGCATACGGACTCATGATGTGCCACAGGACTGTCTTATGACTTCTCAAAATATGTACTTATTTTAAATTTTGGATATCATATGTAAGGTTTCAGAGAGTAAGAGCAAAGCCTAAACTTTTCCTTGCTTCTTAGACTAATGGTATTTGTTTATAAAAAAAGCAGCATATAACAGCCTCATGTCTATAAATAGGAATATCTATAAAGCAAGTACTTTCTCACTGTAGTTTTCCTTCAAAACCAGCTATAACCACCATAAAGAATTAGTAGTACTCTTTGGTCTGAGATTCATTAGTGTAACAAAGTTAGACAGTAAAATAATTTTCTTCTGGTTTTTGTTTGTTTGTTTTATTTTCCAGATTGGAGCACCAAGACATTGCAAATTAGAGTCAGAGTAGAAACTGTAATTTGAGAAGAATAGAAGCATAATACATCTAAATTGTGATGTCTCCAGAATGTGGTATTTTTCTGCTGTCTTGATC
This sequence comes from Myiozetetes cayanensis, assembly GCF_022539395.1. Lineage (NCBI taxonomy): Eukaryota > Metazoa > Chordata > Aves > Passeriformes > Tyrannidae > Myiozetetes > Myiozetetes cayanensis. Next base: position 40,871,325 of record NW_026087631.1, on the reverse strand, counting down.
TTCCTTCTCAGAGAAGGAATTTATGGTTCACTTGTATCTTTTGCCCATTTTGCAAATCTGGTGATGCAGTCCAAAGGATGTGCCCAACAGAGCAAAGGTGGGACATAATGCACCAGAGGCCTGAAAGGGGCTATAGCAAGATAGCAAACTGAAATCCTCCGCATTCTGATGGGTGGCAAGGTAAGAAAAAACACTTCTAGAGAACAGTATAATTGAAATGTTAATGAAAAAAACAGTTTACCAATAGAAAGAGTCTCCAGCAGAGAAATTATTCCCAGTCCTGAATATGAAACCTGTTGTCTGTAATCCACAATTTGTACAGGGGCAAAGAATCCAATCCAAAAGTAACCATCAAAATTTTAGACCAATACCATTATGAAGTCATAATATGGTTATGCATTTTATTTAGGAATATGGCTGTAGCATCCATATACATACTGAATGTTTGTATTTAGTTGCTATGCTAAGTATTACTTAAAATAGTTAGCCTGGCTTATAGCATGACTTACAATAGATAGGCTCCTACTTCCTATTAGAGATTCTTCTTTTCCCTTTTTTCTTTTTAATTTTTCCTCTTTTTAGGCATTTTTATTTGAGTTTTATTGCTAGTTAGTCTATTAGATTCTGAAATTTTGGGAGAACTTCAACCATTGTCAAGAACCTAATTAGAAGATAATATCTGATCATTTGTTATTAAAAAAAAAGGTCTAATGATTTCTCTGGCAAACTATAATTTCCTGAAAGAGTTTGAAGTTTGATCTGATATAGGCAGAGTATCAAAGATACTCCTTCTGAAGAAGTTCACCTAAACTTAGCTATGAACCACCAGAATCTGAGACAAGAAGTGGAAAACTAGGGACCAACTGAAAACGTTAATAAAGTCAGTTGCACAGGATCACACAAGGGCTTAGGTACAGGAGTGGAGTCTAAGTCTCCCGGGTGGAGTTGAACTGCTTCATCTGCTGTAACTGTAGTTCTAAACTTTAGCATACAAGGCAATCCTTTTTGCTTAGGGAATATAATCCATTCTGTGTAGTTGATACAGACAGATCTTGCAGGGGGAAAACAGTACATGATCATACAATTTCAGACACTATGTACTCATCACATTGAAGGGCTGAATTAATGATGTGTAGATGCTCATAACATTTCCTAACTTCTCAACATACAACTTTTTAACCCCTGCTAACAACTGACAAAATTCAGCATTAAGTTCATGAAACTGTCAAATAATAAACTGATATTTAAGTGTTCTCAGTCAAAAAGCATTTTTGTCATTGAAGAAGTGAAATAAGAGCAGCTCATTGTTTCCTTTTCCTCTTGCAATAAAGTATTGCAGGTGATTCAAAGTCTTTCCAGCACTTAAATGTTGTGAGGTCCTCCCAGTCATAACAGTGTTTTTTGGAGATGAAAAAAGATTGTCAGCAGCATGTCCATCTTTTTTTCTTTTTGTACCATATCCTCTGTACCCAACCCTTTCTAACACTCTTTTAGAGGTTTCTATCACACAGTTTGATTTATCCCAAACTTTCCCAAATGCATTAGCAGATGTTCGTAAAGACAAATGTACTTCCAGTCCTTTATGAGCTCAGCTGAAAGAGTATATATTAAAAGCATCTAGATATAGATGTTACTTTGTAGTTCTACAACATTTTTTGTAAGGGACTCTAGAAGGTTTTAAACAGGAGCAAAGAAACAAAACTGTTCAACCCACTTTTTAGAGATGGATGGAATATGGTGCAATAAGTTTCAGCAACTTGCTTAAAGTAGTAAAGAAAGAAAAATACATGTTTCCGATTTATTTGCAGTTTTATTATCATTCTTTCTTCAATAAGAATACATATGTTTACATTTAAGAGCTCTCTAAACTGAAGTTTCTTCTTTCTCTGTTGTCACTTCCAATCTTTGTCCATCAAGACTGTTTTCTATAACTTAGTAATTGCTAGTCAGAGACCACACGTAGTGTTCTCTATGCATTCTGGAATACGTTTCAGCTTATCTCATATAACACTTAAGGGTATTTTTCCCAAGTGAATCTCAATGTTTTTCAGTTCTCTTAGTGTTTTACCATTTGTTTTCCTTATTACTCCAGTCAAAAGGGATTCCCTTTGAGAGTTAGTTGTAAGCACAGTGGGAAAGTCTCTCTTTTTTCTTATCCAGTTCAACTGCTTTAGTCTTGAACTTTGTTGATGGGATTTTACTTCTTTTATCCTGGTATCCTACAATGAGCATTTGTGCACTTAGCTTGATCTCATAAATTGGTTTTAACAAATAAAATGCCCCAGTCACAGCTAATAGTGATTGGTGGCTCAGTATCTTAAAAACAACAAAAATGTCAAATGTAAATTGGTAGCACAAGTCATCTTTCATGTCCAGGCTTGAAAGATTACTGCTAAGACTTTACTACTTTTAGAAAAATTATTTTTTCTGCTATTCACACCTTGCTTAAATGGAGGCTTAAAAGGGATGTGGCAATCTACCCTAAGTACAGTACAGAACATTAGAGTGAGCTTTAAATAATGTGGCATATAAAGATTACTCATGCATTACAACTTCTTAATTCCTTTTTATTTTTAATAATTGCTTTAAAAAATAAAATACTATTTGATCTTCATGTCAAGAGAAAGAAAAGAAGGCAGAAGAATCGACAGCTTGATACTTGCCTCTCTGCAAAAGACCGGCTTTTGGATGTTGACCTCTCTTAGCTGTGGATTCAGCAACTCAACCACTAGAAGATAATACGTCTTGTTTGAGCCTGAACTTGATTGTAAGCCTCACATTGAAAGATCTAGTTAGAATGCCAGGTACTCTTGCTGATTTTTAGTATAAACACTTTGTTGAGGAGACCTACTAGACTTCCTGTATTTGTTCATTTTGGACAGGTAAAATTGCAAAAAGAAGGTGTAGGCTTTGCTATTGGAATTACCTTAAGTCTAAGGACCCATGAGAAAACAGAGAATTAAAATATTGTACTTTCCTTCTTAAAGTACTTTTTCATCCACTGGATCATAAGCCAAATGCTATTTGCAGTTGACAATGCTATCCAGATAGAACTCTGAATTTCCTTTCTGTTCTTTGGCTGTCCCACAAGTTTGATTTCACATCCAAGGGGTTAGTCTTTGGCCTTTCACCATTTTCTCCAAGTTTGTGGCCCCACCAGTGTGTATGTGTATATATATCTGTGTGTGTATGCTTGTATATGTGTATTGTATATATATGTGTGTGTATACACATATAAATGTATTTATGTGTATATATATGTATGAAATTAATAAAATTATTTTATTCCATGTGTGTATGTATGGAAAAGTAGAATAAGGGAAATAGTGAGTGGTTGGCTAAATGGTTCATTTTAAAACCTCAAAATGTTTTAGAGTCAATTCAGAATGTAAGCATGAGTCTTTCACAATTGGTAACTTCTAGTTTGTGAGTTTCAATTACACAGGGCAGGAGAGTCTTTTGGTATATTTGTTGTCAAGGATAAAAAAAATTATTTTCTACTGCAAAGTCCATTTAGACTTGTGTCATTCACCCTATAATGCTATTAATTAATATCTCTGTTCAGGTATTAACAGAGGTATATACCTGAATATACCTAGAGCTAGATATGAGTAGGACAGGGCAATGGCTCTAATGAAGAAACAAAGGAAGTTACGATTTGAAGGACTGCAAGGAGCTCTTATTTGTGAAATATTCTGACAGATAGATGGACTGTTCATAGAATATGACATTGTAGCAGCTGAGATTTTCTTTGTAAAATTATGTTGTATATGCTGAATAATTTAATTTTACTCTATTTCTGATTTCTTGGTGTATCTGAAAGGTTTTCATATGCATGTATTCTCTGCCCTATGACTTCTGCAAATGAATACATTGTGTACAAGCAAAAGCCATTTTATGTTTGATACACATAAATAAAAACAGTTGTCAATACTCTGTTTGCCTGTGTGATCTAGACAGCATGAATTTTAAATTTTAAGCAGTTCCACAACCTGCCCCAATCGAAGGTGGCAACACTGTTTCACAGATCACTTTGATGAGGTCAAGTTTCTTCTACCTGACCTGTTACTGCCAATTAATGGGTATTGCCCTGATAGCAAACTAAATACCTTGCTACTAAAGAAGAACTTCCCACAAGCTGTGAGATAAGAACTATGACAACTGTTAAAAAATCAGCAACGTGGGATCTTCAGTTCAGTGATATGACTAGCAAATATTTAAATTTAAAATATGAGCTTTACTATTCTCTAGTCTATAACTGAATAATCGCAGAATTAGCTGAATCTTCAGATGGTCTAGCAGATACAATCTTATGGGTTTGATGGTATGGAAAGTACATGAATCCAATCTTTATTGTCAGTGCCTCCCATAACATTGTAGCTATTTCCTGTTTGTCTTTAATAATAAAGGATAGCTCAGGGTTTCAATATGTTTTCTTCTTTTTTTTTTTTTCTTTCTACCTAGAAGTTTAAAGAATGGTCGAAATAAAGTCCAAGTCACATTTGTAGAAGGGTGCTGCAGAGTTACTGTCTACACTCTTCTAAATAATTTCAGATATTGCTCTTAAAAGACAGAAAGTATTTCCTTATAACTTCAACTTCTTTTGTGTTCTTATTTCTTTTACAAACCAGCCATGTGCACACACACACAATCATTTCTTAGTGCTTTGTAAGAGATGTTAATAGAACTGAAATAATTGCTTTAAAATTGAAGATAAAATAAATTCTACATTTGAAAGGAAATATGATCTTTAATTGAAGCACCATATTTATGCAGAGGAAAGACAGAAACATCTGGTCCTCCACGTATAGTTTTAGGAGGCATTTAATCAGGAAATCTGTTGTAGAAGCATACCAGTGGATACATTTTTCTAGACTCCAGAGGAAAGTGTTATTCATCAGGTGTGCAGCTACCTCAGAGTCTCATTTTTTTAAGAGAGGGGCATCAAAAAAAAACCATAATGAGCTACTTCTAGCTCTAATAATACTTCACTCTCTGTTTACCTTATTCAAAATGATATTACTCACCTCCAGCCTTCAAAATATTTAATGGTATTGCTATAAAGGCTAGGCCAATAATGTAGTTTCTAAATTATACCAGCAAAAGTAAATTCCTCCATATAAAATAGCTACATATTACTGGTATCATACCTTTTAGATGAAAAGCCGGTATTGTGATGGTGAGCAGGAGACACAAACCACTTAGCATCACCACTGTGTATGACAAGCATACATTATTTCATTTTGAACTGGATCTGAGCAGTCTGAATGACGCCATGAATTTATGGAATTGCAGAGTTTTGGATCTGGATCAAGTTTCAGGACTTATAATCTAAGAGAAGATTAGTACATGTGGAACATCTCTATGAGATGTTGTTTTAGAATTTTCTAAAAAATCCCACCGTACCCTCCATAAGTGGCCTTTAGTGCCCTCCGGTACTTCACTGCCTTTAGTGTTAGATTTTCCTAATAGCTAAAAAAAAATATTTTTCCTGTAAATAAACAGATTCCTACTTGTCATGTCCTAAACAGACTTCACAGCAGACTTCTGAAGACTGGAAGACCTTTCTCCTGTTCTTTTTAGACTTCCACTTCCCCCATTGACCCAACAATGCCTTTGCCTTCAAACATTTCTCACAGGTTGTATTTCTGAAAATTATTAGCACTCTTAATGCTTTTCCCTGAGTACTACTCAACTTACCTTAAATGCCAGCAAGGTCACTAGTCTGATTTGCAAATAGTTCTCTAGCTTAAGCTTTATGTGATCCATAGACAATAAAGTAATTACCTAGTGTATTTGATGTACAGTATTCTTGATAATGCAGCTGAAAATGGCATTTGCCTTTTAATATCATACTGATCTAGTCAGCTTATGTTCCACTCTAACTGGATATCCCCATCCGTATTACTGTGATACACAGTATTCCAAGATGCTTAGACTTTTTTTTTTTACCTTACTCTCTGTTCTTTGCCAGTAACCTTTAAACAAACCTTTCTTAGCTACTCTCAGTTTATAAAAACAACATAAAATATGCTTTACTCTGTCACCAAAGTTGTTACTAGAATTATGATCAACCTTATAATTTTCAAAATTTCTCTGTTCCATGCCATTTGTTTCAAGACACAGCTGAGCCAAGTAGTCATGACTCTGCTGATCCAAAGATTATCAGCTCAGTTAAAAAAACAGTACAAATGTTATCAAATAGGACAGAAGCTAAACTAATAAATGCTTTTACATGACTCTTGAAACCTATTGTAGATAGTTTGCTGCTTTTGTGCAGAATTAGCTTGTATCCTGAAAATCGTATTAATTCAGGTTTAACTACAACCTTGCCACCAGATTTACTCTGACAAACCAGTGAAGACTTGTGCATTTTTCTCTGAAAACTACCTTATAAGACCTATATAGAATTATGATTTTTGAGGATGCTAAGATCTCTCTGGCATGACATAGAGCTGTACATTCATTTAGTATTAGTAGAAACACTTAAATGTTAGTAAAAATTAAATTAGATTTCCCATAATGAAATATTCTCAAGTTTGAAAAAATTATTTAAAATTTCTTGGTGTTTCATGCATAGCCTCCTTCTTTGTAAAATCACCCTAAGAATGGCAACAGCTTTACCTTTTCCTGCTGTGCATCTTCAGAGAGTCAAAGATGAAAGCTGTTATATAGATAAGAACATATCTGTTTGGTCAAGTAAGCAGAAGCAGGGAATCAAATTGAAGTCTTTTGCACTGTCTTGCAGACCACCAACTACAGCGAAGATATTTGGCTGGCTCAGAAATAACTCTTGATAATTAAGTCATGGTATCCTCAAGAATCAATAATTTTAGGACTGAGGGCAGGATAACTGTTTTGTGTTCTTGTAAATCTTTCAAGATACTAATTGTGATCACAGTATGAAAGTAGAGATCTATCTAGAGTGATATTCAGTAAATGCATTTCATATCACAGACAAAACTAGAAATTTTTGAAAATTACAGGACTGTCTGTTTGGAGTAGAAAAATATTTGTTTGAAGAAATGTGTTTATATAAGCAACAAGAATAAAAGTCAAACAAAATCAGAGAGCTTTCAGGTAAAGGTTGCCCTACTATTCATGCACTTGCAAAGCTGCAAAGCTTACGTGTATATTAGAAGAAATTAAATTGTCTCACAAAAACAGTACTAGGCATCTGAATTTGACTTTTAAAAATTGCTCAGCATATATTGGTTATAGTATTTTTTATTAGTTCAGAGCCTTAAGCATAAATGCTTTCAAGCCATGCAGGGAACGCAAACAGACTCCACATAAAGGGAAGCTTGGATCTATAAAACAAATCTGTTAGGTAGGTCAAGAGTATTAAATAAATTCACCTTACATTTTAGTGCAGAATTTGGGCACTAGGGCATACAGGGAATGGGCATACTTCATCCCCATTTGATAATTTGTGGTAGTGTTCATGTGTCTTGTGAAGTCCCCTCAATCATTTGTCATTAAAATCAGTTCTATTGGCAGTCAAGTTTCCATGCTGAGAGCTAGGAAGAAAAATATTTATTATGAAAGAGATATACAGCTGCCACTACTGATCCTGCAAAGTTTATTTTGGACACCCTAGATTATGACTTTCTTTTCTCTTTTTTCCCCACTTTTGGGTAAAAGCTTGGGTGTCTGCTTGAAAAAACAGGTCTCCAATGAGGGTAGAGAGTGCCCATTTGTTACCTTCTCTGTGTGCTGTTTAGGCTGTGTAGTTTATTTGAGATAAACAGCAAGACTGAAAGCATTATTGTTGTTGCTGTTGTTACTTTAGATAACTAGGTGTATATTCTTTGATTTTCACAAACATAGGACTCTTTAGTGTAAGGCACCACAATCAAATTCAGACCATGTCAATATCTATACTTTAAAATAAATTGCAGACATTTACTATATATCTTAGCTATCTTATTTTTTGTGGTATATTAAAATAAATTCTGTCTTTGCTTTCTCTTAATAACATTGATAGGAAGTCAAGTAAGTGGAAATAGATAATATTCAAAATTTTGTTGAATGCATGAAGTGAACAAAAGTAACTGCTTTCAGTTGTCTTAGAAGGAACTAGTAACTATTTTTCAAACACTTCAGGGAAGTTCATGTTGATACTGTCTAATAATGCAGTTTACATTATTCTTAGTAGATCAGCCACAAAAACTGGTTGATCGACAATCAAAGTTATACAAAAAGTACATTGATGTTTAATTATAAGCAAACAGTTTAAAGAACAGCTGTGAACATGAATCATTCAACCACCAATAGCTAGTAACACTGCTGCACTTCTAGACAATTTATGTGACTCGGCACTTAGTTTCGTCCTACTGCAGAATTTTGTTGATGAGTATGTGAAATTGCTCAGAATTGCTTGTCGCAGTGTATTTTGCCTTCAATACTGGTCTAATGCTTCCGAGTGACTTATATAACTACATGCTTCCTATCCTTGATCTAGTTTTGTCATTTCCTCATGTTTTCTTTGGCTTCTGCTTTTCCAGTCACCATAGATGGCTGTATCCTCAAACTCCCTCCACTTCTGCTATATTAGGTGGTATAATCTCCAAAGACTAATAACACTGAGTACAACTTCACTTTTAACCCTCATGCCACATAGCTTTTACTCTCTCCCCTTATATACAGAGATACAATTTCTTCCCTGAATTAAAAATAAGGAAGATGGAATATTTGGATGACATGGAAATATATGAATTACTACACTTCTTTTCTGAATAAAATAATTTATATAACATATAAACATATATATATACATATGTGACATTAATAAATATACTTCTCACTTTGGAGTGCCTTTTATTAGTAGCAAGCATGTATTCTGAATCAAAGATGCTATCAACGTCTATTATAAATTCCTTGTATCAACAAAAGTACTTCTCAAGATTGCACTTATTTTTACATATTAAAAAATACTTTATTCACAACTAGAGGTACATACCAAATCTGCAAGTATTAGAAGCAGTTACTCTAGAGAAGGAAGGTCTCAAGGGGCACCCCGGGGATTCTTGAGAAAATTGGGTTCAATTTTTATTTCCTTTTTATTATTTTTGCATGATCTAAGACAATTTACAGTCTCTTTGTAGTTCAGTTCCTCTGGTATAAAATGGGTATTACAAGAAGTTTCCAACTTACAGGAGTAGAGAGATGTACACTCAGCTAAAATTTTGAGATTAAGACAGTGATCATTAAATTGGCTCATGGGTTGAGCAAAGGCGGTAATAGTGAATGAGGAAACATCAGACTGGTGACCTGTCACTAGTGGGGTTCCGCAGGGCTCCATCTTGGGCCCTGTGCTCTTCAACAGCTTCGTAAATGACTTGGATGCAGGACTGGAAGGGATACTGAGCAAGTTTGCAGATGACGCAAAAGTAGGAGGAGCTGTTGACTCCCTTGAAGGCAGGGAGGCCCTGCAGAGAGACCTCAACAAATTAGAGGACTGGGTGATCACAAACGAGATGAAGATTAACAAGGGGATGTGCCGGATTCTGCACCTGGGATGGGGCAGCCCTGGACGTTCATACAGACTGGGCGATGAGATGCTGGAAAATAGTGCTGTGGAAAGGGACCTGGGGGTGCTGGTAGATGGCAAGTTGAATATGAGTCAGCAGTGCCCTGACATCCAGGAGGGCCGACCATGTCCTGGGGGTCATCAGGCAAAACATCACCAGCTGGTCGAGGGAGGGGATTGTCCTGCTCTGCTCTGCACTGGGGTGGCCTCACCTTGGTTATTGTGTGCAGTTTTGGGCACCACAATATAAGAAAGATATTAGGCTATTAGAGTGTGTCCAAAGGAGGGCAAGGAAGATGGTGAAGGGCCTTGAGGGGAAGCTGTATGAGGAGCAGGTGAGGGCACTTGGTCTGTTGACCCTGGAGAAGAGGAGACTGAGGGGAGACCTCATTGCAGTCACAACTTCCTCATGAGGGGAAGAGGAGGGGCAGGCACTGATCTCTTCTCTGTGGTGACCAGAGACAGGACTGAGGGAATGGCCTGAAGCTGTGTCAGGGAAGGCTTAGGGTGGGTATTAGAAAAAAGTTTTTCACCCAGAGGATGGTTGGGCACTGGAACAGGCTCCCCAGGGAAGTGGTCACAGCATCAAGCCTGACAGAGTTCAAAAAGCATTTGGACAATGTTCTCAGGCACATAGTGTGACTCTTGGGAATGGTCGTGTGCAGGGCCAGGAGTTGGTCTTGGCAATCCTTGTGGGTCCCTTCCAACTCAGTATATTCTGTGATTCTGTGAAATACATTCCACTGGAATATTGCAGCTTTTAACAAAAAGAAAAATTTTTCATCTGTACAGGATGTTAAGCTTTCTTGAGATTGTGGAATTCTGTGCAAATCTTACCAATTTCTGCTTCAAATACAAAGTGCATTTGTTACCTCTCCTGTAGGGCACAATAAATTTTTATACAGTTGCAGAAATATTCCAAAATACACCAGTGCACACTCTCCTGGTGTTAAGAAGAGCACAATAGATGAGAGTTATAAATTACATCACTGAGACACTGCTGAGATACAATTGTGATAAGAGCAAGGAAAAAGCTCACTGTACAGAATCTATTTAATGTCATGTAGCAAAGGCAGATTAATGGAGATTAAGATGCAAGGCAAACTAATCATCTGTGTGAAGTTCTCTGTTAAATGAAAGGAAAAAAGTTAGACATGTAGAACATAAAAAGAAATATAAGAGCTTGCAGATGAAGTAAAAAGCAATACATAACAGAGAAGGATGCAGAGTCTCTGTTGCTTTTTCCTACTTTACTTTTTTGTCATTTTTCCAAGTAAAAAGTTGTATCTGATGACTGTTACTGGTATAGTATATTAATCCTTTTCCACAATGTAATTTACACATTTTCTTTCCTGATTTGAGGCATTTATCCAACTGTCTTTCAAATATTTTAGTTTTTTTACAGTATTTCTTGTTTTTCACTGCTTTTCATTTGTCTACCCTCAAACACCTTTTTTTTCCATTTGCTTCCAAGCCAATATTTGATGCTTTTAGTCATATTCACTTAGTTCTGTATGTTGAAGAAATATTTACTTTAAGATTTTAACACTACCAAAAATTATACTAAATACAACATAGCTATTAGGGAAAAGCAATCAAATAATTTTACATTGAAGAACTAGCATGTACAATGCTATGAGTTGCATCATGTCGTAAAATAAAATGCTGTGGTGATGGTCATGACGTCTAAGATGGATTTCATTTTCTGTTTGGATGCTTTTCTTTCTTCCCTAAAAGAGTGCTCAAAAAAAAACCCATTAAAATGCAACAAGCGAATCATATGCCTTTCTAACATCCGGGGGCAAAAAAGGTTCCTGATCAATTTACTTCCTACTCTAGGTCTATTTATTTTATATTACTTCAGAATATGACCAGGAATGAAGACTGTGCAGCAACCGAAGATTTCTAATAGTGCTTCTGCATAATTACTGTGGACCGACTTCCTTCATGGAAGTCAGTCATTCATACAGTACTCAGAGAAGGCACCAGCTACATAGTGGACTGTACCAATTCACCAAGGTGGGTGAAGCATTTGGGTATAAAGGTGTTCAACCTCAGGGAGGGGAAAATCTGCAGATTACAAGTGGTTAGAAGAAGTATTGATAAAAACAGCAAATCTGAAGCGAATAAAGTGACAAATCTGAAAGGGGATAAAGAGAAGAAAAGGGGCCCATCAGGAAGATAGCAGCTATGGTCTCATGGCAAGCATGGGCAGAGAAGATATCAAGAGGTATTAAGTGGGACTACTGAGGGACTGATACTGATATGTTAGGGTCAGTTATAGGGTCACTGATTGTGGAAAATATTCAAAGGAAAATATACATGGTGAAACATCTAGCCCGCTAGAAATCCTAGAGATTTTTAGTCTATTTTTCAAAGAAGCTATGTACTCAATAAATATCAGAGTAAAAATAGCGTAAAGAGACCAAAGAGCTGCTACAAACACAAATACTAAGTAATGCACAGCATACCACAGATGAACAAACTCATGCCAGCAGAAATCAAGCGTCAGAGAGTATTCAGCTTCAGAGGGCACACTAGATGATAGGTGTAGAAGCCCATGGGATTATTCTGTATTCTTTCATACTACCTATGTAGGGCATGGAAAGTATTATGCTAATTTAAGAGATTATTTACTTACTAGAAACCTGTCAAATGTCAGTGCAGCATTCAAGATACAAAGCTGCAAGGACATAAATTGTCATGCTTTTGCTACTCAAAATAGTGCTGATTCTACTGTTCAGGAAGTAGATTTTTATGGACTACTATGTCCTTGGCCAGGAGCCCCTGGTGGTCTAGTGGTAAAGGCGCCGCGCTATCACCGCCGAGGCCCGGGTTCGATTCCCGGTCAGGGCCACTCCCGGGCAGATGGAGCTCGTTAGCCCTTAAAGGCAACCCATCTACGTCCTAAGGACCTCGCTGCCACCGTCCAAGCTCGCTTGGCCCCGGCAGATGAACCTTAGGATTAAAGGGTGGGCTCAGTTCCGCGCACACTGTGTCTCACCTAAAAAATCCAATGCGCAGGCTGGAAGGTGTAAAGACCTTCCCCGGATCTTCGCTCGCGAAGACTGGCCATTATATTTATTATTATGTCCTTGGCCAAAGGGCCTAATCTTGATAAACCTCTGACCTCCTGGTTAATCTTTGTCTCCCCTTTCTTCCCCTGCCCTGAAAATACTGTATAAATTATACACTTGTAGGCTGATCAATCTCTAGTTAGAATAAGTGGTAATAAAATGGAAATGAGGGGTTTTCTTGGGTATTTGCTCAAGGTTTTCAGGGAGTAGTAGAAAGTTCTTATTGTAAACATCTGTAGTTGTGTCCAACAGCTCAATTACTCCATAGCTGCTGTATCCTGTGTGTTTTTCCAGCAGTATTGCACTCATTTTTGATTCCAAAAGTGAAGGCATATCAATATAGAAGACGAGATTCTTCATTTTTGCTGAGGAAAAGCAAGTTTAGTGAAAGTCTCACTAACCTGTCATGGGCAAAGTGATATTCAGGCACCTTATATGGGAGGAGAAGACAAGGAAAACAAAGGTGGTGACAGAAAAAGCATGTTTAACAAAGTTGTATGACTGACACGGGGCCAAGTGCAGAAAACACATAGTTGTGCTTAAGAAGAGGCCAGACAGTAAGATGTTTTTTGTTCCTGTGGGGATTTTATGTTTCCTCTTGATACTGGCCAAGAAAGGTGAATAAAGAAAGAGCAAGGCAATTGCTTTCCAGAAGGAATGGAGAACAGGAAGGGGCATCTTTGGATATAAGTACAAGACCACATAGTATATTAGCTCCCGGGGAGAAGATATTTCTATAGAAAAAAAAAAAAAAAAAAAAAAAAAAGAAACTCCTCAGAGATCCCAGTGACAGATAACCCTAGTTTTAGAAGCTTCTGTTTCTCACATCAAAAATTAACAAATGGCATAGTAACAGAGGCTCCTGAGTAAACTGAGACCCCCAATGAACAGTATCCATACCATTCAGGGAGAAGTGTGCTGAAGTGTTTATAGCTTACATCCCAAGTTTCTCCTTTGCACTCTGCTGAGGCTTTTGCCAAATCCCTACATACATTAAAAATACTAACCACACTCTGTGCTTGCTTGACAGGCTGCCTATCAGGGGAGAATACAAATTAAGCCTGGATACTAAGTTTTTCTAGCACACAAAACAGTCATATGCAAGGATGACCAGTAGTGATTAAGCTATGGTACTACACAGAAGTTCCATGTGATTTGAATTAATTGATTTATTAGTAGCAAAATAGCCAGGTGGGTCAAGCTAATTAAGACTATGATTGCTAATTGCCAACACTGGGGACAGTATGAGTAGTTGCAGAGGCAATAGATGCAGTCTGTCTGTAACAGCTCTGTAAACTGCTTCATAGTTAAGACTGAGAAAAAAAATAAGGGGGAAGATGTTTCTGAGATGAAAGTGTAACTTATACTAGGCCCCATTCAGATGAAAGAAACCAGTTCTGTAAAGAATTTCTGCCATTCCTCAGTGGTCTAGTCTACTGGTTTCCAAAGTGGTGTAGGCACAAGATAATCCACTGGTATGCAGGAAGAAACTACATTTTGTAACACTGCATAAAAGTAAAGTATTTAATTTGTCTTTATATCATCCCTTTGCATTTTCTATTTTTTAATATTTTATCATATATATTTAGTAGAACATGTATATAATTTATAAATTATATAGGGGTGCATCATCAAAAAAGGTTGGAGTCCACTGGTCTGGTTTAAAAATTAGAATACCTTTTCACCAGGTTTCCAGTTTTCTGTGTATTTCATTCTCTGGTACTCTGGATGATGCGGGTAATTTGGCTGCCAGGTTTAGGTGTTTAAGAATGGCAATACAATGTGGTTGTTGGTGTTTGTAGAACTTGATAGGTAAATGTGACATTTATTTGCATTTAAAGTAATGTGTCATAAATGACACAATGCAACTCTACAGCCAAATGGGCACAAATTGTTGTTATTATGAGATTGTTTCACTAAATGCCATGGAGAAAGTGCTGACTGAGAATATATGATCTAAATTTAGAAAATCTATTTTAATAAGTCCATATGACCATAGCTATATTAAGCCTAAAAAATCCAGATAGTGTTCATACTGTACATATGAGTATATATAAGTATATATGAAGACTGAGGTTTTAAAAATTTAGATTTGGTAGATCAAAAAAATTGAAAAGCCCACAACATATTTGTTCCATATCACATATATCTGTCTATCTATCTATCTATCTATCTATCTATCTATCTATCTATCTATCTATCTATCTATCTATCAGTAGCAACATTGTGATTTTTGAAACATCTCTTATTCTGAACCCATCTCACTTATGCAAAACAGATGCATAATTATTTTATACACAACGCTGGATTCCCCATACTTCTTTATCAAATACTACAAAGTTTTGGATGTTCCTTTTCTTGAGGTCCCTTTCATTTTTACTCACTAGTGAATGAACTAGAAATTTTTCTCCATTAAAACAAGATTCTTATCCCTTTCGCTTTGCCTGCCGAAACTAATAATCTCCTTGGATGCTGGCACATGTGCTTTAGAGTGAACCAGTTTCTAGAACTTACTCCGTGTTGTTTGTGACTCTCAGAAAAGGGATGTTCTGTTCTCTTTACTCCATAGCTTGACTGAAGTTTTAGATAAATATTTTAATGTGGGATATTTTTTCTTTACCATAGCTTAAAACACAAAACTGAAATGTCACATTGTATTAAAGAAATTCTGATTAATAATAGATTCTAAAGAATTATGATACTGACAGCATTGCTTACTCAAATGTAATTCAATCACTATCGCAAGTCATTTTGTCTTGTCAGTTTTTGGTAGCATATGTGGCAGGTTTGTGGGAGGAATGTTTATTTCCCATACTAGCTATATCTGTTTATTTGGTGTTTTTCTAATTCACTTGTCTCAGTTCACTTAGCTGGTATTGGATCTTTTCTCTATGGTGCCACCTCCTCATTTGATTTTCTCAGTGGAAGAAATTCTTATCCTGAAGAAGCTGCTACAATGAGAATTTCTACAGCAGATTGTTTCTGATGCTTTATATTTTAACATCACATGTTTTTTGTAGTGAAATTAATTTACTTATAGAAACATTATTTTGTAAATAATAAATATTTCAAGAATTATTTCAGAGGTTAACCATATAGAGCAATTCTGTGGAATTCTCTGCCTTACCTTCATTCTGATCTTTATTTTCCTGAACATATAGTGTTAGGCACGTTTTTTTCAGTGAGGTTCCTGTGGGAATTTTAAGTGCATTATTTCACTAAGAAAAATAAATTTATTATCTATCTAACTATCTCAAAACGTAAGTTTTCATCTAATTTTTTAATCTTGTTTTGACAGTTTGCTGCCAAAGAATTTGTGTAGTCTTCCCTGAGATCTCCCTCATATGTCATTATGGTCATGTTTCTGTGCTGCCACACTGGTTGTCAGAGATGCCACTTTTTTTTTTTTCTTTTCTTCCTATTTGACACATCCCTGGTATTTAACTCTAGTCCTGTTTTATAAAATGTTTGAAATTAGATTAACTAGATGTCTTCTTAAAGTTACTTTAGTATTAATTCCTCACTTGATTTATATTATGCATTAGTTTTTACCCCCTTCTGTATTGAAAATAGAAGAAATATAAATGTCGCTTTCTGACCTCATGTCAAGAGCTTGTGAGTTTCTTTTGACTTGTTACTTTAGAAATATTTGAGTTACCTCTTTAGTATTTTTGCTTCCATTAGGGATGCACTGGCAGTAATATCCTTGCTTTGTAGCTTAGAAATATTCAGAGTGTAGCCTGCACTGTCTGCTGTTAAGCTGAGAGAGTGTTGTATGCTTTGAGCTGTATAGGTAATGATGTGGACTGCTTTGAGTTATACGCCTGTATAAGCTCCAGCTTGTGCAAATTGCTGAAAGTAGGATTCTTACCAGCACTTTGGTTTCTTACACAAAAATGTATATAGTTGTATAGGCAACACTTTGTTTTACTGTTCTTGCAAGGATACATTTTGATTGCAAACCCATAGTGCAATACATTTTGATTGCAAAACCATAGTGCAATACAGAACATCCACTTTCTAGGTTTGTTGTCTGAGCTGCCTGCAGCTCACTTCCTGAGGTCTTAGACTGCTGACCTGTGGCCTGACAGCTCAAATTCATTTGAAGCTTTTGTATCTGTCTCTCTCTTTGAGCTGCTACACTCCTCCAAGATAGAACTGAATGTTGTCTATGAAAAGATATCATATGATATCATATCATATGATCGTATGTCTATGAAAAGGTGTCATATACTTCAGGTTTTAGATCAGAGCTCAAACGTCGGTCGATCTCTTGGCTCAAGCTGATTAACTGATCTCTGTGAGTAACCTGCAAAATGTCTTGGCAGACCCATCTGAAAGGTGTTATTTAAGTATAATGTGCATTGTTTATACAAATTAACTGATTCAGAATTTTCTGTAGGAACAAATATATTGGGGTTTAATTGTTATATTTTAGTGGAACGGAGTAGAATATTATTTTGTTTTATTTGATCTCTGTCCCCTGGCGGACTTTCTTTTTTGCTTTCTTCCCAACAGTGTGACAGTTTGCTCTTTAGGCTTTTAATTATGTCTCCAAGGACCTTCTACATTAGCAATTGTGGTGGCCGTTTACCATTTTGAGAGCTAACCCAGCTAGATACTCGCAGGCTATAGTAAGTTCTATGAAGATGATCATTCTGTGTTTTTAAACTCCTATAGAGTTTGGGGCTTTATTTGAATAACGTAATGGCCAAAATGGCCAAACCATTCTTCTTTCTGGCTATAGAAGAAAATGCCGCACTTATGATTGTTTTATCATGGTCTATTTAGGTCATGGATCTGAGCTGAACATGAAAATTCAGACCTGTTATTTCACAAAAAAACTGCTCATGGCATTGTCTTTGTGAGGTGATCTGATCACATCCTTCTGTTTTTTCAACCTTTGCAATAGTACCTGAATAGGTCTTAAAATCAGACACTTTAGATTTTTCCTCTTCTTCAAAATTATTATAAAGAATGCTGTGTTAACTACACTGTATCTTCCTGCTTTCCATTCATTCTAACACTCCTTTTTTTTGCATCTCTCTCTGTCTTTCCATGCTGAGAAAAAAAACCAAACAAGTTATGCATCTTCCTTTTCACTTAAAAATGCCTCCCAAAAACCTATTTCCCCCTAAAATCCATACAGAAGAAGAGTCAGACATTCCTCAGACTGTCACACAGCGTATTTGTAAGAGGAAACTTGGTGTTCATTGTGTAACATTAAAAAAAAATCAGAATTAAATATAGAATATAGTAAGATACCCTTAAGAACCTACGAGTAACCCTATTACTTCATTACCAAAATGTGGCCTTAATTTCATGTGTTCTGAGTTCTTCTTACCTCCCTGTCATAATCAGAACATCAGGTCTAATGCAAGGTAATTTTTAAGCAATTTCAGGCTGATACTGCCTTTTCAAGGTTGGGATGAAAAAGCATACTGTGCACATGTAAAAACACATGGACTTAGTAGATGTGCTTGTATTTGTAAGTCACATCTGGAATGCTAAGTCCTTTTTTTAACCACAAAAAAAAAAAAAAAAAAAAAAAAGAAAAGGTTCAGTCTGAGCAAACTGAGAAAACAAGGGAAACAAGGGTAGTCCTACCCAAAACAGTTACTATGCCCATATAGTTGTGGTGAAAGAGAAGACCCCCCTCTTCTGGCATGAGCTGGAGTAGCTTTCACCAAGAGATGATAAAACATGTTCAAAACCATTTTTTGATCACAAAGAGGAATACAACTAGGATCAATATCTGTATTAAAATATCTCTTCCTCCATCATGTCATCTGAAGTTTTGTCATTTCACACTTGTACACAAACTTAGTCCTCCATACCAGCTCTCTGAATGCCTAGCGAAAGTGTTTTGGCTTCTTTACCAGAGACTGAACACACAGTGTGTCACGGTCAGATTCTTTTTGCATATTTGTTTTCTGATTCAGGACAAAACATCCAAAGAACTCTTTATTCCAAGCACAGAACGGACTATGCACTGACATTAAAAATATGCTCTTCAGTCTTGATGACTGTAGAAGGAAAAGCCTTTTGACAGACAAATTGTCTTTGTTCAGGCAATATTATTTGCTGCATTCTTCCCTGAAGGTGACCAGCAATTCCAGCTGGTGAGAAAAGACTGTTGCTACAGACGTTCAGAAATCCTGCTTTATCCAGCATTTCAATTGTTTCTGTAAATGCAAGGTTTTCTCTATGGTAAATGTGGCAGCAAGAATGCTCTCCCAATCAGACTTCAGAACAGAAACCCATATGTGTATTTATCATTATCTCTTTTGCTGCCAGAAATAAAGAAGCAGCATTTATAATGTTTCTTTTTGTTTGTTTTTCAATTTTACCTTCCATTTTTACCAGCCTTTACAGTTCATGACTTAATGGTAGGTAGATGGAATTCTTCTCTATTAGATCATATATTTCACTCTTTTTAAATGCATGATAGACTAGCTTTGTCTACACCCTAACAGCTGAGAAAAAAACAAAGCAGTGAGAGACATTCACATTCCTTCTGTAGTGCTGGGTGAGCAGCTGTTTTCCTTTAGTTTTAAAAGCTGAAGTCATAGATGGAGAGAAATACAATGCTGCTAAGGGTAATTTATCTTTAAGGTAGAATATTCCTTGCCTGCAAAATGTGAGGGGTTCTAAAGACCACTGGTGTATAGTTTTGTCATTTCTACACAGTAATACACAAAATAGTATATTTGTTTCCAACACACAGACAAAGTATAAACTCAAGCATTGTTACTCAGGTAAGTGCTGGAAATAGAATGGCAGCTATCATAATAGATACTGAATTGGCATGACAATTTATCTTAGAAAAATAAAAAGCTCTTAGTTTTCAGCATTTCTCTTGTGTATGTCAGAAAATTCAGATAATTTTAATCTATTTTATACTTTTTTAGTTCCAGATTACTATGTCAAACCCAAATAACATGGAATTACTATTTTCATGCATATTCTTCATATCCATATTTTAACTAATCTTTATTTGACTTTTTCTGTATGAAATCTGAACAAAATATGGAAAAATATCATAAACATCATCTTTGTGACACTTCCCTAGATTTTTATCATGACTTGCTCAGATATGCAGTACAGTTTTGCTTTTTAAATTTGTTTAATTGGAGCAGTTTTTAACCATTACTACAAAAAAAGAAATTGCCTTGGATATGCTATAATAATGGGTAAGAAGAAAGTTTCCTTTTCTTCTGAATACTTTCACATTTTATTGAATTTATTCACTTTGTCCCAAAATAAACTCTGTTTATGAACAACCCAGAAAGATGAGATCAAACTTTGAGAATAAATGGCTGGCACATCAACCGATCTCTCTCTGAAGTCTTCCATTAGGAATGTATAACTGTTGTTTTCAAACTACAGTAAAATTAAGACAGTCCCAATTTTGGAGGAGATGTAGAACAGTAAACTAGAAAAGAAATGAGCTATGTATTTTTAGTTATTTCAAAGCATGCTTTAGTTGAGAAGAATTTTTGCCCTGGGGAAGCCCAGGAAGGTCAGACTTACAGTATAGAGTCTAACAAAGTTGACTATACTGAATTAATTATGATTCTGTCAGAAAACAAAACTGTGAAGAAAGAACTTCAATCAGCAAATGTCTTAAAAGTGAATAACTTTTAGAAACAGCAGATTAGTAAATTATTGTATCTATACTTTATTCATCTTTATCTTCTTTAGTATTTATATGAAGAACATTCTACCTGTAATATTTCATTAACAGTTTCTCAAACCTTTTAGAAGTCATTGGAAACATATATAATGACATTCTACTTGCTTATCTAATGTTAGACCAGTTCTCCATTTCTCAGTGTAATGTCATGCTGGAAGGGTTTTGTGAGCAATTTTCAGCAGATGGGTTACAGAGGAAGAGAAGGGTTTTATCTCCTGCAAGAGTGAGGCTAAGCCTATTGCTCTGTTGCTAAACAGAGTTTTAAAAGGTTTGGAATCTATATTGAATTTTACTGGTGACTTTAAGACACTTTAAAGCAGCTATTTTACAACTAAGTTTTAAAGGTCTTATGACATGTGTTTTCCAAGGATTTCAATGGTTGTCCAGCACCAAAATGCTTCAAGCAGGGTCATCCCGGGGCACATGGCACAGAATTAGGTCTAGATGGTTTTTGAATGTCTCCAGGGAGGGAGAAGTCACAGCCTCTCTGGGTAATCTGTTCCAGTGCACAGTCACTCACACAGCAAAGAAGTTCTTCATATTCAGATGAAACTTCCTGTGCATCAGCTTCTGCCCATTGCTTCTTGTCCTATTGCTCAGCCCCAAGAAGGACTCTGGTTGCATCCTCTTGGCACCCTCCATTCAGGTACTTGTACACACTGATGAGGTCCCCCTCTCAGTTGTTTCTTGTCAAGGCTGAACAGGTCCAGCTCCCCCAGCCTTTCCTTGTAAGAATGATGCTCCAGTCCCCTAATCATCTTTGTCAGCCTCCGCTGGACCTGCTTGTTATGCCCCAGTCCAGAAGCTTCAGGCTTTACTGAGTGCTACACTTTAATTTTGACCCTTAATAGTTCCCACACAAGACTTCTATAGAGTCTTAGTTCTTTGATACCTTGCGTTCAGATCTGGAGAAAAAGCGACACACTTTTCTGTAAGAGATTTCTTTTAATTGAGAGAAAAGGCATTTGGGCAAAAAGGGTTCACAGTAGTAACATATAACCAAGGAGAATATTCCATAAAAGCATTACACTTCATAGCAGGTTACTAGAAACAAAGACTTCCATGCCTCCCTCCAAACAGCATTCTGAGCATTGCTTCTACAGCCTTTTACCAGCTAGCAGGCATTGTTGTGGAGTAGGGAACCTTCCTTGCACTTCGCAAATGCACAACATAAGTGAAATACTCTTCAATTGGTTTCAAGTTGGCTGCAAGAGGAAGAAAAGAGTAAAGGAAGAAAAGAGAGAAGAAGGAGTAAAGAAAGAGAGAGAGAGAGAAATAGTCACAGCCAATAGGTCACATAGTGGCTGGTCCAGAGACGGAAGGCCAAACTAAGATGGAGCCTATGAGCGCCTCTTTTATAGACTTTGGCTACTGTGGCCATGCATCCTAGGCCGACATCCAGGTCATTTACCACTCAGAGCCCTCCTAGCTGAGGTGAGGGCTGCCACAGCCAATCAGCAGCTCCAGGGGGCATGGTGTGGGTGGGCTACCAGGTGGGCCCTAATGATTGACAGGTGCCTTCCGTGTGGAAGGCTTCTGTGACGTGTGCCTTCTGATCATGGAGGAAATGTTCCTGCAGGACTAGGTGTAGACCTTCACTTCCACACCCCACCCACCAGGCAAGATGGTTGATTTGACCCATCAATCAGTGTGATATGAATCCAGTCTCTGACACTGCTCCAGGAGCTCCATGTCTCTCTTGTACTGAGGAGACCAGAACTGCACACAGAACTACAGATGTGGCCTCACCAGGACTGAACAGAGGGGCTGGCAGTGCTCTCCCTAATGCACCTCAGGATACCATTGATTTCTTGGCCACAAAGGCACACTGCTGACTCATGGATAGCTTGTTGTCCACAGGATCCCTAGATCCTTCTCTGCAGAGCTGCTTTCCAGCATGTCAGCCCCCAGCCTGTACTGGTGATTCAGGTTATTTTATCCCAGGTGCAGGACCCTGCATTTGCCTTTGCTGAATTTCAGACAGTTCTCTGTCCATCTCTCCAACCTGTCGAGGTCCTTCTGAAGGGCTGCACAGCCCTCTGGGGTATCGACCACTCCTCCCAGCTTTGTGTCATGGTTGTAATCCTAGTCACTGTCCTGATTTCTCCCCTCCACAATCCTACGGTGGTTACAGCCAAGAGTGCCCTCAACCTTCACATCTTCAACAAGGACTTCCCTGATTGTTAGTAGGAGGTCAAGTAGCACACCACTCCTTGTGGGATCCTCCATCACCTGTGTCAGAAAGTTGTGTACAAATATCCAAAGGGAGGATTCAAATAGGATGGAGCCAGGCTCTTCCCAGTAGCGCACAGTGACAGGACCACAGCAACGTGTACAAAAGAAACTTGCAGGAGGTTCCCTCTTAGCATAAGGAAACACTTTCCTGCTGTGAAGGTGATTGAACACCAGCACAGATTTCACAGGGAGGCTGTGGAATCTCCCTCACTGGAGTTATTCAACAACCATCTGTGTCCTCTAGACCTGTGAGGGACACCACTTGTCACTGACGTCCATCTGGACATGGAGCTCTTGACCACTGCTCTTTGGATCTGACCATCCAGCCAATTCCCTTGCCATCAAACAATCTATCCATCAAGTCCATCTTTCTTCAATTTAGAGAGAATATTGTGGGGAACTGTGTCAAAGGCCATACATAAATCCAGCCTGTTGACACCCCTAGCCCTTTCCTAACCCACTAATGAAGGTCATCAGAGAAGGCCACTGGGTTGTTCAGGCAATATTTTCCCTTGATGGGGTGTGCAGATTGTCTCGAATCACTTCCCTGACTTCCATGTGCCTTAGCACAGCTTCTCAGAGAATCTGTTCCATGATATTCCAAGGCACAGAGGGGAGGCTGAAGGGGCAGTTGTTCCCAGGGTCCTTCTTTCTACTGTTTAAAAATGGATTCAATATTTCTCCCTTTCTAGTCAACTGCCATGACTTTTTGAGTATCATGAAGAGTACCTTGGCAACTACATAAGCCAGTTTCCTCAGGACTCTGGGTTGCATCTCATCAGGTCCCATAGAATTATGTATGATCAGGTTCCTCAGATGGTCACAAACCTGACCTTCTCTTACAGTGGGAAGCACTTTACTTCCCCAGTCCCTGGTGTGAGGTCTGTCCACTCCAGAGGCATGTGAAGAGAGGTTGCCATTAAAGACTACGGCAAAAAAGTTGTTAAGTACCTCAGCCTTCTCTTCATCTCTTACCAGTGTCTTGACCTTCCCTTTCTGGTTAACATACCTCTAGAAGCCCTTCTTTGTGATTCCCTTGCCAACTGGAACTCCCAACTTTGCCTTGGTCTTCCTCATCCCATCCCTACACAACTGGGGCAGCATCACAGTGCTATTCACATGATACCTGTTCCTGCTTCACTGCCTCTGCATTTTCTTCTTACCCTTTGGTTTGACCAGCAGTTGCCTACTCAGCCATGCTGTCTCTTTCCTTCCTTGCCTGAATTCTTGCTCTTGGGGATTGCTAGGTCTTGTGCTCTGTAGAAGACTTCCTTAAAGATCTGACAGCTCTGTTCTGCTTCCTTGTCCCCGAGGGCAATTTCCCAGAGATTCTCATTGACTAAGTCCTTGAACAGCTGGAAATCTCCTTTCTTAAAGTTATCCTCCATGCTTTCCAGGAGTCTCCTGGATTGCCTATAGCTTGCTGTGCTAGCAGATGTGCGGGTGATTTAAGTCCCCTAGCAGGAGAAGAACCTGCAAGCATGATCCCTCCTGTAGCTGGGGCAAGGTGGCTTTGTCCCCTTGATCAGAAGCCTATAGTAGGTACTGACCACGAGGTTCCCTTTATAACCTTGGTCTCTGATTCTTACCCACAGTTTTTTGACCTGCTCCTGACTTTTCCTCAGAGACATGGGTTTGTTGCCCATGCTGTGTGAATTGCTGAAGAGGCACTTCAACTGGGCTGTCAGCTATGTTGCCTTCTAAGAAGAACACACTTTAGTTCCTTTGAGGTATTACACTGGTGTTTACCTCTTGGCTCCTACTACCTCATCTCTGGCTCATCTCTGTAATACTTCAAGTGTGCTCCAGTGTCCCCACAGGCTGAGGGTTTTTGCTGCCACCTCATCCCTCTACCTTTCCACACCTTGCCAAGTGCAATCCTGCCCCCTTGAAATCTAGTTTAAAGCTCTGTCAATGATCCCCCACTAACTCCCAAACAAAGACCCTCTTCCTCCTTTGAGAAAGGTGAATTCTATCTGATGCCAGAAGGACTGATGCCATGCAGACCATCCTATCATCAAAAAAACGCAAGATTCTGGTGGTGACACCAGCCATGGAGCTATATTCTTTTTTTGATGAAGAATACCTAAGTGTTA
The DNA here is from genome assembly GCF_022539395.1 of Myiozetetes cayanensis. Lineage (NCBI taxonomy): Eukaryota > Metazoa > Chordata > Aves > Passeriformes > Tyrannidae > Myiozetetes > Myiozetetes cayanensis. The sequence goes on along the minus strand of NW_026087631.1, from coordinate 40,846,689 downwards.
CGTGCCGCCTTCTGAGAAAGCAGCAGAGGTCTTATAAGTAAGTATGGGGCTGCCGTGCGAGAGGAAAGAGTTCTGTTGGCTTTGTATTTCAGGTAGAACAATTTCTGATTTGGAAAGTTTATACTGGACAGAAAATAAATGTCATAAAGACTAGTGAATCAACATGTATTTTTCATATTTCTGCTAGAATGGTTCTCACCAAACTCAGAAATAAGCAATGCATATTTGTAAAACCAATTAATTCAAAGGTGTAGCAAAGGAGACTATCAGTCTTAATACATTTTGCAGTGTAGTCTTATTCCAGCAATAAAAACAATAAAACCTAGAAATTAATGTTTACCCTTAAAGTCAGAGGCTTAGTTTACTAGGCCATGTTTCCATATTTACCATAATATTCTGATACTGGTCCCATATTGGAACCAGTTCTATTTAATTAATATCTTTGTGGTAAGAGTTTTATATAAAAGTGGGTCAAATTAGACTAGCTTTAAGAAAGGAATTTTTTACAATGAGGGTGGTAAAACAGTGGCACGGGTTGCTCAGAGAGGTGGTGGGTGCCCCATCCCTCGAAATATTCAGTCAGGTGGACAGGGCTCTGAGCAACCTGATCTACTTGAAGATGTCCCTGCTGATTGCAAGAGGTTGGACTAGATAGCCTTTAAAGGTCATTTGCAGCACAAACTATTCTGTGATTTTTAGTCCCAGTGTGCCATGTTATTTCCTATGATTTCAGGATGTATGAACTGGTTAATTCTGGTCAATTAAATAGAAAATTTGAGTCTAACTTTCTTGTAATAGCATTAAATTCTTTAATAAACATATGAATAAGGAATACTACTTCTATTTGATAATAAGAATCATGCTTATGAGTATTGAAAATTTAATATTTCCTAATGGGGTGCAGACTAAGCACCATGAAAGTTAGCATAGCTGAGGTCAAAAAAAACCCAACAACAAAAAAAGCCCAACAAACCAAACAGAAACATTTCCACTATTGTCAGGACTGGTAGAACTATATACAGCTAACCATGTCAGACAGTGGAACTTGAGAATATCTTGATTGTTTTTTTTAAAGCTTATATAATGCAGAATGGTATTTTCTGTTACCTCAGATGTGTTTTTTTGTTTTGTGGGTGTTTTGTTTGTTTGTTTGTTTGTTTTTGGGGGGTTTTGTTTGTTTTTTTTATTATTATCTTGGTTTTGAGAATAAGAACACGAAAAACTGCCCTGGATGCTAAAAAAGATTTCTAATTCTTTTTGTCATCAACACTGTGAATTGATGACTTAGTAATCAACAGGAAACTGGTCTTCGTTTTGGAGTCACAGCTTTACCATCCTGAGGTGGAGTTCTCAAGGAGACTCCATTCAAGGGGGGCTCTGTTATGCCTTATTGGAATTTGTGAAGAAGGAATTGGGTGCTGATGGAGCAGCGGAACTGGAAAGAGGAAAGAAAGAACAGGTCAGAAGAGTGACTAGGGTTGGATAACTGGAAATAGAAGGGGATGATGCCAAGACTGGAGGAGGAGTCCTCTATACTGCTGCTTCACCCTGTTCCCCCTTCTGTGTTATCAGAAAGAGATTGCATCAACAATAACGTGCTTAAGAGCATAGCTCTATTTCCCTGACGACCTGTTCAGTGAACAAATCAAGATTTTTAATTCAAAATAACCCATTCACCAGAAATACAGTTTGCGTTGTGGCATGCATACTGTAGAATACTGAATTCAGTTTGCAGAAGGAAAGTTCTTCTTTGTTCATAATTTTTCAGTACTCAACTTTGCACACAATACTATTTTAATGGAGGTTAATTTGATCTCTTTTCATGAAGTAGTTTTGAAAACCTACACACAAACAAAATCCCAAAATCCCAGGCAACACAAAAATCCATCCAGTCGAACATGAGTTGTACCATCAGCACAGCAGGTACAGACCACTGTAAGTCTAGGACTAAAACTAGAATTAATAGTTTACATTGTCCCAGAATTAGTGTGTTATTCTGCACAAGGATCAGCATTTTAAAAGTCTGCAATAGACTTTTTATGCTATTTATAGGGGATAGAAAAATGCAAAGACAAAGGGCAGAGAAATACCAAGCTCCTTTTTTGCCAACACCCATTCCACTTCCTTTTGCTTTCATCTAATCCTACTGTTTCTAGCTTTAAGTTTTATTCGTTGTGCATGCGTCTAAACAGCTGTCTATCTCTTCATCTGTAGACTTTCCCTTTCACTGCTGCTGCCTACTTTATAAACTCAGAAAAAACTCCTTTTTACCTCTAAGCCATACCTTCTTCCAAAGTCTGCATATTCCTGCCCAAACCTCTTTCTCTTCAGCTCATTTTCTGTCTGGCTTCTGCAATTTTCTACCTTCCTTGTAGTGGGTTCCATTTTGACCAGTTATTTTTTTCTGGCTTATGCAGGGAGAAGCATCTAACAGTGTTGGACAGACATTCAGCATTCAGCTTCAGTTCCTAGAAACGCAAAAGGAGATTGGACCAAGATTTGAAAATACTTTTTATTGAGATAATAATCAAGTCTGAAAAGGTAATTACCTAGTTTGTTACACAGGTCTGACAGTTTTCCTTAAGAAGTCTCCACCAAGCATATGCTGACTGTGGTTGCTTCTGAGAGCTTATAAATTGCCATTGCTTACAAAGACTAAAGCTTCTAGCAGCCAAAAACTGGGCCTTCCCAAAAATATATCTGATAGTGAATGTCACCCTGAGTACAAGGCACGGATTAGAGGGCAAATTTATCCATAAGATAAAATGGTATTTAAATACAGAAATAAATAATTTATTTTTTTAATATTAATTTATCTTTTGGCTTCCTAAAAGCCTTTTAAAAAACAAGGGTGTAATATGTGCATATGTGTGTGTTTGTGGCCCTATAATGAACTTCTGCCTTTTTTTTGCTGTGTGGTCTAGAGTGTACATTTTCCTTTGCTTGAGTTTTCTGAGTACTGTTTAAACAAGCACTCTTTTAAGAAATTCGTTCTGAGAACTTTTACATTCTCAACTTTGTGACTGAACTTTGTCTTCTTGAGACTATCATGTTGTTTGTGATGACAGGCTATGCAGGAACAAAAAATAAACCAAAACCAAATAACGTAACAGCTTAACTGTGGTAAGTGCAGGCAGCTGTAATCCCAATGGAAAGGTACTCCCAAGTGCAGAGCACCTGTGGGCAGCCTGTGCTCAGACTTCTCTTGGAACAGCCCTGCACAGTCTGTTTGGAAATACAAAGTCCTCATGGCACTGCAAGATGGGACTGGGAGCTGCAAGTAGTTATAGAAAGTGATATAAAGAGGTTATTAGCACAAAGTAGCAATTTATTTCCATCACAGACCCAACAAAATGCCATGGGTGTGGTTTCTAAGAATCCCTCTACAACATTTAAATTACTTTGATCAAAATCTCTCCCTTTTCCAGGGAAAACAGAATAAAAATTAATTTGTGTAAGCTAAATGAGCGTAGAACTTTTGTATTTATTTAACAGGGACAAATTAGAAAGCATACCAAACAGGGAGAACGTATCAGGGTGCAGGCAGGAACAGATGCTCCATGGGCACTCAGAGGCAGCAGGGCTGCCATCCTATCACCCCAGCCAGGAGCAGGAAGAGGCAGCCCCTACTTGGGCTTCAGGAGGGGAACAAGACAGGCAGGGCCAGGCTGGGACATCAACCCAGAACTGGCCAAGGCAAGGCTGAGCAGTGCTGGTGATCAGCTCTGCTGCAGCATCACTGGGGCAGGAAGTGGTGGTCCTGGGGGCTGACACAGGGTCCTGTGCCCTATGTAGGGTCAGGAGAGGCCCAGAGGGAGTCTGGGCAATACTGGTAAGGTTTGTCAGTGCCATGACGGCCCTAAGAGAACAGAAAGTGGGTTTTAATTTGTATTTTAAATAAAAAGAAATATATAATAAAGGTTCGAAGAGGGGGCAAAATTGTCCAAAGAGACAATTTTTTTCAACTACCTTTTTTTATAATTACTGAATTTCGGCAAAAAACCTAAATGGAATATTGAGTGGATTTCAAAAGCCAGATAGAATCAGTATTTAGATAATTATTCTACTCATTTAGAGAGTAATTTTGTGTCGCCGTTTGTCGTCAGGGAGGGGAGCTGACCAGCTCGGGGTTCGTTGCTCTCTTGTGATCTAAAACAGAGAGTGCAACAGGTTTCGCGGCAAGCACGCCGTATCTCACTACGTAAGGAGGACGTAAGACACAGGCGCAATGCAAGCAACAGCCAGGGCTGATCCAACTTTATTAAGAAAATGGAGGGTTTAAATAGGGTTTGGGATGGAAGGGACGAGAACTTGGGTGGAGGAAGGGAGGAGCATGCAAATCCTCTACAATAATAGGGTAACAGGTTATACATAATCATGAAGGGGTTGAACAGGGTGGTAACTGAGGAGTGGCTTTGGGCTAGAGCCCGCCAAACACTTTGATTGGTTGTTACCTCACGGCAGTTCAACCAAAGGGAAAACTGTTGCTATGCCTGCTTGGCAAGAAGTCCATGAAAAAGGAACATAAGATGGAGAACAAACCTATGTGTAGGTTTATCTCACTTAACATAAATCACAGTATTAAAGTCCCAGGTGGCGATTTTCCAGGTTTTGACTCATCCAGCTGATCTTTCTCCGCAAATGCTGCTTTCCATTCCTTTTAAGATGACTTGTTCTCACTCTCAGGTGACTCACAATCCCCAACAATTTTGACCTTAAATTAGGAGTGCATAAATAGATCTTTGTATGAAGAGATCAGACAATAATACAATAAGCATTGTACCAAATCTAATTAGGTACCAAGTTTTGTAATTATAGGTTAGTCTTTCTGTACTGTTGGTCACAGTTCAGAATCAATGGTATATTGTGGTTGTGGAAAAGTTCTGCACAAGTGGCAGATGTACATCAAAGTATACAATGTCAAAAACCTTCAGTGTATGGTATTCCTTACAAGAGAGCAATGAAATAAGAGCTTCTGCAAGATCTACGTTCAAAAGTCCTTAGTCATACCTGTTCTCTAGAAATGTATAAGTTTGTCATAATTCTTTCTAACCATAAAATCACAGAACACCTCAGATTGGGAGGGCCCTCAAAAGATCTTCTGGTCTTCATGGGAAAGGTAGCCTGGATTATGGAGCACCCTGTCCAATCACATCTTGAAAACCTGCAGTGATACCTGAGGAGTTTGTTCCACTGAATGATCATTCTCACTATTAAAAAATATCTTCTTACAACAACATGAAACCTCCCTCACTACAATTTGTATCCACTGCCCCTTGTCTTCTCCATGTGACTCCAAGTGAAGAAAGAGCCTCTATCCTCTTTGTAGCTGCCCTTTAAGTGACCATCTCCAAAACAAACAAAACCCCCCACCATTCTGTCATACTGACTGTAATTACAGAATAAACTGCAGCTGTGGTTAGTGGTTATTAGCTTGGTATACAAGCATTTCTACAGTAAAACTAAATTCTATCCTGATAAGTTACAGGACAGGCTGTAAGAGGCTTTGTTTGCTGCATACAAGAGAAAAAAATATTTGACAGAACAAAACTTCCTCAATCAAGAAAGTGGGTTCCAAATCATACAAAGGCAAGTGACTAAGTTTTGCCCTAGAGAGCTTTAGAGTAGTCCTAGATTATTATAGCCCCGTCCATCTGAATGAGACGTTTATTTCTTTCAGTATTTGGGCCACACTGTCTTTTGTTTTAAACTGAGGCAGGTGATTATTTTTTTCAGGTGCTTAGTGGTAAAACACAGCTGATATGGCTTGGTGATGGCTGCTTTGCACTGTTTTAATAAAGCTTCACAGAGGAGATCCATCTTATATACAAAGTCATGTGCTGAGTTCCAGCAGAAAATCCAGACGGACAAACTTTTAGCTTGTTTGTTGGGGTTTAGGGAATATCATTATTTTGCTGAATATTTATTTTGCTGAAATGGGACACTAATTTTAAAAACCCTAAAATTCTGACTTAAGTATTTGATTAAGATCAAGCACTTTGATTAAGTGGTTTGCAGAATTAGATCATGAAATTAGAAATACAGATTAACTTGTGTCTGTCACCACGCACTGAGAGCCTCTGCAGTAAATTTAGCGTTCACAAATAGATACATGCCTATGCCTCAAGTTCTGTTTTCAAAGATCAGAATCAGTGATTTCTAACTGATTTAATACAGTAACATTTAATCATTTACTGTGTCTGTGGAGAGACATGAAATTACACTCATTACAGCAATGGACAAATATATAATACACTCAAAGCAATGTCGAAGAAATAAGCTATATGCCAGCTACATGCCAAGAAAAATAACACTGGGTGTAGAACTGATCTATATGCACATGAATAAAATATAGACATCGGGACTGAAATCTGCTGTTGTAAAATGCTGTGTTATCAATGTCTGACATGTAATTAGAAATTGTAGTTGTGGCTCTTGATTGCCCTATATGCTTTGGCATGCCAGTCTATGGTGTTGCTACAGGGAGTCATCCATTGGGAAAGTAAAATTATTTAACAGGGTTGTTTACATAGCAAATAAGCACCAAAATACATACATAGAGGTCTTAAAATGCTTTGTTCGCATATAAATTCCAAATACAGATGTCAAAAGCAAGAGAACTTACTGTATTGGTGGCATTATACATACAATATTAGAAATTATTGCTTAGAAATCACATAGACTAATACATTTTTATTACTTCTGTGATACATGTTTCACAAGTAGAAAACATGTCAGACAGATACATGGAAAATCGTTCTGGGAGCTATATTGCATATGGCATGCACAGATTCCTATGGGATATCTTCAATAGAGTTAATTTACTTCCATGACAATAAATTACACTTTAAACTTCAACAATTTCATACTGTTTAAACATGGTGCCTTTGAGAGGTGTTACTACTGAAGTCTGCTGTATCCCTATCATTTCACGGTAAAACACAATGGAGGAAAAAAAATCTGTACAATAATCTCAGTGGAGTTCATGGCATCCAAATTCAGAGGAGAAAATTCAGAGAAGAAAATGTGAAACTGTATACCATCAGTCACAGTTAAATAAAAAAACTTCAAAATTTCTGTCATACAGATTATAATGTCCTTCATACACCCTTGAAGGTAAGAATTATTAGTGTTCACACCACCTCTACTCCTGTTACCTTTAGCAGCAAATGCAGTTCTTATTTGACCGATGTGGTCCAAGTAAACATAGTACAGTGTTTACAGCTTACAGTTTAAAAGATTTTTTGCATACATCATTGTTCCTTCTTTTCAGTTTGCAGATTATTTCTGCTGAGTATTTCATTCTGCAAGGAAAATATAATTTAAGAAATAATTCAGCAAATATATAAATAGATCATCATGCAAAAAACAAACAAATAATTTCAGTGGAAAATGCTGATTCTAGCAGTATAGTTCCATGAATACTGTAAAATAATCATTAACTTTTGCTTTGATAGTCTGACAAACTACATTCTTTTTAACTGTCATATTATAGCATATTCTGATGAATTTATGCAGTCTTCAGTCATCCCACTTTTTCAGCTATTTTCATGCCCAAGCATGATCACATTACCGTGATCCAGTGACAGGTGTCATCTAAGCAAAACTTGACTTTGGTGATGTTTTCTATATGGATGGTAAACTTCTTAGAATGTAGAACAATTTTCATAAATGGTTGTTGTTACCATAAAGCATTATAAAGTCATATTTATGAGGGATAAAATGGAATAGAACAGTTCAGTTGGAAGGGACCTATAGTTATCTAGTCCAACTGTGTGATGACTTAAGGGCTGATCATAAGCTGAAGCATGTTATTAAGGACATTGTCCAAATGCCTCTTAAACACTGGTAGTCTTGGGTCATCAACCAGCTCTCCACAAAGCCTGTTCCAGTGTTTAATCACCCTCTCAGTAAGGAAAAATTTTCTTATATCTAGTTTGAACCCCTCCAGACACAGCTTTAAGCCATTCCCACATGTCCTGTCACTGAAAACAAGCAGGAAGAGCTCAGCAACTACTTCTCCAAAAGGATCAGAGAATGGCTTTGAAGGTCATTTTCCTGCCTTATGTGCAGTGATGTCAGAAAAACTAAGGGGTAATAATGTATTGCAGTAGAGACTGGTTCTGTTGTGATTGTCCTTTGCAGTAGAAAAGAAGCACAATTCATCTAAAATTACCGGAAAAGATTTGTTATTGAGGTTGATTGAACCAGTATATGTTGGTGTCCATGCACCAATATATGCTGGGGGTTGCCATGGAAAGCAGCTTTGCAGGAAAGGACCTGGGAGTCCTGTTAGACGACAGCTTGACCATAAGCCAGCACTGTGCCCTTGTGGCAAAAATAGGCAAATTGTAACCTGGGCTGGATTATGGGGAGTGTTGCCAGCAGGTCAAGGGAGAATATCCTTCCCCTCCACTCAGCCCAGGTGAGGCCACAACCGTAGAGTTGTCTAGTCTGGTTCTGGGCTCCTCAGTACAAGAGAAACTCAAACAAAGATGATGAAGGGACTGGAGCACCTCTTCTATGAGAAGAGGCTGAGAGAACTTGGTCCGTTCAGCCTAGAGATCAGTCGTGACTAATCCCAGAAGGTGAGGGTAACCTAGGTTCTTGTTAATAGATCCCTTGGGGTGTGAAACAAACAACTGTAAAAACATATATGTAGTGTTTATTTTAGAATAATTTGGTTGCAATGGAAAGCAGGTATATAGCCATTTTGGTTATTAGTATCTATAATAAGATAGTAATTATTTCGGTGGTAAAATAAGTACCAATTAAGAAAATATAAGGCAATATATTGTATATTTATATAGTATATATTAATAGTAATGTAATATTTATTATATATTAATATAATTTTTAGTTGATATGTAATAATATACATATATAATATATATTGTATATTTACATTATATATATAGTATAAGGAAAAAGAGAAAAAGAAAGAGAAAAAAAGGATAAGAGTGGAAACATATCACTAACTGTGGGTCTTATGGTAAGAATCAGAGCATTTAAAAGACACTAAAGACTGTGCAGTGAAAGTACAGCAAACTGAATTTTAATATCCTTCAACTCTTACCAATCTCAAAGGAGTCAGAAACTCAAAATTCCTCCACCTTTGCTGGGTAGCAGTGATCTTGTGTCTTGGTCCTTGTCGTACAGTGGCTGGAAGAAATCTCTGCCAAGGACCTTTGCAGAGTTCTGCTTTTATGAAAAAGAGACATAAAAAGAGACCTGGCATTTTAAGAGCCACAAATCTGTTAAGGCTTCATTCACAAAGACCTCTCCATATCAGGGAGGTTCTGCAACTGTAAACAATTTTGTTCTGCCAGGCATTTTCAGATAAACCTGAAAATGTCAGTAGCACACGTTAGAAGTGAAAAAAACACAGTTAATGATGAGGTCATAGTCTGAAGTTCTTGTTCAGTATCTATTCTGTGAAAATTTGACCTTTGGAAAAAACTTCAGAATTTGCCCCATTGTATTTTAATATTTAGGTGATAAAGCAATACACTCTATTTTTTATATTCTTATGCACAACATTGGTTACAATACATAAATATAGTAGTTTACCCCAAAGAATGTATTTTATTGGAAGTCTTGCAATCAAACCTGTCCATTTTTCTGATAAAATAATAAAAAAAATTGTTCATGCTTTGACAAAGATTAAATCATCCTTCAATGCTTATCTGTGTGCTGTATTTGTGAATATGAATAGGTCATTTTCTTCAAAGTTACGGTTCATGCATGAAAAATTCAACATATGCATGAGTTTATGTAGGATCTTGATGTTAAATAAGCATTAGAAATGTGTTGTGCTTATATTGCTATGTCAGTGTCTTCTGGATAGAGTTTAAGGATGTTTCTGTTGCCATGAGGAACATCCACGTCCTGCCTCTTATCCTGTAATAATTTTGTGGTTATGTAGAAGACAGTGTGCAATGCAATCTCCTAATTTTAATGAAAATTAAAATAACTTACAGAGAAGTGAAATATACTACAATATAAAAATATTAAAAGTCATTAGATGTTAAAATCCTTATTTCAAAAATTCCTCACTGAACATTTAAGGTGGTACCTACTGAATCTCTTCTTCATTCAAAACTTCCATTATCTTCAATCAAGTCAGTCCTTTATGAGATCAGAAGACGTGTCCTGCTGAATTCAGTTGAATTTTGCTAAAGAACTATGTTTAATGCAAAATTCTTTACTCTGGACATACCTGGTGTTTTCTAAGTGGTTGAGGTTACATGTTTAGGTTCTATGTACCCACAAAGTGAGATAGCAAAGGTAGAGGCATTGAAAAGAAAAAGCTGAAAAATCACTTCTTAGGTTAGACTACAATTGGACTTGTAAGTATCATTCTATACTGTAACATCACATAGTGGAAGCAGGTTGAACAGATAATTTCATTCATGTAACAAATAATTCCAAATGGGCAACTCAGATAGTGCTTTGATAGATCTTTAAAAATGGTTGCTATTCCTCATACGTGACAGAGTTTGAGGTCTTCAAAAGCAGATCCCAGACCATTATTAAGACTAAACATAAATTAGACATGACCTTCTTCAGCTTTAACTAGCTGACTGGCCATAACTGTAATCCCTTTCCATCTGTGCTTTGTAATGCTTTGAAACATAACTTAGTCGACACCCTATCTTCCCTTCCAACACATTCAGCTTTCATTGACTTCAGTGGGAAATGAAGAGCAACAACTTTGCTAATAATGCGAGTTTTAAACATCACTCATCACAGTTTTCTGTTCATACAATTCTACAGGACATGTTAACACACACGGGGCTATAGTTCTGAATGCAAGAAAAAACTAAGTGTTCAAAGGCAAATACTGTCTGCTTGGTTCTTTCAAATCACTGGGCAGAATTCTGGTTTTGGTGTAATCATAATTATAGGATTGCTTTCAATTTACATGGGAGTATTGGAGACAGGGATTTGTCCCACTGAGATTACTTTGTCAGCTGATGTAGCAACCCATCGAGATTGTAAGAATCTGGCTCACAAGAGAAAATCCCTCAGGATTTATAGTCCAACCGAGAAAAGTAAGAGTGCATAGAATGCCTGACTGCACTACAAAAAGGATATTAAAAGTCTTATAATTTCTGCTTTTCTGTATTTTATACGTGTAAGGCAATAAAAATACTATGTTAGATACAAAGTAAAATGAATGTTACTAAAAAATTGCTTTGTCTTAAAGCAACATCCCACCCATCCCAATACTGTTACATATATGCCTACAGTGAGGGTGTATCAAGCCATTGTTTAGGTTGTCTCTCAGGTCTTAGAGCAAAATCCATTCCATGGAAAGCTGAATGATAGAGTTTAAGTAACTAAATAATTTTCAGCTGTTCAAAGAAGGTGTATCATGGTGTCTGTTTCACAACTGCAGTAAAATTAACTGATGGCCGTATCCGTCTGGACCCAATCCTGTAAACTGTTAGGAGCTTTTTTGTTGAGGTCAGAGGGAGTCTAGAGTTTGCTGAGCATTTTGTAGTCAAAATAAGACAAGCAAAGAAGATCTGTCATCCCCTCCCAGACTAGGGCCAACAGCCAATAACATCAAACTGATCCTACTATCGTTAAATTAAGTCCAAAACACATCAGGAAGAAACATGGTGCCAGTGGAAATTTGCTGTGCATTATATAACTTGTGTCTGTTTCTCTAACATTAACTTGATAGGTCTCTTGGATCAATAGCCATGGAGAGTATGAAAGAAGCTTGTTTTCTGCATGTTTTCTTGTTTTCCATCCAAATGGAAAAGAATCATCTGTGTGAACTGCTGTTAAAATGGTAACAAATTTCTAAAAGTACTTTATTTGCAAAATATTTATGCAATCTTCGCAAAAGAAATGAGGATTATCTTAATCTTTACATCAGTTCTTATTTTAGAGCCAAAAAAGGATATCTACTTTGGGAGGATAACAGATTTGACACTTTTCATCTGTCTAATAGATATAAATTTTCACTTTTCTTTCACTGCCCTGAAGGAACAATGCCACAGCGAGACACATTTTCTGAGGACTGTAACTTCTTTACAGTGGACTGCAGGACTGTAACTTTGTTACTTCTTTACTTCAACTGTAATTTTTCACTGGAATGACAAGCTTCTTCTCATTTGTCAGTCACATCTCAAGGCCAACCAGATTCCTCATTCAAGAGCTTTGTCTCAAACACTGAATGGCACCATCTAAATGGCACAATGCAAATGTGCTACTGCTTTATGTAACAGTCAACCTCATTCTCTATCACATCCCCTACCATGAACATCATCTTGATTTGATGTAAGGTGAAAAGAAACAAGTGATTCCATAGGCTTTCAGCCTGATTTCTTCCTAAGAAACCTGATTTCTTTGAGTGCCAAGCTCCTTTCAAATTATGTTTTCATGGACCATTAATAGAAAAGTGGCTAAAGTCTTTTTCTGTTGCTTGGATAAATTCAGAGGAAATCAGGGAAAACTGCAGAACATTCTAAAATGTCTCAAAAATGTAAGATTATTATTATTATTGTCTTGCAATTAAAAAAGTATATTTAACAAAAAAGATCCATGTTCACCTGAAGTCTGAGCCTACTTTCACAAAATTTAGTCTCCTGAGTGATCTTTTTTGTCTGCAAAGTTAGTAATGTGAAAAAAGATTACTGATGTCACAAGACATCCTCTAACAACTTTACCATTAACATTCATATTATCTCCTTACAAAATAATCTGTTAAAGTGCCATCCTGGTTGATGCTGTATACCAGGTCCTTCTGTGCTCTTCATCTATTCAGGGCAAACAGAAAAGCAAAACCAAATAGAAACTCAGTTACTCTCCTGTGATCCAAATCCCATATCTCTGAAAATGGCTGTTCCTTATAAACCATGGTGTCAAGAAAGTCAGCAAATACATCATATTTATAACCAGAGTAACCCGATTTTGCAGAGATGCAATGAGGAACCAGTCAAATAAAAAACTCATAGCACGGGAACTTAGCATAAATGCAAGGGAAACACTCAGGTAGCCAGATATCTATACACTATTACATATCCAGAGGAGTATTCATGACAGTTTGCTCATTTAATGATTCCCAAGGCAAATATTTCAATATTTGCTTGATGTCTTCTTTATTTTGTTGCTTCTAACAATGTTTTTAAAAACCTCTTGGGACCTTTCTCTAAATCTGTTATTTCTTTCTAGGAAAAATGAAGAAAAAGGCATGTGGAACAAATACTACAATCAACAGAAATGTTACCTGCCTAGCCCAGCTATGATCTTTCACTGTTTTATCTTGCTTGTATCTTGCTTTGAGAAAAAACTTTTCTTAAATGAGCATTATTCCAGGATGGTGCAATACGACTACTGAAAAACCAAACAAATAATAGCAGTTGAAGCAAAAGATACTAGTTGCTATTCACTTAGTCTGCTTTATCCATTCTTTAAAAAATAGGGGGTTTAGCCACTATTATGTCATAATCACTATGGTATTTTAGTCACCCTGACCCATCTACTTTTTCAGACGTGCCTTTTTAGCATGAAAACTTCCATACCAAAATATCACTCTATAGTTATCAAGAACCAAGAACAGGAGCAAAGAGTCAAACAAGTTATTGCTGGCTATTGACATTTCAACCCATTGTAACGCAGACAAGTGACACAGTAAATGTCATAATGCTTATATCCACTCTATATTGGTAAAGCTAGACAGGTACCAGAAATGACAGAAGAATTGAAAGAAAATTTTAGTGTCAGTAGATCTGAGTGGAATCCACTGCTGAGAGAGCAATCCTCTTTATATATTTTTTTTCCTATCTCTCCTTATTGAACAGGTAGTGTAATTTCAAATAATTCCACTATGAACTACAAACTTGAGAGGGAGCAAGGAGTACAGAAATAACCTCCCTGCACAATAGGAGCTCCCCTGTCACTTCAAGAGTTCAAGGTCCCTAAAATAAGAGGTCATTCAACATCCCCAGGCTCATTGCCAGGTCTCTTTAGATCAGACTAGTGCCAAATTATGTGTGATGGTTTTCCTGATAGACTCAACTGTCTGCCAGGGACTGAGCTGAGACCACTAAACTAATTTCGTGTAGGAGTTCAGGTTTAAGTCATTTTTAAACAACATTAACATATTTCATATATTTTCTCTACAGGAGAAAAAAAGAAAAAAAGCCCTTAAGAGGCCAAAGCAGAATAGTTTCTATAAATTACGGTAATCTTAAATATGATAAATGTAGGATCTGCCTATGACTTGCCGTCAATTACAGAATTTATCCCATATCAGATGAAAAAAGTTTAATAAACCACTTAAGTGTTATAAGGTATGCTTCCTACCAACATGAATTATGTATCTATCTGCAGCCAAATGTACGTGTTCTATCACTCTGAATATTAAATACAAAACCCATGTTTAAATAATGTGAAGGGTCTGATTTAAAGCAACAAAAGCCAATAAATTCAAAGTTTATGCTGGCACTCTATTCTTAACTCACAGAAATTGTTTCAAACAGGTATAATGGCATGAATAACACCCCTATGTTTCTACTTCCACATTTGAATTTCCTGAGTTTTGTCAGCCTAAGTTTCTCCATGAGTGTCTTTAAATAGAGTTCCAAAATGTAATTTATTAGCTTTGGGGTTTTTTTAAAGGCAAACATATGCCTTATAGAAAATTTAAAGATGCACTTTTTTTTTTTTTCTGAGGATGGAATGGTTCCTTTGGAATTTTTTTAGTTTCTCTAATACACAATCAGAATTTTCAATATATTTATTAATTACTTTATTAACTTTGTATTATTTGCAGAAGAGACTGTAACGGGTCCCTCAGAGCTTTTCTGATCTCTTGGGTAATGATAGACCTGGCCAGGTATGTAGTATGTAATTAAATAGTAATTGTTATAAAATGTGTAGAGTCTTAGCAATATCAATAATAACAAAATTAATGTCTACAGTGTTCATGTTTCTAACACCGTCTTGGGTTTTAGCTGCTTTGCTGTTTCTGCCTTTTTATGTGTGATCACAAATCTGTGAATAGGACTTTAAGAGCCCAAAATAGATTCTACCCAAGTGGGTTTCATCTGAGGATTCTATGTAAGGATAATTGAAAAAAAAACCCCAAAACTGTTAGAAAACACAAAGGAAAATGTGATTTTTATATCTATGGCCATACTGTTAATCACATATAAGTCCTTAGTGAGAGGGGATAATGAAGCAAGTTGACATTCAACAGTTTGATGTCTCAGTATTGCAAAAAAATGCAAACCTCAACATATAGGCAAATACAACACAGACTTAAAATGCCATTTTAATTGTAAGTTCCTCCAAAAAGGAGTATGAATTATAGCTAAGTTGCGAGCACAGAATGTATCTCTTTATTAAACAAGAGAATGTTCTGTAGCATAGTATAAAAAAAATCTCAGACTTGGAAATTAAGTTGTAAGTTTCAAAGTTAATACCAGAATTTAGGGAAAGTCACTTATTAACACTTTAGAATTTCCCATCTGTAATACAGGAATACTTACTCCACTTTGAGGTGAATCTCAAAGTGCTATTTGTTATTGCTATTATAGTACAAAAAAAATATACTACCTGTATGCAAAATCCTAATATCACATACTTATCTCTTTATATGTAAGGATGGTCTTTTTAAATTTTTATTATGAGCAGCTTATCACACCTATTTCTGACTTGTCCATTGTTCTCCAGCTAGCTGAGTTTGCTCTGTTTGCATTTATTGAGTTAGTTTGAATTGAACTATTATTGTGCTAGAGTGCAAATCTGTTAACAAAAGAAAACCCCTTAAAATTACTCTGGTAGGTAACCTCTTTCTAATAAATGTTCAGAAAAAAACCCCTTAATAGTTCTCTTCAGTTTGGTTATACATCAACTATGATTTTCACTCTGGATATTTTTCTTCCTCACCTTAACATGTGAGAATACAAAACCATTAGTAAATATGGAAATTACTCAACACACTTTTTCACTGTTAATCCAAAGCAGTTTTATTCTGTTGTTCTGAGCTCTGCCCATCTGTAATACGTGTAATTGTATGAATTTACACTTTTAGACATGTTTTACATGTCATAAAGAAGTATAAAGGTGCATACTTATCTACATCTGGTTCATCAATGCTAACTTTTAAGATTCTTATGATTCAAGACTCTTCTGTAATGGTAAGACTTAGTACACATGATGTCCGAGCAAGTTGTAACCTCAGTGAGTAAGAGATCATAGCACAGCCAATTATATGAAAACAACAACATTTATTTTGTACAGGAATTGGACAAGTCTTGGACAAGTCTCTGCCTCTTGCACTGCAGACATTTTGACTTACTGGATTCAGTGTCTAAATTATATTTCAGATTTAGTTCTGAGGGTCATCATAATCAATTGACAATTTAATTCCTATTACATTAACACTGTGGTATTTGCTGCTATGTCAGAGGCTGCTAATCATAAGAATAATTATTTAGGTCACTGCTTAACTGCGGTTTTGAATGCAGATCCATAATCTAGTGCTAATGTTTCACCTGAAAAAGACTAAATTACAAAATTTTTTAAGTGGAAATCCACATGCTAGTGATTTTTTTACCTGGAGCATGAGGGTCTACTAATGTATCTATGTGGCTAATGTAATTTCAAAATTATGTACTACTGTATGTTTAGATATCACACATGAGCATATGCATATGAAGAAAAAGCCAATAGGTTAAGGTTTGCCAGCTTTGTTTAGCTGGTTATATGCTGTATAGAGGATTTTATACAGTTTAGAACAATGAATATTTATATGACTGTATGTGCATCTCTCTAAGACACAGTGAGAAAAGAAAGAATACCTAATACAGAAGTGGACAGATACTGAATGCAGAAGGTCTCTGAACAAAAAAACCTTCATAGTTTTACAGAAAAATAAAGTGTAATATAGAGCAGGTACATAATGGTGGTTATTGTGATTTTACTTAATTTGAGTACTTTATGTATCAAGGATTTA
Source organism: Myiozetetes cayanensis (assembly GCF_022539395.1). Lineage (NCBI taxonomy): Eukaryota > Metazoa > Chordata > Aves > Passeriformes > Tyrannidae > Myiozetetes > Myiozetetes cayanensis. The sequence continues at coordinate 40,829,711 of NW_026087631.1, read as the reverse complement.
TTAATTTTCTTTTTAAACTTTAAAGAAAATTGAAAAGGAAGATGTTCTGTATTTGATTTTGAATGCTGCATCTCACTCTTCCAAATGGGATAGGGCAGGATAAGTTCATTTTACTGCTGCAGCTGATTATCAGTGGAGACTCACATTTTAGCAAACAATGATCAAAAAAAGAGGTAAAAAAAGGAACAATGAGTATTTTTTTTCTGTTTCGTGATAAGAAAAAAAGATTTTAGGTCTTGTTTTGGTTTTGACTTGTTTTTAAAGACATTCTAAATCTCGTAGGTCTTTGAAACTTACGGTTTTCAATTAAAAGATTAAAGAAACTATTACATAGAGTCATAGATTGAGAACTTAAGCAAGGGAAGAAATGAAATATCTTCTAATCTTAAAAATACTGCTATGCATGTCTACCTTTAAACACGTAAGGTTTAGCAGTTGTATCTTCATAGAGCTCCCACTGAGAAGCTTTTGTTCTGAAAAATTCCATATAGAGCTGTGATTACTCAACATTCCAGAAATATACCTCACCTTATTTTACATGAATAATTTCTTAACCTGATTTTACTCTTTTGACCTTTTTTTTTTTTTTTCCATAGGTGATGATTTCTATTGAGGTAGCTTAGAATTCTGTTATAATGAGTAAAGGGTTATGTTGCTGTTTTTACTCTAGCAGTAATGAAAAAGCAGTTGAACAAATTTGTTCAAACAACCCAGGAAACTCATTCCTTGGCCAGAGAGCCTATAAAGCCTCCCTTATGACCTGCCTCAGAATTTTTTATACCTGCATTTAGAATATTCAAAAAAAGTGCACCAAGATATAAGTGCTAACAATTTAAACTGTTGTAAGAATTTGGGATTTTAGGTATTTATGTACAATTTTTGAATTTGTTTGTTATACTAAATTGATCAAGTACTGAATCCTTCAGTGCCTCTAGATTCACTCATCTGCTGTCTGTATTCCTGTAAAATATACAGATGGATCACTGAAAAGTAACTACTCTCAATCCTTCTCAGTTGCAGAACAGGTCTTAGAATAGCACTGTGTCTATAGCTGTGAAGTCCAGTTTGATCCAACTTTTTTACCAGGTGGGGCAGAGGTACAGGGGAATAAAAGTGTAGTAGAGACTCTCCAGAGAGGGCGATTGAAGTTATTGAAAATTTATTAAAGTTATTAAAATTTTGGTACATATTTTTAGAAACACACAGAGAAAAAGATACAAAAGAACCCCACCTAAAAAAGGAGCAGGACATAAAGATACCTGACAAAAAAGCCAAGAAATATTAAAGAAATAGTAATTTTTCCAAAAGAAGGCCTTTTGGATGAGTTCTGCTCAGCAGAAACGTGAAAAATTGTAGTGACACAGATATGAATCTCATGAGCATCATGGCTGGTGAGAAAATGAAGGTTAGTAATAAGAGTATTTGTTGCTTTTTTTAGATCTGAATATCTCTTTTGCTTTCTGAAGTAAGGAGTGGTTGTTTTTATCAAATATTTTTAAAGTCTTTAGCTGCTTGTTCTATTGATCAGATGACCCTGAAGGGGTGAAGTGTAAATCAGAGAGGGAAGCTCTAGGGAAGACATTGTTTCAGCTGCTGAGATGCTTTACAAGGTATGCAGTGGTGCTGTAGGGTTCAAGGCAGCTGGCATATGAATACTCAAATCTAGGAAGTCTTCACAATGAGGTACTGTGGGTACAAAACGTTCTGGTGAATTGAGAGCCTATTCAGATTTAGGAAAGTGCAAAAAAAGAAAACCAAACCCACAGTTTTTGAAAATAAAAGATCAGTTGTCTTTGTTTATATTATGTATCTCTTAAACGGTTGTCATTTTGTGCAAAATACTTAGTGGATCAGTTTATGAAACTAATTTGCATATCATCACAAGCATAATTTTATTTCCTTAGAACAGATGGATGGTGACTTTTGTATGGATTTATAGGAAGACTAGGAGCCCCTGGTGGTCTAGTGGTAAAGGCGCGGCGCTGTCACCGCTGAGACCCGGGTTCGATTCCCGGTCAGGGCCACTCCCGGGCAGGTGGGGCTCGTTAGCCCTTAAAAAGGCAATCCTTCTACGTCCTAAGGACCTCGCTGCCACCGTCCAAGCTCGCTTGGCCCCGGCAGATGAACCTTAGGATTAAAGGGTGGGCTCAGTTCCGCGCACACTGTGTCTCACCTAAAAAATCCAATGGGCAGGCTGGAAGGTGTAAAGACCTTCCCCGGATCTTCACTCATGAAGACTGGCCATTATTATAGGAAGACTGCAGTGCAAACTGCAATGTAGAACCACATCCCCCACACTGTCTCTTTGGAAATTTCTCTCAAGCAATTTTTTTTTTTTTTTATCAGGGGTCTTTACTGAACCACAGCCCTGCTCAAAACAGGTTACCTGTGTGAGATTCCAGATCCAGAAAAGTTAAAATTAATACAATTGCAGGTGTTAGCTGCCATTACATTAACTGGCCTGTCTCAATTTGATTATATGACCTCGCCCTTCTCTAACTTCATCCAGTCTCCTTTTTCCCCTCTTACTCTTACTTCTCCTCTCTACTAATTCTCAGTTCTGCTAACAGGATTTGTTTCTCCCTTTCAGGTCTTTTTACTGGTTAAGAGAAAGATTATGAAGAGAGAAAATTCACCCCAGCCTCTTAAAATGGAAGAAAAATTCCATTTTCCAGTCAACCTAAAAACATGAAGTTCCAGTTGAACTAAACAGAATGATGGAATGGCTTGCCTATCAAGCAAGATTCAGAATATTAAAGAGCTTGGTTTTTCATTTTAATTTTTTTAGAATATAAGGTTCCTGATTATTATCATTAGGAAATGCATTTCTGACAACTTTCATGGCCCCTAATATTTGGCTGGGAATCCTTTACCTGTATCTGCCTTTTCAGTCTTGGAATAACCAAACGTAAAAAAAGGCTAAATTTCTATACTCAGGTTTCAAAAGTGGAAACTTATTCACAGACATCTAGAAGTTGTTGTTTCAGCAATTGAGGTCTTATATGGTGTAGAGCATAGCAGGTACAGTTATATAAAAGATATTTGCTGAAGTATGGATAGGATTGTGTGGCTGATGGTGTTAACTGAAAGAAGGGTTAACCCTCACACTGTTGTGCAGTGATCTAGACAAGAAGAACTCTTAATTCAATTTCTGAAGGAATTACAACTACATGCAGTTGGTACTGCATATTCTTAAGACCACATATGAAACAGAAAACTGAACCATATATATGTTATTGATGTCTGGAAAAGGTGGCTTGTTACTCTCTCCAATGTGGTAAACAGATACTTCATTTTTTTTCTAATATCTCCTTGGATACATCAGTCTCCTTTCAATCAAATTGTACTTTAGCTCAGCTGTTGTACCTGTGTAGCTTTTACTAAGCCATGTTTGTTTCTTACCAGCTCCTTTTACTTGTTTGACACATAAAAATAGAGAAGAGATGTAGATTCAATTCCCATGACTAGGCCAATACACAGTAGGAACTTAAAATAGCATCCAATTAATTAAACAACAATAACAAAACTGCCCAAAAACAGTAAGGCAGAATTTACCAGAATAAGAACTTCTTATATTATAGTGAGATGCTGTCTCAACCAATCCTGTGACATTTGCCTAAATACCAGAAAAATAGCCTTAAAACCCTCATGAGAACTGCAGATCCTGCTAGTTCACTGTGAACAGAAAGGTAGTCAGAAATAGCCCACTTAATATTCTTTTAATGATCTGGATGCAAAAACCCCAAACAAAAACCCCAAACAAAACAACAACAACAACAAAAAAAAAACCACCAAACCAACCAAACAAAAAAACCCCAACAAACCAAAACCTCACCCTGCTCTCTGCCATAATCAGAAACTGTTGTTAAATTAAAACCAAACTGGAGCAAATACAGTGCCAGCAGTATCTTTCAGACAGAAGTGGGGACATCCCTGTCTCCTGCTGTTTTCTTGGGAGGGGGAACCTGTGAATCTGTAGCTGTACAACTTGGACAAGTGAACAGCAAAAGAAGATCCAATCCAAAATTCAGTAAAGATAAGAGAGTCCTTCTGTTACCTTCATGGGCTGTAGATAATGGCATATGTGACTTGCACTTACCCTGATACATGGACAGAGTACAACCATTCCTAAGTGTAGCAGAAACAGTATCCGTAGAAAAACACAAAATCAAATCTACTGTGAGAGGAATCTCTGTGCTGTTTTGAGTATCCAAGATATTAAATGAAGAGGGATTGTGTTTGAATATGTAGATAAATTATTAATTAGATTTTAAACTATTTTAGTTATATAGAGATGTTTCTTTATGCCCATATATAGTAGACATCTGTGAGTTATTTCCTCTGTTATCATAATAATTAATAATTGATGAAAGGAAAAGCTATAAATTACTTTTATTTTTTCCTTTTTATGCTTCAGTGTATTAGGCTATTTGGATAATTTATATAACAAAGTTATCAAAAACTGCATAATTATAAATGCCGTCATCTACATGACCAAAACAGAAATATGGATGTATAAAAGGAAACATTAAAACCAGAGAAAAATAAGAGCTAAAAAATTCCTTCCTGACTTCACCCTTGGTATTATAATAGTTATGAAAACACTGAGAAAGAAATTATAAGGTCATTTGAATACAAAAGAAGGAGTGATTTGAAGAGGTTTGTAAATTTTCAGGACTCAGATATGATTTTCCATGTGTTTTCTGACATGTAGATATTTAATACTTTAGGATAGAATGATTAAAATCCATTATAATTTTGAGGTTTTAGCACCTTATAGTCACTGTGGTCAGATCTAAGTACTTACATAATACAGAAATCTGAGGAAACATCCAATATTTGATTGGATCATCCTTCTGATCTGGAAAGAACCTGTCATTTGAACATTAATCATACTCCAATTATGTTGTGACTCATGATTTAGGCAAAAGAAAAGAAACAATACTGAACAAGTTCCTGAAAAAGACAAAACAAAGCAGGAGCTGAAACAAAAAGTAAATAAAGATTTTAATGTCTTTAATAGTTTTCTACAATCTTTGACTCTTGAATGTGTTTGTTATTCCATACATTTACTCCCGCCCATCAATTTCAAGGAAGTAATAACACTGATACTACTCCTAATAAAAAAAATGATACTACACTGATAGTGATAACTATAGCATTAATACTATTGATATGTTATACACACATACTCTTTAAAATTTGTAAGTCAAAACTGCATTTGGCCAATTATGTTTGCCCTTAAATAGCAACATTTCAGCATTTGTGGTGTATTGCAGGGTATCATCTCTCAACCGAACTGAACACTTTGTCAGCTTACAGATGGCTCATGTAGGTCTATCCTGTTATATTATCTTAATTCTAAATTACCTATTTATGCTAAAACCTATGGATAAATACAGCTAGTTTTAGGGACAGCATAATAAAGAAACTGTACAAGAATATAATTGCTGGAACCTTAATGTTATTATTACACACTTGTGTTCTTGTAGAAGGCTTATTATTTTCACTGCTTATCCTTTCTGGAAATCAGTGTACTTACAGAATCTACAAATAACATAGAAATAATCTATTAATAGCTGAAAGCCCATTGTTATCTTTAAACATATGGGCTAACAATGTGTCAGTTTTCGTGGTGACAGTTTTATAAACATTTATGAAACAGCAATCAAAGTTCTAATTAACCTTTACTTCAAAGAATCACAGAACGAGTAAGGTTGAAAGCGACCATCAGAGAGGTCATCTGGCCCAACCTCCCTGCTCACGCAGGGCCACCCTAGAGTACATTGCACAGGATTGGGTCCAGATGGTTCTTGAATGTCTCCAGTGAGGGAGATTCCACAACTCCTCTGGGCAACTGAGAAGAGCCTGGCTCCATCCTCTTGACACCCTCCCTTCAGTTACTTACCGACATGGATGAGGTCCCCTCTCAGTTGTCTATTCTCAAGGCTCAACATGCCCAGCTCCTTAAGCCTTTCCTCATAAGAGAGATATTCCAGCGCCCTAATCATTTTTATCACCCTCCGCTGGACCTGCACCAAAAGCTCCATGTCTCTCTTGTACTGAGGAGATCAGAACTGCACACAGAACTACAGATGTGGCCTCACCAGGACTGAACAGAGGGGCAGGATCACATTCAGTGACCTGCTGGCAGTGGTTTTCTTAAGGCATCCCAGGACCCCATTGGCCTTCTTGGCCACAAAGGGCCACTGCTGGCTCATGGATAGATTATTGTCCACAGGATCCCCAGGTCCTTCTCTGCAAAGCTACTTTCCAGAATGTCAGCCCCCAGCCTGTACTGGTGATTCAGGTTATTTTATCCCAGGTGCAGGACCCTGCATTTGCCTTTGCTGAATTTCAGACAGTTCTCTGTCCATCTCTCCAACCTGTCGAGGTCCTTCTGAAGGGCTGCACAGCCCTCTGGGGTATCGACCACTCCTCCCAGCTTTGTATCATCAGTGAACTTGCTGAGGAGGCATCTGCCCCTTCATCCAAGTCACTGATGGAGAAGTTAAACAATACTGGGCCTGTTACTGACCCTTGGGGGACACCACTAATGACAGGCCTCCATCTAGACCTTGTGCCACTGATGATGACCATCTGGGATCTGTTGCTCAGCCAAGCTACACTTGCTGAGTTTGCCTATGAGGCACACCTCCTGCAGCCCCTGACCCAGCTCAGATTGGCAGGGACAGTGAGAACACTGCCCCTCACCCTGACCTGGAATCCCAGAGGGGCTGATGGGTCAGAGGCTCCCTCCTGGGACCAGAGCAGATAAAACCAAAGGCATGTGTTTGCCTTGTGTTGTGGCCCTGCCACTGGACATGTGAGAGCTGGTCTTCCACAAGGTTCTGATGGTAGCTATATAATCTCTCTCCCTCTTCCTGCTTCCCTCTTCTTGCTCCCTCTGTTCTCTTTTTTTGCTCCTTTCTTGAGGCTTTGAGTGGCTTGGAGCTAGAGAGGTTGGATTTTGACCTAAGTGTTGTGGATTCCTTGGATTTTGATTTAAGTGTTGTGGATTAATATGTGCTGAGTCAGTATTGTGGTGGAATGTTTTGTCTAGCTTGTGTAGTGCCCTTTTGAACTTTTGCCGAATTCCCTTATTGTTTCCCCTAAATTATCAAAAAAGTACCTCTTGGGGACTGTGGCTTAGTCTCTTGACACTGTCTCGAGGTATTAAAGAACCCTATAACTATATTTTAAAATAAAACTCCTGGCTGAGCCCAAGAGCTTGAAGCTGCGGGGCTGGAGCGTTACAACTGGACAGCAGTGAGATCACCTAAGCCCTAAACACAGCAGAAGAACTTTGCAGTATCAAAAAGCATCAGATTATATTACACCATTTAAAGGAACAAAAGGCATAAAAATAGATTTAGGTAATAGAAAGAGTTGGCAGTGCCACACTAAACAATACAATATCTGATTCAGATCCATGTTCTTTCACAGGCTTTTTTTGTTGAAAACAGTTACAATTTTTCTTGCCAATTAATACAAGTGTCAAGGACACAGCTGAATGTTTTCTTCCAACACTGCTAATCAATAAAGGAGAGCCTCTTTGGAATACACTCTGAATATTTAAGATTACTCAGGATGACATAAAATAAATTCCTCCCCAAATTCATTACCTTCCCAACACCCCCAAACCCCTAAAAGCTCCAAACTACTGACCAAATAAAGAAAAGTAAAATTTGTATTTGACCTCTTTTAATCTCTCTCTGGGTCCTTTTTCATCAGATTGACTATCTCACACTGGCAGTTGCTGTCTCCTTTCTGTAAATCTTTCATTGTAAGTGAGGAGAGCCCAAAAGCTTCACTTTTGTTATTACTGAGCCAACATTACAGAATATGCTAAGACAAGCCCTGTTAACCATATTTATCTTTTTATTGGGACTTTGCACAAGTCTTCAGCATAGGCTACTAGCTAGTATGAATTGGCTTAAAAAGCCAGTCATACTCTTCTGCCATCTGTATTCGAAGGAAAATTTAATTCTTAGAACTGTACTAGCACCACAGTCATTATAGTTGCAATATGATGGATAAAAAGCTGGCCAACACAGTAGTAGTGAAGAAGATGATAAAACTGTGCTTGCTGGCCATTTTGTTTGAAGCAGATGGTACTTCTCCTATGTTTCCCGTGTTCCTAAAAGACTTCATCCACTTTCCTGTTTTGTGGAGCAGAAGGTGCTTAGCTCTGTGTGTTCCGCCCAGCTCTCTGTGAAACCCACAGAAAGACTTCTGAGAGGGGAAATGGCACCATATCTCCACTGACTACTGAAGAAGAGAAGGTACACGACAAGAAGCAACAGGCAAGAATCAATAGCCCTATTGCCAGGAAAAAGATGATACTACTGAGTATGGGTGGGTGAGTGCTCCTTCATGGTGTCACAGCTTAACTCCAGCCAACAACCAAGCCCCACACAGCTACTTGCTTAGTCCGTCTCCAGTGGGATTGGGGAAAGAATCAGAAGGGTAAAAGCCAGAAAAGTCACAGGTAAAGACAGTGTAATAGGTAAAGCAAAAAGCCGCACACACAAGCAAAGCAAAATGAAGAATTCACTCACTGCTTCCCATGGGCAGGCAGGTGTTCAGCCATCTCCAGGAAAGCAGGGCCCCATCACATGTAACAGTGACTCGGGAAAACAAACACCATCACTCCAAATGTCTTTCATCCCTCTTTCTTCCCCCCATGAGCATGATGTCACTGGTCTGGAACATCTTTTTGGTCAGTTTGAGTCACCTGTCCCAGCTGTGTTTCCTCCCAGCCTCCCATGGACCCCCAGCCCTCTTGCCAGCCTGGCACTACTGAAAACCCTTGCCTCTATGTAAGCCCTGCTCATCAATAACAAAAACATCTCTATATTACCAAACCTGTGTTCAGCACAAATCCAAAACACAGCCCCATACAAGACACTGTAAAGAAAATTGACTCTACCATAGCCAAAACCAGCACATATGGGAAGGCCCCATCTCATCTATACTAGTATAGTAGTACATAGTACCATTTAGTGAAACTAAATGTATGAGAAACACTGTGTATCATAGAATCATAGAATCATAGAATAGATTGGGTTGGAAAAGACCTCCAAGATCATGAAGTCCAACCCCTGATCCAACTCTAATTACTATATCATGGCACTAAGGGCCATGTCCAATCTCTTTTTAAAAACTTCCAGGGATGGTGAAAGGTTTGCACAGATATCATGTGCTCTCTAAAGCCTCAGATGAATTATGTGTACAATCTACACAAGGATTGCCTCAGATTATGAGCAAAAGGACTTTGTGATGCAAGTAACTAGTCTTGAGAAGAAAGGACAAAATTTTAGTACTTCCCATAATACTTCCCTCTACTACTCATTACCAGCCAACTTCTATTTTAACTCCATTCAAGAGATCAGAAAGGAACAAAAATTCTGAGAGTATAGTTGTAGAGAAACGTGATGGCTCGTCCAACTGAACAGAAGAAACCCATTAACGTATACTGGATGGAAGAGTATTTTAAATTTTCCAATGTAAAAAACAGGCAGTAAGATGACTGGCAAGGCCACATAGTGACTGCCAAACAAAGGTGACTGTGATCAAACACTAACAGACTTTTGAAGACTGTCTGAAGAGCAGAGAAGATGGAGATTGCAGTAGTCCACAGTGTAGGTCAGAAGAACTGGAGGAGGCTGTAACACAGGAAGCTGACCCCTTACCTAAGAATTTGTCAACGTTACTGAAAAACAGAACATGGAGGGCCAACTCCTGAAGAAGAGTGTTGGCCCATTTAACAAGATAACCATGGGGATAAATCAGAAGAAGGACCTGATTGAAGGAGAATAAAATCATCAGTCACCTGCACTGATGATCAAGATGGAGAAATGAAAAAAAAGGTGGTACTAAGGAAGAACCAGTTTTAGAAACAGCATGTTTCTAATGTGTAGAACAGCATGCATTTTTCAGGAAAGGAAAGCAAAAATCAGAGATAGGAACAATCCAAAAGTATGCTTGAATATGCCAGAATGAAGGAAAAAAGGAATGGTGTGACCTTTCCAATGTCCCCTAGCCATCACACACATAGACACAGAAACTAACTTACTTCTGAGGATTTTAGAAGTAAATAGACACTATTGTGTTTCATTTGGTCAGAGTAAAAGGCACTGATCAGCAAAAGAGGTATCAAGGGCAGGTCTAATGTGACAATTGAAAAGGATCTAAATAAAATTTTACTGTTTCAAGGAACAGAAACACATAGCTGAAGTTTTGTTAGCCATACAAAAAATAAGAGTGTGAAAGAAAGTAGTGGGCTTCCTGTTCATTAGAGCTGCAACTCCTTCTTAATATTGTCTAGACATGGGCCCAAGATTAGAAAAAAGTACTCTCTGCTTTCATTATGGATAATACAGGTGCTTGGAGGCAAAGGCAATATGCCTACTGGGCCTAAAGGCAGATAACTACTGCTCCAGTCCTAGATACAATAACTTACATAAGGGTAAAAAACCTGAGCAAATTAATAACATGTATGCAAATCAAATGGCTGTAATTTTGGTTCTGTAAGCCATAATTTCTATGACAATTCCTTATCAACATAACCACTGCTACTTAAATAAATATAATTATTTCAAAATCATCACAGTAAGGAAGGTATTATTTTACCTTTTGTTATATATTTCTAACCTTTTTCTACTACCTGGAATTCTGTTAAAGATTCTGATTAATAATTTCCATTTCTTAAGTGAGTCAGAGGCTGCATAGTTACCTGAACCTTTTTGTGAAGTTAATAGTGAAATATATTGATTTTGATTATTTTGGTTACTAGAAAACAAAAGATCCAAGTAACAGCACTTCTGTAAGCAGCACTCTGCTCTATATAATCCTAGATAAGTATATAATCTGTACAAAGGACATTTTCACCCAAATAAGCTTTAAAACAGTATTCATATAGAGGTATTGTTCATCAGGAAAAGAAATCCATTAACATGATGCAAAGAAAAAGCAAATCATGATCTCTCAATAACTGGACCAGATAAGATGCCAGTTATTGATTTAGTCTGGGATACCAGAATACTAAATCTTCTGCTGTATCCAGGCACAGTTTCTATTTTGGAACTCTCATAGTGATGTATTTTTTATATTTAAAAAATAAGAATCCTATTTAAGAGCAAAAACCTGTCTTCACAGAGCCAGATTTTTTTCAGCTGCTGGGAGACATTACTGTCTTGTGCTGAAATTTTCTTGCATAAATATTGTCTTTAAATTTAATTTTTTTTTTCATTGATGTCCTCCAGGCATTGAAGCATTTTTACTTTGTGCCTCTCCAATGTGATCTGATGACTTGCCCAAATGCAGGCCTTCTAATTTCTCCTACTATTTCAGAGACTATTTCCTACATGTATTTACTATCTTGTAAAATATTTCCAAATAGAAAGGTCAAGCTTCTCATTACGCAATGGTGGGATAGGGAGAAAGGACAGTGACTGAAAATGTTTTCTCCCCATAGTCAGTCAGGGGAGCACAAGTGTGACCTTGGGCCCACAAACATTTCATCTACAATATAAATCAATGTAATTGCTATTTTCCCTATGCTATGTGTTGTAAGAATAATAGAATACTTTTTTGTGAAGCATGAGGTCAGAACCATCCTCTAATAAATATTGTGCAATTGGGTAAATACTTACAGCAGGCTGAATGACCCTCATTTATTAGGTTACATTTCTGACACCAAGAGGTTTCAGAATGAAGTGGGTCTCCATGACTTGGCAGACTTATGTATTATTAGCACCAACAAAAATGTTTAAAGTGGTGTCTGAGCAAGCTGAGGCATTAGCATTAAGCTTCCCAAATTTTTCTTTTAAAAAAATCAACGTATTTGGCAGGAACGTTGCAATGTACTGCAAAATACCAAATAATCCCATTAGCACAATATATGATAGATTCTTCAGATATTCCAGATGAGTATTCCCCATTTATAGTAGACAGAAATAGAATTATGCACATAGATAATAAGAATTCATGCAGTCCAAGTTATATTCTTGAGTGTTGCTGAAGGGTATACAACTATTATCATCTAGTCCATAAAGCTACAACATTTTAAGGAGCTACTGTCTTCTGCGGCTTGCTCTGCTCCTCATGTAAAAGCTTCTAAGTAAGACTTAGCCATCCACAGGGGGCCAGAGATGACTAAGACTATATTTGAAGCTGCTGCTGGATTATTCAGAGGTCGTTTGTCAAAGTACTAACATTTAAATTAACTTGGTTGAATTCTCAGAAATGACACCTTGGAAAAGATAAAAGACTGAACACCACAAAGGATTTTCTAGTTCATGAAATACTGCCAGAAAGCACATGCAGAAGATCAGAACAACTCAGGAATCGGATAATTTTGAGCATACTTCTAAAGCCGATTATGTGGTCAGGAGTCATGTGGTCAGGATACAGGACTGGTCAGGGGAGATAGATGTCAACCTGACACTCACTAGGAATATAAAAACTTAGCTGAGAATAATGAAAAAGCAGAGTTAGTTTGCAAGATGAAGTTCCTTGTATTCTTCTATTTATAGCTATATCTCATTCCCTGAATAAAGTGGAGGGAAATCAACGCATGATCTAATGCAATTGCTGTCTTGGCTACATATTTCCTTTATATTGTTCACAGCCTCAATATATCATATTGTAGTAAGAGTTCAGACAACTAAAGCAGTGAAAAACATTAACATCATTTTTTTAGTACCTGCATCTAGTTTTCATTGGCACATTTCTACCCCTGTTTGGGTAGTAAAATCAAATTAGCTGCTTGTTTTTTTCTCCTGTGTGTTACAAGAGATCTCTAGTGTTACCTATACTAACTGTCCAAAAACCACAGGTCAGAATGAAAATAAAATAGTGATTTCTAATAGCTATTTATATTTCATTTCCAGTTTTTGAATTCTTAGATCACATTTGGGTCATATTTTTATACTGTGGGATAGAAGTGCTAAAAGTGTAAGAAGAAGCAACCTAGAAATTGTTATGTAAACAAAGGACTCCAGAAGGAGTTTTAAAGAAAATAACGATGAGCTTGCAATAAAATTGTGAGAGCTGGCAATAATTAAATTTCATTTTCTGGAGAAAAAAAAATAAAAGGAATGTGATAATTCTTGGCTAACCACTCTAATAGAATGTTATTTATTTACTTTTATACTAGAATTGAAAATAAACTGTTGAAAGAATTCTATTCCTGTGTTTTTGTAAATTTGAAACTGAACATGATCTGACAACTGCCTGTCCACTCCATAAATGTGTAAGTATGAAAAGGTAACCTCTGAACTCTTAATGTCTGAATTCAGAGAATAATTAAATTCTTTTACATGCTTAAATCAATTCTTGTCTTATGCATATTACTAGGATACAACTGCTGACAAAAGTTAACCAAAACAAACACATTTATCAAAATTCAGTATTAAACCCCTCTTAATTTCTGCAAGAATAACCTTTTGTCTCTCAGTTTAATCCAGATAATTTTAATTGCAGTCTGCATTACATTTATAATACTTCCTTTTTTATAAAAATACACATATTTATGTAGTATTTATTCTGAAATATTTTCTGTCTCTAAAGGAAGCAACTCTGTTGAGTAAAAAGTGTCTAAAAACTTGAATCAACAGACACAGAGTCTCATTTTGTTACTCTAAACTCAACCACAGTAGGAAAGGGAAGTTCAAATGTACAACTTTGCATTGCTGCCAAAATACACAATCTCTGTCTCAGTAAACTGAGTCAGTTGAGTCCCACTGTGATGATGAAGTTCAGGCTGCAAGAAGAGTTCATGTTGGGCTGAGTCTGCAGTACCACCCTAGAATGCAATGTGCAGTATCTGTTTTTTATTCTCTTTGGCCTGGGAATTTACAGCAAATAGTGCTTTTGGGAACAGTGTTAGCAACTGAAATACTGCAGCACAAAGTGGCCTCCCAGTAACTTTTAGGTACTACCATGATGCGCACAGATAATAAAAATAGAATCCTGCTTGTTCATCTGAAGTAGTTTCTGAATTTAAGTGATTGTAAGTAACTGTAACTTAAACCTGATGGTCAAATGAGGCAAACAGAAAGACATTTAGCTTAGAATTTCAAGCAAAAAATCCAGCAAGATAACTGAAGTAAAAGGAAAATGATATAACAAAATGTCAAAACCCCCTTATCTTGGAGTGGGAGCAAGTATTTTTCTTCTTTAAAAGCTAGTGTCTGTAAAATAATACATAACAGTAATTTAAGTACACTGATAAAACTAGAAAGTGTTTTAATTGCTGCAAATATTTTTTGACTAAACCACCAGTGCTTATATTTCTTTCCAATTTGTTTGTTTTCCTAAGGTCTTTTTTTTTTTCTTTTTAAGACAGTATGAACTCTTAAACAAAGACTTGAAAATCATACAGCTTGGCTCTGTTCTGAGCAAAAACAGCTTTATCAATGCTACTGCTGTGCACTCTGCTGTGACTTAACCTGAGTACACCTTAACCTCTCCATCATGTAAAAGGAGGTAAACTATACTTAGACGAATTTTACAGCTTGCCTGAGATATTCACATTAATACTTCTGTTCAAAATTCTCTTATTATTTCTGATTGATAAAAGCTTGTAATGTAGCAATTTTTTAAAATTAAAGCTGAATTCCTTATTTAATTAATTCCAGTACTTAGACTTTTAATCCATCTGCAGTCACAAAATCAGTATGTTTCAGTGCATTGCCCAGCAGTGTATAACATTAAAACATATAAATTGTTGTAAAACTGATTTCTAATATTAACAATGGGTAGTTGTGGTGCATTTGCATAAGTTCATGGCTCTCATGTTGTATACATATGCATGAATTTAACAGACTGGTAAGAGGGAAGATGTGTAGGTGTATGTTCTCAGCTGCCCTCCCTAGGGTTAGAGAGAGTCTCATCTGCATCCTCTGCATACTCAACAATGGGTGGTCATGGACAGTGTTACCCCTTCCAGCAACCACTCCTTGGGTTGAGAAGGGTATCATGTCTTACTTATTGAGCCTGGGTGGTCACATACTCTTCACACCCTGTTTCAGGGTAATGGAACTCTGACCCTCCCATAACACATGCAAGGTCAAGGTCAACTCCTTCCTTATTTAATTTCACTAAGAAACAAATTAACAATGAAACGATCAATTCCCAGTGCTCAGCTAAACCCATCTCCTCATCTTATGGCAACATAAACCCAATCTCCCTCTGCCAGGACAGCCGAACTCTGGAATCTGCTTCCCCCTCTTAACGACTTCCAGCTGTCCATCTCTCCTTCTAAGCCTCCTGTTGCTGGCAGGGGATGGGGTGGGGAAAACTTCATCTCCATGTCCAGGACACTGATAACCACCTTCTTCCTCTGTGCTTTTTTTCTGCTGACGCGCCCTAATTTATATTATTGGCTTGTGTTTTTCATTGCCTTGAAGTGTGCAGTACTAAGGACTGTGACCTCATTTAAGAGACAATGAAAAAAACACACCTTCCTGATGGCAAAGGTAAGTGGAAGACTGTAACTGGAAGGCCATGTTACAGACTCCTTCCGCATCACAATGTATCCTGGGGAATGCAACCTGTTGATTGATGTTTACACACCCAGTGTAAACAGTGTGTACCAGAGAAGTTTGCAGTAAACTAGAGCAACTTTCCCTGTGAAGCCATGTCCTGGTAATTTTGATAAATTTTAGGAAGCTGCTTGGTTTTCTCTCTTGTCTTTTTGGGAGTAGACCTCTGTTGTATTCTTCTCTGATTGTGAGAAGAAATGGCACTTTCTTGTCACTGAGTGAAAAGTGAGTCCCACTAATGGTGAAATTCCAGGTCCCTGCATCGGTGAATTTAGGGCTGCCATGCTGACCTTTTTCAGCTCTGCTTTTTTAAACTGTGCTAATTCAATTGAACATAAGGGTAGGAATGAGGTCTGAAGTGGTATCCTTTATAACATGTAACTGGAAAAAGAAAGGTGTCATTTTGGTCGAGTATTTTTTTCACCTTTTTTTTTCCATTTAAATGGTCTGCCTGTTCTCTTGGTTATGACAGGTGATCCAATACCAGATACTACTTCTCCTTACAGACTTTGGCACTTTTACATCCCCAAACTATTCTTCCTATAACTATAATCATATTATTTTTTATAGCTGTCACAGAAGTGAAAAGAATGTCCCCTGCAGCCCTGAATGCATACATAAGCAAAAAACTCCAAAGCAAATCTACATCACAAAACATCCAGAAATTTTTACTGGAAACATGTATGTTTTGAATTCATTGTTTAAACAAGATCTAACACATTTCTGGGGTTATAATATGTTCTTGAGAAGCATATAAATTACTAAAATAATGAGGACATTGCCAAAACCTGCTAGAAATACTTGCAGCAATTTTGACTTCTTTTTTTTTTACTGCAGAAAGTACCTATTTGATGCTGTTTCCTACCAAACTATCAGTGATGAACATGAACAGTCAGTATAAAAATTCTTTGAGATACGCAAATTCACTAGTATATAATTTTAACACTTCTAATTAAAATCAGACTAGTAAGGACATCTTTTGTTTAAAGGAAAATGAGAGTGGTATATTATGTACTTACATTTCTTGACTTCTAATAATGCAGTACTGAGGGTTACCACAATGGATAGAGTAGCTTTTTATTTCCCATTTTGAACATGATTCAATGGCAGATGTGGGATTTCCTAACTGCAAAAAAAAGCCAAATCAAAAATATCTATGCCTCTGCCTTCAAGGCAAATTTGGGAGCATTTCCTTTTGAGTAACTTTCATAAACAGTGTAAGTGACAAAAGCCATATCAACTAGATTTGAATTGCACAGTATATTTCTAGTAGACAGCTGGAAAAGCCACAAAAAATTTCATTCTTACTCAACAGTTATGTATTAGGAAAATTACTTGTGCTGACCCAATTCAAACTGAATGTAGTTTTATTTGAAAAAAAAGTGAAATCCAAAGGGAAATATTTAGGCTTGGAAGAATTCTGCCTAGCAGTCTCATGCATAGTCTCATAGCTGTAAATGCAGGTATTCCAAAATACAAAGATTTGGGAGAAGGGTAATGAACAGAATACTCTGATACAAGGCAAGGTCTCTCAAATCACCAGAACTTGCTAACTGCACACTTTAAGTTTTCTAAAATATTCTAAGAATTATCATGAATACTGTTTGGGTTTATAATTAGAAAGTTTTTCTAGAGAATCAACTTATGAAACAGCAGAAAAACAAATGCAAAGGTGATTAAACCATATATTAAAAGTCCTTAAAATAAGTATCTTGTGATGGGAAAGTGTTAGTTGTGTGTTTATTGTCGTAACACGTTGTGTCTACACAAAAAGCATATGCACAAATTTCTCTTCTAAGGTTCTAAAGTCGTAGGGAATTGTGGACTTCCGTTTTGTGTTGTGTCAAGCCGTGAACCTAAGTCCCTATTTTTTAAGTAAGGTTAGCTTCTTGTTGCCCAGATGTAATACAGAACAAATGGTCAAGGGGACAATGATAAAAACATCAGGAAACAGAGACCAGAGAAGATGGTTATTAAAAGGCAGGGGTGTGGAGAAAGTTAAGGCTACATAGAATCACAGTGACTGGGTAACTTATGGTAAAAGAGAATTAGAAAACCCTAAAGGCAAACAAAAAGTTTAAAATATAAACATGTTAAAATTATGACATGATAGTGGTTATTATGGTCAAATGCACGTGTAATAACACACAAAAAGAACTGAAAGTATAAGATCACAAATATGAGATTACAAAATACACAATGACTATAAAAGTTACAATAAAAATTATAAAGGATGTTCTAAGGAGAGACATAGTATTGATCCATTAATTGTTGAATCTCCTTATTTTTCCATATAACTGGAAGAAAACACTCAATGCAGTCTCCCAGCTTGAAGTTTACATTTGTAATTGTACATGTAATAATTGCAGTAATAGTAAAAACTCTTATAAAAACATACTAAAAAAGATAATTTGGGCTCGAGTAGTGTAGGTACTTTCCTCTTCTGAGAAGGGACCCTAGAGATCAATGTGCAGCAGAAATCAAATTTGACAGGCAAAGCTATCCCCAAGATGCAGGAATCTTTCTCCCAGAGCCACAGGTGAAAGAATTGGGTATTTTAACATATATTATAATTCACACAAAGCATAAACCTCCTTTGCTTCTTTGCAAGCCCACAGTACCAAGAATTTTGTTTCTTGTTACAGTGGTACATTCAGGGCAACTTTTCCACAACCTGTACAAAAGTTACAAAGGAGGGGGAAAGAAAATATAGTTCTACTTAGAAACAGGTGTGATATTCCTGTAGCAAGATATTGATATTGGTGAAATGCAACTCAATTGGTGCTTCTTTCAAGGCTAAAATATATTTCAACCCCATGTTTCAGCATTTTTCCATTTTTGGGGGGGGAAACTTTGCTTTTTATGAGTACTTTGCTTTCCATGTGGGCTACAGGAAACGTGCAAGGATTTGCTTTGGCAATGCTATTTAACTCTTTATTGAAAAACCAGGTATTCTGTATGTCTGGATCTTAAAACCAATACATTTATATAACTGCATCAGCCCACATATTTCACTTACTTGTAATGGTTAGATCTTCCAAGCCTTAATTTTCAGTTGGAGGCTCTGAAATCCAACTCTGGGAGTGATAATTCTGAATAACCTTCCTGTCTGAGAAGGTATGCTCATGCAGCCTAAACTGCTATCAAGACCTGCTCTAAAAACAGGTTTCTGACTTTGTGTTGCAAATGTTATTACTTACTTCAGAGAAAAAGGAAAAAAACCCCACACGAACAAAAAAGGAAAAGGCAAGATGCATCTCACTGAGCTATGCTGAAGCCTCAGCACCTCAGAGCAGAAAAATCTCATTACCTCAGCAATGTCTCTAAGTATCTGAAGGGAGGGTGTCCTCCTGGTGCTGAGCAATAGGACAAGAGGTAGAAACTAGTGGACGAGAAGTTTCATCTGAACGTGAGGAAGAACTTCTTTACTGTGAGAGTGACCGTGCACTGGAACAGATTGCCCAGAGATGTTGTGGAGCCTACCTCACTGCACATACTCAAAAACTATGCGGACGACGTTCCTTGAGCAGGGGGCACATCACTGCGGTCCCTTCCAACCTGACCCCTTCTGCCATTCTGTGAGACTGTGATCTGCACGGTTCATATGGAAACACCTGGTATCTCAACAGGGACGCGACACAGGTGCTCCTACAGCTCAAGAAGGGTAGGAATCCTGTGGATTCCCAGGCATGTTCAACATCCCTCTCTCAGCACCCCAGGTAGGCAGCAACTGCTCCCATAGAGACCGAGAGGAAAAAAGAAGGCTGGACTCGCCCACCAGGGCGGGTGTGGGCTCACGCAGCCCACCCCTCTGAGCTCCTCGCCCGCTGACCGTCCCCCGCTGCCACTCTCCCATCCATCCACCCTCCCATCCCCTCTCCCACTCTCCCATCCCCGGGATCACCGCCCCGCCACGGCGCACGCGCAACCGCGGCTCGGGCGGGCGAATTCAAACGCGCCCCTCGCCCCTTCTTCTCGCCGGGGCAGCGCTGACGTCATTGCACCGCGTCCTCCCCTGCCCTGCGGTTTCCGGCGCCCGCCCGCGCCGGGGGTGCCGCGGAGCGGGGCAAAGTTTGCGTGCCCGCGGTTCGCGGCGCCGCCGCTTTGCCCTCCTTCCCGGGCTGCGGGTCCCGCTCCGCCTGGCGCACACCCTCCCGTGTCCCCGCCAACCCTGCGGGAGTAGCGGCCAGGGGCTGTCGGCGATGGCTTCGCGGGGCGCGGAGGCGGCGGTGCGGCAGGTGGCGGAGCTGGAGCAGGAGCTGCGGGGCCTGGCGGAGGAGCTGAGCTGCTGCCAGGTACCGGGGCGCGGGGCCGCCCGAGCCGGGCTGCCGCATCCCCGGGCGCTGCTCCCGGGGGTGCCCAAAGGCAGGGACGGGGGGCAGGGCCCCGGGCAGTCCAGGAGGGGAATTAAACCGGTCCGGGCCCTTGTCCTGACTGAAACCAGCTGTCCTGAGAGCTTTCTCGTTCCTCCCCAGAGGCCACGGTTTGCTTGAACTGAAGTAATAGCAGTCCCGATGTGCTGCCTTAATGCAATTCCGGGGGAAAATGAACAGTCAGAGGGGTTTTAGAGAAATGTAGGTCTTGAAGGAACCTTTGGAGGTCATTTAATCTCTCGCCCAACCTTGCAGCGGGTTTAAGTATACCTGAGCCGTTTCTGGAGAGAGAGGGCTTAATGACTAATTATGGGTGTACTTGGAAAAGTTCCCCCGTGTATCTCTCCTTGAGACCTCCTTTCATAGGTGCACTGCCCTCATTTTTCTAATTAGTTGTTTATCGCTGACATTTAGGAGTATTTCCTGAAAATATAAAAGTGCTGGTAATACGAAATGAGTGAAAATTCTCTGCCAAACACGTGGGTTACACTAGAAGTATGCGGCAGAGAGGAAGGTGACATTAAATGCTGCAGATGCTTTTTCGCTTGATGGAAGCCAAAACAGTGTTTTCATGTGGCATGTGGTCTGGTTAAAGCCACGAAAGCCTGGGCTGACATGGTCATCAGAAGAAAGCATCCACCTTGGAGCTACTAGAGGTTCCCTACTCCAAGCAGCTTTGGTGCACCTGACAACTGGCATCGGTTCCTGCTGTTGGTAGAATTCAGACTTCTTGAAAAAAACATATTACATAGAAGATCTATGGGGAGAGGGAACTGTCAATGAAAATCCTGTTTGTAAATGCTGAACAATACTGAGTGGTTTGGGGGTATCTTCAATGTCTTGTAGAAGTTCAGAAAACTCCTTTTAAAGATATATATTCCTAATATGCAGATGTGCACTATCAGACAAAATACGATGGAAGCAGAAGGAAGGCCTGGTGCTCTGCTCATTTAGTAGTTGAACACAAGTTATATATTACTAAAACATAGTAGGATGTAATATTTTTAAAGAGCATTAAAAATAATAGAAACTTGGAAGTAAACGATACAAATCTGAGTTTCTGATCACTTTGATAATGTAACTTAATATACACGAACTGTAGTTAAGCATCTGATTTCCCCTTTAGATTCATTCAATTATGTGTGCATTTTTGCTTGTCTCTTGATTAACACATTCCAGTCTTCTTAAAGTCAGAAAACAGAAAATATTTTTAAATGTATTTATTTTAAATCTCTTGCATATTATCCTGCCATTCTTGTATCTTTGTCTTTTGTCAGATCAGATAGTTTTCTGGGAGGGAAGCAAGCAAAAAAGAACAGGAAATAGTTGAAAATAGAAGCCAGTCAGTGTTCTGCAATAATCTCTCCAGTGCTATATAGAATCCAATATATACCATCTTTCTAATGACAGGGGATGCATGTCTTCAGGATTTATTTCAGGTTATTAATAAAATAAAAAGGAAAGTGAGGTAGTAATCTATAAGCAGGGTTTCTCTGAAAGCACTGCAGTGTAGACGTCTTTACTGTTTTACTAATCCATCAATAAATTTAGACAGGTTTAAGCATGTGTATGTTATGTAAAGAACAGGGAAGCCAGATTTTAATAATTAAAAGAGGTGATAATCTAGTAAATTATGCAGCTTTTTCAATGTATAAGGTAATTAACTTTCTTTTTAAAAAGTTTTGCGAAGATATAATGAATTTGAAGGGGAACTAAAATAGGCTTCAGTAAGATTCCTCAACTGATTTGAAAGTCAGCTGATAAAATTATTTGGGGATGGTTAATCCATTTTAAGGTCATAATTTGTGAAAATTTTGTGCAAAGACAGGCTGTTTGGAAACATAAATACATATGGGTAATGTCAATGTTGTGTTTTTCTAGTTTCTTCACAGTTGTACTACAAAGTTTTTGCTGGCCATCTAATTCCATTTGTGGAATTTTGTTTGATCTACTGTGATCTACTTAGTTTCATATAGATCTAAGAACTTCTTTGGTTCTTGTGATGTCTTTGAAAATTTGTAGGTCTTTTTAGTCAGAGTTGTGAAACCATTTATGTTGGAAGGAACATCCTAAGAGAATGTATTGCACCCCATCCTAGACCAGATTGCTCAGGATGGTGTCCAGTTAGGCTTTGAGTGTTCCCATGGCTGGAAACTGCAACCTCTGAGGACAACCTGTGGAGGTGTGTGAAGACCCTCATATAAAGGTGTTTTGTTTCAGTGTCTAGTGAAATTTTACTTGTCCTATGTTCCATGCTATTGGGTAAGGCTATGCCTTCTCTAGACTGCCTTAGCAGGCATTTTGAATAGAAATGTTGTATGTCTTTATAAAAGATGTTAGTGAGAGGGTGTTAACTTTTAGTCCAGCAACTGGACAAAATTGTCTGGGATTTTTCTTGCATTTTTTAGTCTTTTTCTGTCTGAGTAATATGTTCACAGACACATAAACTGTACTGCTGAAATCTAGTTTAGTAGTTTAACAGTGTACCAGAACAAAACGATTATTCTTAGCTATTTGTTTAGGTATTAGCCTCTTGGATATTTTTTCCCAAAGAAAAAAAGACATCAAATGATTGATGCTAAAAGATTTAATTTGTTCTAGGAAACTCTAGTCAAAAAGTTTTAGAAAGGAGATGTATGCATCCAGCAGTTATTTAGCATCTGAATAAATACACACATTCTTGGACCATTATATTCACTGTAATATAAACTGCAGTTCTGAAACAAAGTCTTTTCGGGGAACTGCAGCCCATTGATGATAAGGGGTCCATTGGCTGAATACTTGGGAGCCTTTTCTGGCTAATGCAGCTCCTGAGTCTGGTGGGAGTATTGTGCATTCTAGCTTTGCTCTAACCACAGGTATTCTAGGCATCCACTTTGGATGTTGTCTCTGTTCTGTGGCAGAATCCTGGAGTACCTGACCCTTTTACTCATCTGGAATGGTGCCCTTTCTGTTCAAAACGAGATTCTTATTCACATTTATTCTGTCTTTTACGGTAACACTTCCCACTAAGTGAAGGTTTCTACAGAGTCAAATATGGTATTTTTGACTGCCTTTTTTTTTTTTTTCCCTTTCATTCTTTTCAAAAGCTGAGATTTTGCTGGTAAGTCTTGACTTCTACAGCTTAGGTTTGGAATATTTGATATTTTCTTTAGTACTCCTCAAAACATTGTGAGAGCTTGAATCATAAGAAGCAAGATCTTGGAGAACGACATGTTAAAATTACAACAATTTTGTTACATTCAGTCTGTGAAAACTCGTGTTGACTTGCAATTCTGTGATAGAATTTGCAAAAATGAGAAAGCCAAGTTCCCAAATTGTCTGCCGAGGAGCCTTGTATAAAGCTGAAAAGGTATGCCTCTACAGTATGCTGTTTTGGAAAAGTTATGGTTATATCTGCAATGAAACACCGTATCATTATTTTGATAATAATTTTTAATTTCAGTGCTCCTCTTCTCCTTATTTTACTTGAGAAATTAAGTCACTCTTCCTGAAAACAACTGAAAACATGAAATTATTTTTTATTTTTAAATTTCTTGTTTCCATTGGGACCTTGTTGCATTTCTGTGAAGGACTTGATAATGTTGGGAGGCAGTGGAAAGGCAAAGATGAAATAGTAAGATATGACACATCTTGTTTCTATTGCTTGTGTTAACTGCTGCATTTCATTTCAGGGTTTTATGCTGCTATCTATGACCATAAAATATCAAGATCCTTCCTTGGAAGATCTTCGATACCTATGTTCCTATTACTCCCAGGAGATTTTTTTTCTGCTTGGTGTTTAAAAGATCTGCCTTATGTTTGAACCACATTGTTTCTGCAAAACATAGTGGCTCCTCTTGAAGGAAATTAGAGTGGTTTGGTTGGGGTGTGTGGGTTTTTTTGTTTGTTTGGGGTTGTTTTGGTTTGGTTTTTTGGGTTTTTTTGATAAGGGGAATGATATGTGAGTGGAGTTTCTGAGCCAGCAGTACATTTTTAGCTTTCATGTGCTTTAATCTTGTGTATTTCTTTAAACCACCTGTTTCCTCTGTATTGATTCTCAGCATATTCCTGGTTGGTTTCCGGCAGTGTGGGTTTTTGTTTTTTTTTTTTTTTCTCTTATTTGATGTAAAATAATGTCCATTCCTCAAGCAGAAGATACATATTTGGTGTCCTAGCTCTCAATCCCTTGCTGAGGTTCAGACTCTTTCATACCCCACTATTCTGTAGCTAAAAATATAGGGATGGTTCTTTCCAGTATTCTGTGATGGGAAACGTTATCAAATCCTAGCTTTGGACAAGACAGTGTGATTCAAGACTGGGTTTTCCACAACCAGCAGAGTGTCCTATATTGCTGGTAATACAGAAATTTGGAAGAAGCAGATACTTCTGGTTTTACTTACGCTTTTGGTGATGTTCACAAGAGGGCTTTGGTTTGTTTAGCTTTATTTCATATTTTTCAGCCTAGGATCTCTTTATTTGTTGAAAATACTATTTTGAGTTCAAACAAGTGTCTTAATTTTTCCATTATTAGTTTTAAAAAATCCCTACTATCAACCTTCACTTTATACACTGCATTTTGCTTTCAAAGGTAAGGTGGCATTTCTTGCTGCTGAAAGGATGCTGTGTTTTCATAATTGAGGACTTCCTTTCTAAAGCTGTGGTTCTGCAAAAACTGAAGTGCTTATGATGCCTACTTTTCTGTGTTAGAAATTTAGTAAACCATTGCATGGTACTTTACACAGTTTATAGTTGTGGCCCAAAAGGTTCAGTCTGTCAGCTGCCCGTGGTCTGCAGACCGTATTGTTTAGTCAAAGAAACCATTCTGCCTGGTATGGTTTTCATTTTACAAAGGCAGCTAGTACATTAAAAAATAGATAGTTCTCCAGTAGTAAAAAAAGTTTGGAACTGATCATTAATCTCTCTGTAACTGTTCTGCTGCTGTGGATTCACTGGCCAAATTTTCACACTTTCTGTCAAAAAGTGGTAAATGCAAACGGAGAATAAAGAGATCTTTCTGTAGTTTCTGCCATTTATGCTTCTCTTTATTAACAGGGCTTGGAAAGAAATCTTCAAGAATGGATTTTGAGTATCCATGGGCATTTTTGGGTAGAAGAGAATAAAAAAAGGGGACTAACGGCCCTTTGTGGGAAGTGGAGTAACAAGGACTTAGTTGCTTCTGGCCTTGTTTCTTGCTTTATGTTTCCTACTTGTTGTGAAAAGCTGTGCATAGACCCATCCTGGTCTTCATGTCTTATTTCACAGTGTAATTGCAGAAAAAGAACTGTACTTGTGAGCAGTGGAGCTCTCTTATTTTGATCACTTTGTAGGTCAGGTATGGTTGTAAAACATTCTCATTCCCATCACTAGCATTGATAACAGATCGGATTGCTATAAACAATTTTTCTCATGGAGAATATTTCATTAGCTG
Source organism: Myiozetetes cayanensis (assembly GCF_022539395.1). Classification (NCBI taxonomy): domain Eukaryota; kingdom Metazoa; phylum Chordata; class Aves; order Passeriformes; family Tyrannidae; genus Myiozetetes; species Myiozetetes cayanensis. Next base: position 40,804,377 of record NW_026087631.1, on the reverse strand, counting down.
AAAAAGTAGATGCATTCATTCAGTTTGGACCAATTTAATATCCAGGACATCCACTGAAAATCTAGTTATAAATGATACCAATGAATAAGTAGTTTTAATACCCCCTCCTTTATTTACAAGTAAACATGAAAAATGTATTAACTAACACACCAAGACATTGTGTTGCTTCAGAATAGATGAATAGCTGTTGGAGATGCATGTCAATTGTACATAATAGAAGTGGTTTTAAATCAATAGCTGAGAATTGAAAGTAACAGTAAATTAAAAAACCCGAACCCATAGTTCTCCCCAGTGATGTGTTTTTCTGTTGACTTTGTTCTTATTCTTCTACCTTTGTGACCAAAACTGAAATTTTTTTGAACTACCGGTGTGAGAATTTGAGCGTGTCAGTATTTCTTCTGGATAAATTGTTGATATCCATACTGTTCTTTCAAAATGGGTCGAAGTGTTTAATGCTTCCATTCATTAAATGCTAATTTCTTTTATTAGTGATTAAACCAAGACCACATATTTATTGGTGCCAAGGGATGCCAGCTGTTTAGTGCTTTGGGTGGTTTTTTTGTTATTTTATACTCTTATATTTTGCCATAAGGAGTATGAATCACATGAGTCTAATTAGTACAGGTGTTGTTAATAAAGGTCTTACTCTTTATGCATTATAGACAGAAGTAATGTTGTTGAATAGCTAAGTTTATTTTCTTTTATTTTTGACAAATTTAGTTATCTAAAATGAAATTTTGCATACCTGGTCTTCCTTTTAAAAAGTACTTGTTTAGAATATTTGAGTAAAACTGAAGATAAACTAAGAGTGAGATTTAAACAAAAAAAGTATACTTTTGTTTTCTATAAAGTAGTTACCTATTCACAGTGTCTCTGTGTATGAACATTTCAAATTGTCCTAGCATGTGGGTGGGAATTTAAAATGTTGTATAGAGATCAGAATTGTAGAACAGCTTGAGTTGGATGGACCTTTAAAATTACCTAGTCCAACCCTCCCAACAGGGATGTCTTTCAGTAGATCATGTTGCTCAAAACCTTGTCCAGCTTGTCTTTGCACACTTCCAGTCTTGGGGGATCTGCAGGTGACTTCCACTGCCACATCATCTTGATGTCCACACGTTCTTTATGGTCAATCTAAATCTACATTTAATCTAAATTTAAATATTTTTAAATTGAAAAGCATTCAGTTTAAAGCTTTTACCCCTTCTCCTGTCATTTCAGCCATTGTAAGAAAGCCAGTCTGTCTTTCTTACAAATGCCCTTCAGGTATTGTAAGGCTGCAATCAGGTCTCTTGTAAGTATTTTCCAGGCTGCACAAACCTATCTCTCTCATCCTGCTTTCACAGAGAGGCATTCCAGGCCTCTGATCGGTTCTGTCGCCCAGCTATGGACTTGTGCTGATATGGCCATGTCTTTCTGGTGCTGGGTTCCACAGAGCTGGACACAGGACTCCTGGTGGGGGTCTCAAAACAGCAGACTAGTGAGAGAGAATTGTCTCCCTTGACTTGCTGGCTTTTGATGCAGTCAGGGTACAGCTGACTTTCTGTTCTGCAAGTGCATGTTGCTGGCTCATGTTCAGCTTTTTTTCCACCAGTAGCCCCAAGTCCTTTTCTGCAGGACTCCTCTCAATCAATTAGTCTGTATTAGGTATTGGGATTAGCCCAACCCAAGTTCAAGGCAGCCTTGCACTGGCTGTATTTGAACTTTGAGATTTGCATGGGTCTGCTCTTCAAGCCTGTCAATGTCCCTTCCTCAGGATGTCACCTCTTCCTACTGGTGCAGAAACTGCACCGTTCAGCTTGGTACTGTTTATATAATGAAGACATAATTATAAAGATATTAAACAGTGTTGGTCTCAGTATGGACCCTAGAGGGACAGCACTGGTTTCCATTGGTTTCCATTTCAACATTGAGCTATTAACTGTAACTCTCTGGACAGGGCTCTCCAGCCCATTCCTTATCCATCTAATCCATCTATCATCCATCAAACCCATAGCTGAACAATGAAATGGCAAGAATGTTGTGGGAGACTGTATCAAAGGCTTTAGAGAAGTCTAGGTGGGTGGCATCTGCAGCTCTTCATTTATCCAGTGATGCAGTCACTCCATTTTATAGGACCATTAGATTAGTCAGTCAGTTTGCCCTTGCTGAAGTCTGTTGTCTGTCTCTAATCAACTTCATGTCATTCATATGCCTTGTCATAGCCTCCAGGAGGATCTGTTCCATGATTTTACTGGGCACCATGGTAATGCTGACAGGTTGGTGGTTCCCAGGATCCTTCTTTTTAGCCTTTTTAAAAAAAGGCGTGAACTTCATCTGACTGCCATGAGATAGGCATGAGTGAAAAGCTACCTGCTATTTGTCAGTAAAGGAGGCTGCATTTTACATGCATAGGTGTAGGCTCTTGCTTGTAATTTTTCCAAGTGCACTGAGGAAGCCTATAAAACATACTTTGATATCTTCGTTTACCATGTAGATACAGATTCAGTGTCAAAGAGAATGACTGTAGCTGGTTTGGTTTTCCCATCAAACTGCTTTGGTTCTGGAAGGAGGTAGGATGTTCTTAAGGAATGACTTTAGATAATCTTGCCCTGTTATTAAGAGCGCACTGTTTCAAGTATTTCAGGAACTATCTAGCTCATGACCTAAAAGATATGCAAATATTCTCCGATTTCTCCCCAGTTTCACAGGATTGGTAAAATACCACAGTGTCATTTCAGGCAGTATTGATATAGTTGACTCAAATTCTTCTTGGTTAGTTGTGGTAATTCTGAGTGAATATACCCAAATATATGCACATGGTTATGTTGTCTGTAAAATAAAACTATTTGTGCATTCCTGTACTCTCAAATGCATTGAAAAACACAAATGCATTATGCTTATATTAATCCAGAGCATTGTATTTAAACAAAAACCAGCTCAGAGTTGTGATGAAGCTTTTAGATTAGCCTGTGTTCTCAAATAATCAGTTGAATTGTTAAAATAACTGTCAGAATTGTAGTGCTTCCAGTAAGCACTTATGTGACTTAGAAAATTCATGTCCTATTCAATACTGTGCATCTTCCATCTAAATTACTTCAATGGCTATCGTTAGTTTTAATTAAAGTAGTTTAGAGACTTACAGCTTGAAGCCAAAGCTCACGAATGAGTTATCCTATCCTTGATCTATAAAGGTATTAAAAGAAAACTTTTGCTATGTCATATCCTCTCCTCTTTAAAAAAAATTCTTACATCTACAAAGTGCTGGATCTCCAATGTTGAGTACTCAGGAAAAACAACTCTTGTTGGAAAGCTGTACCAGTGAATGAAGGGATGCAGAGATCATGTGTGCTCACAGAAGAACGAAGTAATTGACTTTTTGCTATTCAGTGAGAGTGACACTGTGTGTGATAGGTCCATGTCTGTCTGGTAAGTTCTCTCTACCATTTAACGCATGTTTATTTTTGTTTCTTCCTCCTGTGACATTACTGATCTGACTTCTGTGATGATAATTCATGACCCAAGAACACCTTGTATTTCTTGTCCACTGGTGCCACAATGAGTCATTTATGTTAATTAAGAACATGTAATAAAATTGTTCAGTTAAGTGCATTGCTGTCTTTTTGTTACACTGATGGAGTAGTCTCAGAGTACATTGATGAAATCACTTAGTACAAGTTGGGTGGTAGTTTTGCTTAGTCCACTGTTATTGCATCAGCGTTGTAATGTGACAACACTATATTATTTTTATGGTGCCTGTTTGCTTTCAACAGAGTTATGAGTAAGGACACAATCTCTAGGGGGTGTGTATATATACACACAATCTTCTATATTCTACATATATATATGAGTAAAGCAGTTTACTATATTTTTCCATTTTTTGATTCCAACGTATATTTGTTGCCAGAACTACCAACAGAAACAAGATAATGGGAAATTCTTTGAATAGAAAATTACACCTTGAAGTTACATTAAACTTCTTTTTCTATGATAATAAATTTACATGTTAGTTTTGTATCACTTATAATGCTAAGAAATTAGACGAGAAGGGGGCAAAATGCTCTTTTTTGCTCATGGCATCTGTTCAAGAAAGCTATCAGTCTAGATGGATTGCTTACAACCCTCTTACAAATCTCTATCTGGTAATTAGATATTACAGAACATACTGTATGTGAACCTGAAAATAATGTAGTGTTAAGAGCCTGTTGCATCTAAGGTTCTATGTTTTCTTGTGAGTTACAGATCAGTCTTCTAGTGACTCTTTATGTTGTTGAAAAGCATAGCACCTCAAAGAGAAGTTAAGAGCATTCTTTGCTGTGACCGCTCAGCAGGACTCGATGGGTTGTAGAGCGGATATTTAGAATGTAAGCTGTGACTGGAAATCACAAAGAAACTCTGGCACAGCGGGGTCAAGAGAATCTAAACTGACAGCATGTAGCAGTGTAAGTTTAAACGTCCTGTGAGATACCAAGAACGAATCAAGTCTGTCACTTGCATGTGAAGCATGTATGTCAGCTTGATTAAAGGCTTGAGGTGTTTAGTCAGAAGTGTACTAGATGTTAGGGCAGTCTGAAACAATCCACAGTAATGCTTTTCTTGTAGATGTTTCAGTGGTTATACCAGCCAGATTGTTTTGTGGGGTTGCCCCCCTCCGCCTCCATGCCATGTAGTGTTTTGCATTTCATCAGTATGAATTCTTCCAGCCTGACAATCATGTGTTTTTAAATATTCACTTCATCAGTGTGTAATTATTATAGAATTATTACTAGAAATTAACAGTAAACCAATAGCTCCCTCTGTCCTCCCAACTCTTTTATTTCTGCTTTTGGGGATTTCTACTGATAAAAGGACTAAACTGAGACTTTGTGTCCTATACTTTTGTAGCAATGATTGGCAGGATGGGGGTGGGGAAGGGGTTGTTTGAATTGGGTTTGAAGACCTTGGAGTTTGGAGAGTTTTTTCTGCTCTGCTGGTATTCTCTTCCAGATTTCAAAAGATGGTATCTTCCTAATTAGTGAATAATAATTTTTAATGGTGCAAAGATTTAAGATATGATATGAAGACTGAGAGTAGTTAACATGCTTTGAAATAAATACAGTGAAACATGGAAAAGAGTATTGATTTAAAATTGTAGGTAACTGAGATACTTGGTGTATGAATTTACGCTAAAGAAGAAGGTTTTTCAGTTTATCCTTGTTCTCAACACTGAATGGTAGACATGTAAACAAAAAGTAAACCTACTTGTAAATTTAATACCCAAACTGTCATGAATATACAGTTCCTGTGAGGGGAAAAAAAAAAAAAAGATACTGCTTAAGCATTCAACACTCCTTTTACTGCTAATTTAAAAGTTTTCCTGTAGTAATTCAGTGTCATTATTTTTTAAAAAATGCCAGCTCATTCTCCTTGATAAAGCAGTATAAGAATACTCAAAATATTCTATGTTTAGGTCACTTTTAAGTTTCCATTAGACAAATAAATGCAATATTGATACAGTTTTCCACTTTTGATATGAAATACCCAGAGCAGTATTTATGTTTGGATTTCTCTTCCAAAAGGAAAATGAAATGTTTTAATTTAAATAAGGATATTTGTCTTTCACTGCTTATAAGTCAGAGGGATTCTTTGTGGTTTATACGAATGTTTTATAAATTCACAACTTCATTTGAAGGCAAATATGCTTGCTGAGGCTAGTCATGCCATAAAAAGGTTGTTAATGGCTCATCTTATATTTGTCCCTGCTTTTGAGCAAGGGATATGCAGTGTGCTGGGGTTTTTGTCTTTCAGAACTTTTTAGTTCTGGCATGCAAACTTGATTGCAGGTTGAGTATCTTTATCTGACATTAGATGTGTTGTGAGTGATGTTAGTTTTAATGAGTAATTTTTGCCAACTTTCAAATGACATCTGTATTCTGCCTTGTGTATATAAGATCTCAGCTGTTGAAGGTACACTCCTGCTGACCTCTTGAGCTGTTAATGTACACTTGAGTAGGCTGAATATTCCTTGGGTAAGCTGAAGATTGATACATTCCAGGCCTTGACAGCTGCAGGGTTTTTCTGTGCCAACTTCAGGCAGTCTAAGCAGCCGTTTTTCGAAAGAAATTGTTTGGCTCCCAAGGCCATTCAGGGAAGAGATTTACCAAGTCCATTAATTCTGCCAAGAGCTTAAAAAGACTGCTTAAACTTCTTTTTGTCTTAAAAGTGTAATAATTTCTAGCTAATACTCATTCTATTATACAAAATTCTTAATTAATTATATTACTTACATTTAAATGAAACAGTTTTAGCTATGAAAATGTTTGGCATGTTAAATATAAGAAAGTAACATGGTCATTTAACATTCCTTGACTATTTTTTTAATACTACTTTATTGTCACAATAAAAAATTTTGTACATTTCTGTGTAAACTTTGTTAAGTAAAGGTCACATATTGTAACTGTAGCTGGTGTTTTGTTTGTTTGGTTGGTTGGTTTGGTTTGGTTTTGGTTTTTTGTTTGTGGTGGGGGTTTGTTTGTTAGTGGTAACATATAGTTGAAGATGCATTTGTGTCCTTATTCTTTAGGCAAAAGTCCACCTGGTAGTGGACTATGCTGCTTAGTTTTGTGTACCTTTGCAAAAATTCAAGTACATATCAAGTACATAGCTTTTCATGATTTAAATTAGAATATCTGGTGATGTAATTACAATATTGCTTTATAGTTCTGTGTGTGCTTGCTCTCAGGTTGCTGTAGTAACTTTTAATGCCAGTTCCTGTCACCATCAAAAATAAACGACATGTATTGAAATAGCATTGGTTCGCAGTTTTGGAAATTCCAGTGGCTTTTAACTTATTTCCATAGCATTGTGAAAGCTTTTGTTTGTGTTTTGTTGTGATTGTTGTTGTTAGGTCTTTATTATTTAATGGGCACTACTTAGCCTGTTCTGTATAGCTGTTTCTTTGAAGTTTGTTTGGTGCACATTCAGTATTCCTTACTGCAAGGAAGATTTTTTTTTTTGTTATTTTCAAATTAGTATCAGTTTTTTAATCTTGTTTCATCACTATTCTTTTAACACAGACAGAAATGTTGTGGAATTTATAGGTGATTAGAGGTTAAACCAAACTGCTTATGCAGTTAAAAAAGATCATTTGTACCTGAGTGTTTATCTTCTCATTAGGAATGTTCACTGAAACTTTGTATTTTAAATTTATCTTATCAAAGGTCCATTTCTGGGAGGTTTGGCAAGGTTTAGGTAGAAAGGTGATTGTGAGAGACTAAATACGTGCTCGATGCTCAGCAAAAATTATGGCAGAGATGTGAACACTTCCCTCATCCTTTATTGTACGTATATACATATTGTTCATTAAGAAAAATTCAGTATATACTAATGTAGTTTTCGTTGGGTTTTTTTTTGGTTTGGTTTGGTTTTTTTTTTGGTTGTGGTGGTTTGTTGTGTTTTTGTTTTTGTTTTTTTTTTTTGTTGTGTGTGTTTTTTTTTTTTTTGGTTTTTGTGGTAGAGGAATACTCTGCTTAGAAGTAAGTGTAGAAATAAGTGTCTGAAAGTTTTGTGCTTTTCTATGTTCTTGCAATGCCTCAAGCCATTTCCTAGCTGGGAATTGAACTCTATAGGAGCCTGCAGGGTAGTACAACAAGCAGACACTGCTGCTTGTAGGGAATCTCATGGTATTTAATAGTACTTCTTACAGTCATAGAGAAGTCAAGTGTCTCAACTCCTCTAATATACAAAAATATAAGCAGAAAACCTAGCGGCTACTGCCACAGTCCAGTATACAGGACAGTAAGAAAAGCTAAAAGGAAGCATGATTATAAGCAAATCTAACTTGTTGAAGACACAAACAAAACTGATCTGAACAGAGCTCATGAGCTCATAAATCGGCATCAGAAACTTTGACCGTTTGCTTGACTGAAGATTTTTGAGTGTTTGCAAGTGGAATACTATTAACACTTTTTTATGTTGGTTCTTCTCTCTCTGTAATGATTTCATGGCACTTAAACTAATTTGTTAGTGATTTTAAGTAGTTTGGTATAAAATACATAGTGAATTCTGTATTAAAGATACAAAAATTGCTCAAACAGTATTTGCGCTTCAGACCTGCTCTACATATCGCTGGTCATCTGAGCAATTTGAATTAAAATTATTTTAAAAGTAGAATTAGATATAGTGGTTCATTTTTAGTGGTTGTCATTGTTCAAACATTTCCTTATACTGAAAATGGTGTCATTTGGAGTATAAGAACTACTGATTTAATGTCATTCTAAATAATTTTTTAAAAAGTCACATTTCCATTGCTATTATTTAGTGATGTTTAGTTTGGCCACTGTGGCTTGGGCTTTCTTTAATTTTGTTTTTCTCCACCCTGGCTTTTTTTTAGATGTTAAAATTACTCAGAATCCGGCTTCTGTATGTATCCTAATGCTTTTTGGAAGCCTGCAACAGTTTTCCCAAATCTGAAAAAATTTTTATTTTTCATTCTGGAAAGAAGTAGTAGACGATGCTTGGTTCACAATGTACAGACATTGTGACTCTTCAGGTGGCATGGCAAGGCATTTTCAGGAGCTGGTGGTTTTTGAAGACACGTGAAACAAGTGCACACTTTTTACTGTCTCTCAGACAAAATCCATTAAAATTTAGAACACTGATTGCATGGGGCGATAGCATGCAATGAGAGGTTGTACTTAAAAAAAAAAAGGTATAACTGTCTTTTCATCTGAACGCAGTAACCCAATTAATATGATGCTCATTGTTGGTCTTTTAACTTAATTCTGAGCTGAAAGCTATATTTAGCACTTACACTGGACAAAGACCCGGATACTGATGCAAAGTCATTTGAGTTCTTATTTATATGGTGTATGGTTTAGTTTTCATGTTACCTTTCTTCAAAAAGTGAATGTGGTCATGCACCATAATGCACCATAATCCAGTTAGGATTGCTTGCACACAACAGGGTCTTTGAAAAGAGGTCTTACACTGCTAACCCAATTTGGTTACAGAGAGATTTTGTTCCTTTCAAATGTTATAAAAACAGCACAAAGTTTTTTGTTAATGGTTTGGTTTTATTTTGAAATTAAAGAAATACAGCCTTCATGTCAACATATTAAAAGCTGTGCACAACCCACCAAAGGCAGTTGGATGAAATTTCTCTGCTTTTATGAAATAGGAACTCTTTTCTGTTGTAGTCCTTTCTGTGTAAGCTTTTAATAGTCTTGAATTCCAAGATCTTTGTGGCCATAGCCTTTGTTTTATTTGCTTTCTAATACATTCAGAAAGGTAGTCGGATTTGTTGGTGGTGTTCTTTCTTGCAGTAGGTGGTTGAATTTTTCTGAGTTTGCAGCAATACCTTAATAATGCATCAAATCTCCATAAAGTTTCATTCATTGCTTGGTTGAAATAGTTGATGACAGTTAAACATTTAAATAAATGTAAACTAGAAATTGCAATTGTTGAAAGAGGAGGATATTTTTTAAATCAACAGTCATGAATCTCCTTACTTGCTCAGCATTTTTTCTTATGTTTTCTAGCATGTTCAGCATTAGCTCATTTCTCTGAAATTAAAATATATGCATTTCTATGGAAAAACATGTCAAAACTTTAAAAAACCTTTTAAAAAAATCTTTGAAGCTTTCCTCATAAATCACAGAAAAATAGGTGCAACTATCTCTTCTATTTCTATAATAATTTTTAAAGTTTGTTGAATCCAGAATTCAATGTGTTTGGCTGTTGTGGTGTTACTCTTGACGAAATAATTTGGACTTAGCAAACTGATAAATCTGCATAAAATCTGCTAGCTTTAGAGAAGTCTTTTGATTTTATATTGAAGATAGCTGTTTTCTTGTTCTGAAGAAAGAGAAATATTACAATGGAGTGATTTGTTATGCACTGGTGTTGGTACTGCTTGTAAAGTTCAAATTTCCTTCCGAGAAGGCAAAACTGATTGGGAGCAAATGAAGAAAAAAGATAGCACAAATTGAAAAAGCATTTTCTACTACTAAGTTTCACTCTAATCATACAGTGTGTGGTTTTTATTGACTCTCGTGGCATTTGTCAAACTTGCAGTGGTGTTGAGCTGTTCTCTGTCTTGGATGACCATTGCTTTCAGCTGTTTCAAATCATGGCCTCACAATACTGTAATTAAAAGTGCAATCTGTTCTTATTCTTAAGAAATGAGAAACAGGAAACCTATGGAGAAACTAAAGAGTGGAGTTGAAGATAGGAACTCAGGTCTTCTGTTTCATTTTATAATTCAAGATAGTTGTGCAGAGTTGAGGTACTGTGCTGTTTGTTCAGATGATTTTAGTGAAGTTCTGGTTAACTAATGATATCTGTGGTATCTTACTAGATTATGTTCCAGAAGACTGGGAGAAGAAGGAAGTAGATAAATGGATAGCTGTAATAGTGTTGGTTTTCCCTTTAGATTGTGTATTGTCCTTATACAAATTCTAAGGGGTTTTTAACATTTAAATTTGATATTAGAAAAAATTTCTTCACACAGAGGGTTATCAGGCATTGCAGCAGGCTGCCCAGGAAAGTTGGGGAGTCACCATCCCTGAAGGTATTTAAAACTGTGTAGATGTCCCACTTAGGGATTAGTGGTGGACTTAGCAGTGTTAGGTTAGCAATTAGATGCATTGATCATAAATGTCTTTGCCACTGTAAATGATTCTAAAAAACTAGTAGACATAGCTGCACTCTCATAATTTTTGGCTGTTGAATAGACCTTGCTGCCAATAGATGGTTTTGGCTTATTAGTCCCCAGTTTAATGTTAGACTGTGCTTTCTTATTGTTCTATTTGTCTTCATCTTTTGCTGATTTTTATTTTTCTCCCCTGACATTTTTATATAATGAACATAGGGGTTTAGATAGTAAAATAACTAATATTGGTGCTTCCAGTAATAAAATGGTATTGGAATAAAAGTACACCAATGAAAAATAACAACTAGTATGTAGTAGAAGATATACATCTGGGAAAGCTTTTATCTGACATGTAGTTTCTGTGAACTTTCTGGAGTCTGTTTTTAAAGAACATTGTTTTCTTACTCTCACTTGAGTGTTTTTCAGAAGCTTTTATATACTGCAGGTTAGCTGAGTGTGTGTTAGAAGACTGATTTACTGTATATTTTGAAATAAAATCAAAGAGCTTCATGTGGTAAAACTTAATGTTGAAGCATTTATTCCAGGCTTAATATAATAATAATAGTAATAATAATATAATAATAATAATACAATGCTAAAAATAATAGTTACAGATATAGCAAAAGGCAGCCTTGTTTGAATAATATCAGTTTCTACTACCGTATGTCACACTGTATGCTCTTTTATTGTTGATTGTAGGTATTTGTGTTCAAAATTCTGTATGGTTAAAATCTTGTTTATTCCATAGAACCATTGACCATGTTTTTGTCATTCACAGAACAGTGAGTCACTTGTAGGGAATTTTCACTAGAATGCTTTTGGTTTTGGTTTTGTGTGTTTGTTTGTTTGTTTAGTAATTTTCTTTTTAATATGCTCAGTATAACCTTTTTGTCTGTAAAAGGCACAGCATACATGTAATGTATTTTTATCTTCTTTTTTTTTTCTTGTTTTTAAGGCTGATAAAGAATTTGTGTGTTCTCTGTGGAAACACCTGCAAGTGTCAAGTCCAGATCTTATGCAAGCTGTCAGTTTGGCTGTGGAAAGGTGAGTTTGAAGATTTAACATGGTACTAAAATCAACAACCAACCTCTTCTGCTGATACCTTATTCTTTATCTCTCTAAGTGAGAACTATGTAGGTTTTAAAAATGTGTTACAAAAGTTCAATTGTTAAATTTTGTCAAAAGTGCCTACAATATGTTGCAAGTTTTCTTTTTTGGTGCCAGTTGAAGCATACTTCAAAATCTTTTCTAGCTGAGTTTTCTGTACTGCAACTGACTACAATTTTTAAATTATAAATGTACTGCATATTTTGTTTTTCTATTGAAAGAGCAGGAGGAGGTAAATGACATTTTCCAGTGTCATAACTTGTTGTATAACAGTTATATATAAATTAGGTTTATCTGAATTCTTAATGAAGTGAAAAGCTAAGATATGGTAACAGAAAAGGTAACTATCATTGAATCACAGAAATGCAGAGTTGGATGGGACTCATCAGGATCATCAAGTCCAGCTCCTGGCCCTGTGCAGGACATGCTCAAGAGTCACACCATGTGTCTGAGAACATTGTCAAATGCTTCTTGAACTCTGTCAGGCTCGGTGCTGTGGCCACTTCCCTGGGGAATCTGTTCCAGCACCCAACCACCTCTGGGTGAAAAACTTAGATACCACCTTGATGCACACAAACATGATAATGAGCTGAATTTTTGTGCAATGATAGGAAATGTTTGTGAAACCATTTTAATGTAGTGTTCAGCTTATCAGAAGGCTTGCTACAGAAATCTCATGTATAATAATGGTCTATTATCTATGAAGGTAAAGATATATTCTGTGTACGTGCTTTGCACTCCATATAAAGGCTGGTGAATGATACTCGTACATGAAAGCCTAACAACATACTTCTGTTGAGGTGCTTATCTAGTGTTATGTCCTCTCCTCTTTTAGGGTAACAGTAGTGCCTTAGAACACCTCTGGGAACTCAAGACTATACATCTATATCATACCTTTCTCATGCTTCTCCACATTATGGGATTAAGAGAGAAGAAATTGCTTCCACAGCATCTTTTTAGAGGTTATCATTACCCCTGATAGTGCTGGAATATGTTTGGATAAAATCTATTCAGTATATAGGAGTTTTACTGATCAGAACTTTGAACTTTAGAGTTGCTTTGATTTGACAGATGGAACAACATTTTTCTCTTCAACTGATGTATCTTCAACTCTTTTTACCTGAGATCAGTCTAACTTCTGCTTTGGAAATAATTTCTAGCCAGAATTTACCTGTGAATCTTCTACACAACCAAATTGCAGCCCCATATATCCTTGTAACTTTTCCAGCTATAAGTTTCCATAACAATTGCCTAAGTAGTTTCAGTTTCATGACTATACCCTCTTCACATTGTCATCCTTTCAGAAAAGTTTTTATCTTCCTCCTTACCTTATCGCAGTAAACAATTATTTTTTTTTGTTGTTATGTTAGTGTCAGTTTGTCTCGTTTCTAATACATTGATAAGCTTTCTAGGAATCTGCTACCTAGAACTGCTACTGTCCAGAAAATTACAGGACAAGCGATTTTTTGGCTTTGTTAATCTGGGAAAAATACATGGATTTAAAGGTTTTAAGAGATGGGATTACAAAGTAACAGTTACAAGCAAAATGATTCCTGAGGCATGTCACATGGGAGAGCTGTGCTTCTTGCAGCCCGTTTCGGTATATTTTACATGTTTGTAACACGTGAGCTGGAAATTAAAAATTTGTGCTCCAGTCTGATAAAAAACAGCTTAAGTCTTGGTGGCTTTTTTCCTTTCTCATCTGTATTAGAAGTAACACTGACCCAGTCATATCCTAATTGATAACACTTTCCATCTTGTCCTGGCCTTTGGGGAGATTTTGAGATAGAAACAAACAGAATAAAATGGATTTCAACCTTTTGTTATTTCTTCTTGTGGCATGGATACCACCAATATTTGCATAGCTTCCTTTCTCAGTGTGTTCTTTCCACCACGAATTCCATAACCGAGAAACTTTCAGTGCCCACCAAATCTTTGTTAGAGACTACCTGAGGTCAGAAGCCAGATATAGAATGGAAGCAGGCAATCAAATAAGGCACAGACATGTGTATCCTAGTTCATAAATATAAAGAGTCAAACAATATCATCCAGTAGATTTCAGTCAATGAAAGAGATAGCCAGGCTTTCTTTGTGAGATTACAGTGACAAAAATAAAAAGATAGAGGACAAAATGTTCATTTGGAATCTTACAGCTTATACCACAGATGTGTGATGAAGAAAAAATATATGTATTAGGAGGAATTGAATGGGCAGTATTAACTGTACAGTCAGCTAAATTATGTTCATAGCATTAGACAATTCCTTACAGTATCTCTTTCCAAACAAACTAGGAAAATGTAAAAGGCATAATTTGGGGGAATAAGGGGGAATTAATAGTACCTTGCCATTATTTTTCTGATATTTTAAAATGCTTTCATGGTCCCAAAATAGAAGTTCACCTGCCCTAAAATTGTAAAAATGTAGCTTGTACCTTTTTATGGCTGTGCTGCTGATTCCTGTAATACATCAATGATATACTTTTCAGCAGTCTTTGCAATTCTTGCTGTATAACTGTAACTATATTCCCAATTTAATATTCCGATATAAACAAAAAATTATCTTTACTGTGCAAATGAGAAATGCCTTTGGGATATGTAAAAGCCTCCAGGTATTTTCAAACAAGCCATTGTAAAACTACTACTCATGTTAGTATACTTTCCAGCTACTTTAAATACTATTGATCTCAGTATTATGTAAAGAGCACACTATTTCTAGTTCACTATCTTTTTTTTTTCATGATTTAAAAAATGTGCTAGAAAATACCTCTTATTAGGTAAATACGTGTGTGAACTGAAATGAAATGGGGGTTCAGATGAGAGTATCAAAGGTTTTGAAATATTTTTGCGAACTTTGGAACTCTGGTTTCAGACACTCCTATGGTACATGCGATCTTGGCAAGTCAACAGACTAATTTTCCTCTAGAGATTTTACTTGACTCCTTTCCTTTCTTCTGGAAGGGGATGTAGCAGGATCCATTAATGATCAAACTGTGACAGTGATACAAGAAGACTTTGTAGATGTACATGGGGATTGTATTATGCTAGGTGACACCCTTACACATATTTGACAAGCTTACCTTACACAGATGTTTTTCCACACCTAAATTTCAACTGTGATGTGTCTTATAGGTCTTAACAAAGAGAAAGAATGGATTTATCGTTTCAGAAACAGTGGCAACCTGAATGTTAGTTCTAGTGATTGAGAGTTTCATTGTTGTTCTTCCTGGAGAGTTACATCTATCAAAAGGTGGGCAAATGGACAAAAATATGGCTGAAAATCAAGAGATCATAAATAACCAAAGAATTTTTGGAAAGGGATTTGCAGGAGATTATGCTGTGGTTTGCAGCATCCTGTCAATAGCAAATTTTGGAAGAAACAAACAGGTTGACATAGATTCTTCACTGACTGACAATATGCAGATGTACTGAAAATGGCACATACTTTTTATATAAAAGGAGAAGTGTGGGATGTGAATGAGCAATATAGATTGCCTATGGCAATTGAAAAATAATTAAAAATCTGTATCTTGCATCTTTTGAAGGGCTGATAAATATCATGCAGAAGTTTTCTGAAACCACCATTTTGCTCTTGTGCAAATTAAGAGGAAACAGAATGACAGGAAGACAAGGAAGTAAACAAGATTCAGGCCATTTTTAAAGGCCATTACTGTTTTGTTACTCTGAATTTAAAGTAAAATGGACTCCCCAGTTATTATCACTCAATAAAGTGGACAGAATAATAGAGTATAAGAGTACAACCTTTCTGTCTAAGGTCAAATAATTGTGATTTTCTACAGTTAATGAAAGTTTAATATCCTGTTTCATTAAAAATTCTCAGAACATTGAACATAAGTCAACATTCCATGGAGAAGAAGGTATTATGCAGTTTGCATGTGTGCATATCTGCATATCGGAGCACAAAATATTGACATGATAATTGCAGTCAAGCCTGATTGAACAGCGGCCTCTGGGAATTCAGCTGGTGTTGTACCAACTGGATGGCTGCTCAGGACACAGTTTGAAATGCAAGGTGCAAGTTAGCACTTTATTCAGCACAGGCAGGCATCATTTAAAAATCCTTGGGGGAAACCCTGGTGATGTGCAGATGTTAAAGCAGTCTGTTCTGAAGTGCTGATATTTTGAACACTGAAAGAGACTTGTGTATTTCAGATGAAAAATGTTTGCAAAATTGTTAGGCAAAAATGTCACCATTTTCTGTACTCCTTTAATGTAAAAACATGTTTAGTATTTTATGTATGTTGCTTAAAATAAGAGGCTTTAATAAATCATCTAATTAATTAAATCAAGTTGGAGATGCAAGAAAAATTACACTTTTGTAATGATGCCTTTCCATTTTGATATATATCATGGAACATAGAACTGACTCTGCACATAGTTTCCTAAGGAAATAATTTAATTTTATGCGTTTTATTTAGATCTTAAATTATTTTTGTATAGAAACAAAAATAGGTGTGTGCAACTATGTTATACAAAGTAACAGAAAAGTGCAAAATGTGTGGAATTCATATAAATTCCTTTTTGCTTCTCACAAATATACAAAAGTATATTTGTAAGTGTTAAAAGAAAAAAAATGATGTGTATCAATTGTACTTCATCATGAAGTATAAGGATCTTCTAGGAGGTGAAATAAAACTTGATTAAATGCAGACTATTTAGCTCTGGAGTTTTTTAGCATTTTTTAGTACATGGAAACACAGTAAGGTTTCTTCATGAAAGATTAAGGCATGGGTTCTGTTTCTGCTAACCACTGACTGTGCAACCACAGGGATGTGACTGTACACAATAATTACAGTATTGGTGCCATATTTACACTAACACAGTCTGTGCTCTACAATTTCACTTTACACGTGGGTGATTTATTTCTATTTAATACAAACATAGAATGTGTGTGTTTTGGACGTCTGTAAAATAGTTGAAAGTTGGAGGACAAGGAGATAAGGTAATCAAATTAAAGCTGTATCAGATAAACTAATGTTTTATAGCCTTTCTAGTTATGCAGCCTTTTAAAAGCAATGAAATATCTTTCAACAGTAACACTGTTTCTAGAAGCAATTTATTTTGGTTAGAATGTACTATTAAAATGTAGCCTTTTCTCTTTTTACCTTGCTGCCCAGAGTTCACAGTGTAACCTTAACTTTCTGTTTAGGGACAAATTTGTAGATGTGTTTTAGTTTTTGACTTTTTTTGGTTGATTGGTTTGCATTTTTTTAATCCCACTGTTTGTAAAACCGAAAGGACGAATTCTGTGTAACATGTAAACAGCAAACTAAATTTGTTAGTTAAAATTATTTTCATTTAGGTTATGTGAGTTAGTTTTTCTTGACTAAACTTTGTGAGTTAGTTTTTCTTGACAAATGGTTAGGTGCTTGACTAAGACCTGTAGTAGGATACAAGATGCCTCTATACCCATAATGCTTTTGTAAAGATTTTAGGAAGAATGTTGTTTTAGAAAAAATTTAAAAGAAAAATCTGATTTTTAAAATACTAGGGTTTTTTGATGATTTTGTACCTCATTCTTAGTTAAACATTTTCTCACAGTCTAATGTTTTACTTGTGACAAGCCATTAAAATCGTGGGGAACATCAAAAATGTTGTCCTACTGTATAAGCAAGTTGAGCATAACAGTGGAAAAAAAATCATAACAGAGGAAAAACGTCAAGGTTAAGAATGTTTTCTCAATTTCTTCATTTTTGTGTGAGGAAGCTGAATCTCAATAATCTTTGTATCTAAAGGCATCTGTTTTAAACATGTAAAATAGGTAGTACTTATGAGAAAACTGATTGGAGCTCAAAACTTGTACAAATTGACAACCTTTCTTCACTCCATTTTTCATACTAAAGAAGTCTGCAAATATTCTTAGCTCACATCATTATTGCTCATCAGTGATTCTAATTAGCTAAACAGGAGTTTGTCTCAGTCATTGATCATCATCAGCTTCTTGACAGTACCTGAATTTCTGCCCCCCCATATTCCAGTGGACTTTTTAAAATATATTTTAAATACTTAACAGCTCAATTAATAAAGTTGTTTGAAGATTTTTTTTCTTAATATTTGTTACCCTTCTAAAAAAGAGAAGGTGATTGCTGCAGTTCCCATCAAGTCTCATTTCAAGGTGCAGCTGCAGATCCAAATATGATATGTAAGTTCTAGTCAGTTGTACTACCTTATGGGGAACTATCCTGTGACAGTTATGGAAAACGGTCCTATATCTCCAGGAAAAACTGCTGATAAAGTTGTATATGAGGTTTCAATTTGTGTTTTAGGCTTCTGACAACATCCATTGTGTGGTTATGTTGTGGTAATTAGAACCTTTCTCTTTAGCTGTGGGTGGTAATATGTGAAACTATTTTTGGTGGCATTACTATAGCCTGTGCTATTTAGGAAGTCTGGAAAAAAACTCATAAAAGAAAAATAAAATTACTTAAACTTTTCTTATTTATCACAATAATGATCTATCTGTGTTTATAAACTATGTTCCTTGACATATTTGTTCAAATAGTGTTTGACCAAGTATCAGAAAAGTGGAAAATGCTGCATTAAACTAGAAATGCACTTTGAACCATTGGCTAGTGTGTGTCTCTATTACAGGCATATTTTTTGCTTTAACAGTGAACTGTTTTTTTTTTTTTTTGTCTTCAGTCCCAGACTTTATTCTTCAAACCAGTTTCATGCAAACATATCCTAAAGTCAGAGGGCTCCATAAATTCTTGATTACCAATAATATACCAGCATTGGCTCTACATACTATTTTTTGAAGCAGTTTGTTCTTTACTTGGTTCTTGGCTGACTTATTCACTTTCTTCCTAAAGAAATTAGGAAAAATAAATAAAGAATAAAATTATACCCCCTTAACTGTGGAGTTCCTTAGGGCTGAGAAGCCTACCTAACTGACCAGATTTTCAGATCAATTAGTGCATTAGGTAACAAGTTTAATAATACTCCTTAAGTGATAATTGCATAGTTGAGTTAGGAGGCTAGCTAATTACCCAGTACTGTTGTTTAACTGAGTCTTCTTGTAAGAAAGATTGACTTTATGAGAGGAGATGATGGTCAGAGTTGAGAAGACAATGGTATATTGTGGATGGTAGATACAGAATGAGTGATAGAACAGTGATTTAATAAACAGCTGAATTAAAACGGAGAGGGAAATATATCACTGTGGGAACAAAGAATGGATTGGACTTTCCAGCTAGCAGTTAAGGTCAGGATACTTCTGAGAACTGGAGACAGTGCTGTTCACTGGTTCATGGGGCTTGTGTGTTTGTGCCTTTTGTGGTATGATTCTTTTTGTGTCTGAACACTACTATTCTAAGTACTTTGTAGTAAAGATTTTCTTTGCTTTGTGCCATCTGAAGCTCATAGAATTTTGGATCAACTGGTTTTGTGTATGTGTCTAATCTTAAATTCTTAAGTTGTCTAGCTGTATTTAAGACCTGAGGAAACTCTGAATGTTATAATACATAAACATATATTTATGTTTAGACATGTATTGGTATAGGTCCATCACTTGGTCGAATAGATTATAGTGTAACTTGCTTATTGGAGAGCAATACGTTCCTCCCAAAATATTTGGGGTTTGATTACTGAAACTGTTGTCTTTGAGAAAAGGTGCTTGCTGATAGCCATTAAGAATCCCACAGCAAAGTAATTAAGTATAAAGAAGTATTGATATTTTTATACTGGAGCAGGTTTTGGTTCACCTAAGTTGAAGAATAATGTATAGTAGCTTTCATGAAAAAGATGTCTGTTTCAGGTATATGCACAAATTTCTGTGATAAGTGTTTTACAAATAATGTATTCACACACATTTTTCCTTACTAACTTCTGCTCTTTAAAATTGTCTGTTACGTTTTAGTACAAAGTACACAGCTATCAGAAAGTTGTCTACCATCTTGCTGAGAATGTGACTTCTGTTAGCTAGATATGTGTTATAGGCTGGGTGGATGGGTTCATAAACTGGTATGTTCAGAATCGTATTTGTTGTTTTGGCTCTTGTGCTCCATTCCTTTTTTTTTTTTTTTTTTGAGAGACAGCACAGCATAACCTTTGGAATACATCAGATAATTTCATAATTTAAATCAGAATGGATTTCTGTAATCGCAGTCTACTTAGTTCCATTTTTGCAGGTATTCAAAGATAAACTGCAAAACAGTCGGTACTTTTTATTTTGCTGCTCGTGTGTTCTAGCAACCTATCGTGACAGTTCCTTGATGTTTTTGACTGCAGGTGATCAGATGCTTTGAGGTCAGGATCTGATGTTCACTTTTCTGTTTAGATTCTACCTCAGTTAAAATGTTAAATACATTTCAGACATGAAATATCTTTTGGAATACTTGTTGAATATTCATGGTCTGACTTTTCTTTGCTCATGGCAGTGCCTGAATTATTTTCTTTATGAAGATTTTTTTTTTAATGACATACAACTGCTTAAGACTATTTCCTGTATATTTTTATTTCTCCTAGCTAAATGTAGCTTAAATGCGTATCTTTTCAGGTAGGTTTTTCGTAGCTTTCCTCAAGTCCTACAACGCATCAGTTGTGTTAGACTTGCAATAGAAGAGTGCTGTTTAAAGTCCTTGCCTTGAGACCTCAGTTTCCAAAGACATCACTTGAAATTCCGTACCATTTTTAATTCTTTATTTACTCAAGATCAGACTAGGTATTAGCAGTCATAAAAATTTATGAAGAAAACCTATGTTATTGGGTGGCCTGTGATGACAGTGCAGTTTAGTCTTTAAAATCACCACTAACAGTAGATTACACAGTAATAATAATGAAGAAAAATAGTTCTCCATATATCTACTATCCTTTTGGTCACTGTTACAAAATGCTTCAGCAGATTAAGCCTTTTATGTACAGCTGAATATTTTGATCCAGCTTAGATCAGATTACAGATTCATGTATGACTGTTTCATTCGCTTCCAGCTCTGAAACATTCCCATTTTGGAAGAGCAGAAGTTGCACAAGTAGGATTTTCTGGCTTCTATAGATGACTGATATTAGCAATGATGAAAGTTTAACTGTACTGTGAGAGGACGAATACTCTGAATGAGTTCCTGCTTCTGTCACCGTGGGTTTGGAATTACCTGAATTATTTGGCCATTTGTAGACCTTTAGTTGCAGGTATATGCTTGTGCCAAGGAATCTTGGAATATCCTTAACTATTGCAACATTTGTTTTCTTTCTGCCTAAAACAGAAGCCAGTAAGGGCATCAATATTTAAAACTCAGTTAAGAAATAGGATAACCATGAGATGAGGTAGTTTGTAAATAAAGTGTTAATGACTTATCAGCTGACATTCTACAAAGTATTCCAGAGATGATAATAGCTCTGCACTTAATAACCACATAAGAGTGGCTCTGCTCATCCCTGTTACCCAAGCTTTTGTGCTGTCTGGTTTTGTTTTTTTTTTTTATCCTGGTGGAAGTTATAGATTCTGTCCGTGTAAAAGATTGTAATGATCCATGATGTTCAAAAGTGTTGTTTTAGAGAAATGCCTTTTAACTGAGAGAAGGATTTAACAAATGCAAGCAGTTTAGTGATTCTACATTGCCAAGAAAAGAAAAAAGCATTTTGCTTATTCTATGTCCATTGTACATTTTCTGCATTTGGGAAAGAATGAGACAGATAATGTCATCTGCTTAAAAATGTATTTTAAGACCTCTTGCTTCTGTTTCTTTTTGAACAAAGTTGTGTTAGCTGTTTACAGATGTAATTTGCTGTCACTTGCCATATGCTCCCTGATTAATTCTGCAAGGCCTGTCAGCTTCAGATAATTTAATTTTCTGTGCTTTAAAATGACATTCATTATCAGGACATGAAAAATTCAAATGATTAACTGCAAATTATGACTAATAAAGTGTCTGGGTTTTTTTGTTTGTTTCCAGAGAAAAACAGAAAGCCGAAGTCAAGGACAGAAGAGTTTTAGAGCTTTTAGAAGCCAAAGACAGCAAAATAGAAACCCTAGAACAGGTTTGTATTATGTTTAAACAGAGCAGTTAAGAAGACTTCTTATTGACATGACATTTATATTTCCTAAAATGAGAAAATGGCTTACTGTCATATCTTAAAGAGAAAGTTGCAGATGATTCAGGGATTATAACCGCCTGATAAATTATTAATTAAACTCTTCTGAGTTCTTCAAACAGTTGTCTGTTACCTATATGTTCCTATGATTTTAGATGAAAATTTTTCTGCAAAATTTAGTTGGTCATTCCCTCATTTTGTCTAATGGGCTAATTTACACTTGGATTTCAGTCCAGAAGAGCTCTAACTATGTTTAGGGATGTAATGTGCCCATGCGTTGGAAAGATTTACCATACTGACAAGTACAAAAAAATAAACCTGATGCACCTTCTGTCTGACAAAAGTGGTAGTGTTTCTGGTTTTATTACTAAATAAATTAATATTTAAATTAATATATAGAAAATATATAGATTATAAATACAATGATATAGAATAGATACATTATGTATGATTATATTATAATTTAGTTTATGTATTAAATAATGTACAGTACACTATCTGTATACCCTATATAATCTGTATTATATAAGCTGTATTTTATATAATTATATCCAAGATATAATATATTAAATATAATAGAATGTATTATATTGCATATAAGATGTAGATATATGAAATATGTAAATCTATATAAATATGAGAATTTAAAATAAAATATTGTTTATTATTAAATAAACTTTTATTATGTATTATAGCAGTGGCTGAAGTTTCAGTATGTTGTCATATCCTATGGCTGTATGTGTGATGTGTAATGTGTTTGGTGCATGCACACACATTATTTTGATAAACCAGTAATGTATAATCCTGTATTTCTACCCTATCCCTATCTGAAAGACAAAATTCTTGTCTAAGATATTTATAGGAATATGTGTGCAATAATGTGCTTTTAAGAATGGTTGCATGTTGTGGCAGCTTCTGAACCTGAAGTGTGCATCTGCATG
This sequence comes from Myiozetetes cayanensis, assembly GCF_022539395.1. NCBI lineage: Eukaryota > Metazoa > Chordata > Aves > Passeriformes > Tyrannidae > Myiozetetes > Myiozetetes cayanensis. The sequence continues at coordinate 40,781,674 of NW_026087631.1, read as the reverse complement.
ACATTGTACTCTGTGGTTTCAGATCAATTTCAGAAGCTGAACCTGTAATTGATCTGAAATCTGAAATTGATGTGATGCATTTACATCAGCCACATGGAAGTGGAGAGAGGAAAATGGAAAATATAACTTGAACCTTGGTGAGGTGGCAGCCAGGAAAGAGGACTTTTGTCAGCAGGATGGGAGGAACCCTGGATATACATACAAACTGGGGAATGAGAGGCTAGAGAGCAGCCACACAGAAAATCCGGGCGTCCTGGTCCTGGTTGACTGCTGAATGTAAGTCAGCAGTACCTTGGCAGCCAGGAGGGCCAGCTGTGTCCTGGAGGGGCATCAGGCAAATCATCGCCAGCCAGTCCAGGGAGGGGATTGTCCCACTCTACTCTGCACTGGGGTGGCCTCACCTTGAATATTGTGTGCAGTTTTGGGTGCCACAATGTAAGGAAGATACTAATCTCTTAGAGATTGTCCAGAGGAGGGCAACAAGATGGTGAAGGGCCTTGAGGAGAAGCCATATGAGGAGCAGGTGAGGTCATTTGGTCTGTTCAGCCTGGAGGAGAAGAGACTGGGGGGAGACCTCATTGTGGTCTACAACTTCCTCGTGAGGGGAAGCAGAAAGGCAGGCACTGATCTCTTCTCTGGGATGACCAGCAATAGGACCCGAGGGAATGGCCTGAAACTCTGTCAAGAGAAGCTTAGTTTGTGTATTATGAAAAGGTTCTTCACGCCGAGGATGGTTGGGCACTGGAACAGGCTCCCCAGAGGAGTAGTCACAGCACCAACCTTGATGGAGCTCAAGAAGCATCTGGATGATTCTCTTGGGCACATGATGTGATTCTTGGGGATGGTCCTGTACAGGGGCAGGAGTTGGCCTTGTGAGTCCCTTCCAACTCAGGATACTCTATGATTCAGTAATTCTAAGAGATGAGGAGAACAGAAGCTGTTGTTTTGGCAATTGTCACAACTGTAATGCAGCCCTTTCAGTTGGCTTCCCTTAGAGTGTCATTGAGTTGGGAGGTGGGTTGTGAAGGGCACCGATAGTGCCAGTGCTGTAAATAAAAGCTGTATACAGAGGTGATGTCCTTCTGACCTTCTTGCTTATCCATTGGCTGGGATGCTACAGGACTGAAACGAGATGGATTGTTTTCTGAGTTTTGCTGATTTGGTAATCAAAGACTGGAGGTGGCATAGAAAACAATGTGTTCTTTATTTATTTTGTTTTACTGGATTTTTTCCTTTTTTATTCATCTAAGGAGGAAAAAATGCTACTTTTGTAATTAATATGCAAATAGTCTGCTTGTGAAAATGTGTATTTTGATGGTAATGACAACTAATATTCTTTTCTGTAAAGTACGGACAGCAAGACTTCAAGGCAATGTATTGCAGTCTGTGTATTTTTTACGTGTATTGCTGTGTATTGGTTTCATCTCGGAAGGTGAAATTACCCAGTCGTGTCTTCTGTTGTTTGTCTCTTCCCCTTCATGCATCATACAGAGATTCAGTGGCAACAATATATTTTGTCGTAGGGTGTTTTTTTACTAGGAATTTCTGAGTGGCTGCCAAACAGCTGATTGTATATAATGTTGAGTAAGGGAAGAGGAAAATAAATGACCTATCTCATAATTCAGCATGAATGTAAGCTGATACTGCTGCCAGAGTATCTTGTATCTTCTCTTGTATTCTGCTTAAACTTTATCCTGATATGCTTAAGAAGACTTTTAAAATTGCTGTAAATAGAAGAGTATATTCTCCACAGCCTAGGTGAGATCCAACTCGTTAGTTCTACTGAAAGCTGAATGAGCTTAATTTGTAATGAGATATTTCAAGTGTTAGAACGGTTTCCATTTTAATGGATATTTCTGAAAATCAACTAAATTAATTTGGAAACTTGTGATGAAGAAGTAGGATGGTGTTTAATCATGTTTGTATAACCTAACAGGGAAGAAAAGTGCTCAGATGTTCATGAGAATGGGACCTGTGCCCTGAGGGGTAAAAAATCAGTGTAAATCATAGTTTTTCCAAACTTCTGCTGTGCAATATGTTTGGAATACAGTACATGCACTGAACTGCTGTGTACTTAGTACATCTTCAGTCATGTACCTTTCCTAAATTACAATGGTATAATATTTTGTCTTATATAAATAAAATAGAATAAGACTTTTTTTTCTTGAGATGAGTTTATTGCGCAACTTAATATTGTGTTAAACATTTTAAATACAAAGTAATGTGGAACATTTAAATATGTACCATTCAAGGTTTCAAATATATTTATTAAAGCATTTAAGTTATTTTTGTGTATTACTGCACATAAATTCATTAAAAAATATATTGTATTGTATTGAAGTTTTCCATTATACTTTTTTTTTTTTTTTTTAATTTTTGTCTTTTTAATTGGTTGCCTGGTAACTTTTGATCCTGAAAGTCCCAATTGGGCCTCATCTGGCATATAGATATATTTATTCTAAATGCTGTTTAAAATCTTGCTGTGGTTAAAATCTTACTCGTTTGAAATTAGTGTCTGGATTACTATAATGATTTTTTTACTATAACTTTTGTTTCATGCCGTGGCTCAAAACTCTTTTCTCAGTAGTTATATATCTCTGACGTATATACATCACTTCTGCATGTGTTTCAAGGAAAAGACTTTCTAATTACTACATTTAAGTGCATAAAACAGTCTCTTAGAATTTTAATTATTCGTCTTCTGAAGGCTGATAGATATTTTGCTGCAGAAATCTTGTTTCATGCTCCGTTTTCTTTGAAAACATTTTTCACCACTTGAATTTAATTTATAATAATTGTGTATGTCTCAAACAGCTCACTGGTGCCATTTTTTTCTTAAAAAGTAAGGTGAGGTTTTTGGAGGAATGTAGTAAATTTTTAAATTCAAACAATTAGTTTAGTGGATAATGTGGGAACAGAGAACAGTCTTCTGCCATACACGCAATAGGTAAATTAAAATATCTTAACCTGTTTTCCTTAGAAGACAAAATTAAAGACATGTAAAAATAGCAGTAAACCTTTTCTATAACATTGCTAATTAATTAGGTTTCAATTTAGATCTGGAGGAACTAAAGCTAATCTTTTTGTCCTAGACCTTGTAATGTTTCAAAACCTTATCAACTGATTATACTCTAGAGGGGTTAAAATAGTACTAGCTTGCCTCATTATCTGCAGTTGAAAATCTTCAGCTTGCTGTGCAAATCTATATTAAAGCCCCTTTAATGGGTCCAATTGAAAGAAGCATAATTCTACCTTTAGGCATTAATTAACACTAATAAATTTTTCTTAACTTTTGTACCTTCACATGATTGTATTTTTCTTTGTAGTAAAATGCTTTTCTTAAATTAAGACAAAGGTATACAGACATTATTGCCATTTAAACACTTTATTTCCAGTAGCATATAAGCCTGATTATTCTTGTATAATGAGGGACATGAGGATAATTTCAGTAATAAGGAGTTCAAATGAATGTGTCAGCAGTGATGAGATTATGCAAAGTTTATAAACTCTTTGCAAAAAAAGTTTGTCCAATGAAGGAGATTTATGAATACAACAGACAAAGTGTGTCTGAGGACACTAAAACATTTTTTTTTGCCTTAAAAAGTTCATTTAACTCAGTTTGTACACTGGAAAAGGCGTCAGCCTTCAGTGGTGAAATCTGTGTTTTATGTAGCACCTTTGAACTGCATCAGTGAATTATCATATGTCTTTGTGCCTTTCTACTTGCCATCTACTAGTTAGTTTTCTCATAAAATTAAGGGAAGGAAATCTTGTTAAGGAGCTTATCTCAGTGAGAAAGGTGGGAAGGGATATATATTATTCACACAGTTGAAAACTGCTGATTTTGGTTTATTGATAGAATGCTACCTGAAGTAGGTAGTATGATGACTATGGCTAATATCTGTGAGCTTGTTTGTTTGAATAAATTAATAAGCTGTAAATTGCAGTGTACCTTTTCAGTTCATTAGTATTTTTGTTTAAATTCCTAGCAGCAATGCCTTTTCCACCCATTGGAAGTGTGTTTCTGTGAGGTAGGTAACTCCATTTTGAGGAAGTAGTTTTCCTACTTAACTCTGAAAAAAACCAGCTATATTGGGTATTCCTGCAGGTGTGTGTGCTGTAAAGCTGTGCTTTACCTTTTCAGTAATTTACCTGTGTAGCCACTCCTGAAGTTGGCTAAAACTTCTGGATCTTTATAACTCAGCCTTCGTATTCTTAGTGGAGCTTCTACAAAACAAGTCTGAAATGATAGCTGCATTTGGATTAGACAGGAAAAAGAAATAGGCATTCAAAGTAAGTAAATTTGGATTAGACAGGAAAAAGAAATAGGCATTCAAAGTAAGTAAAGAAATGTGAGATCTCTTGTCCTCTGCCCATTACATTAGTTTGAAATGCATGATTTCTTGAATATTGAGCAGAATATTCAAGCCTAGAAAGAAGAGGTAGGTCATCTTTATGATCTCATTCATCCTCTTGGGGGCTACTGTCTTGTTCGGAAATTTTTTTTTCAGTCCAGGTAAGAATAGTTATCATGTAGCCAATGAGTTACAGTAGGATAGCCTTTTTTTCTGAGGTAGAAGTGGTTTCTGAGCCACTGGAATATGCTTTTACTGTAGAAGAGATTAACTGCTTAACTGTGTTCAGTATACTATTTCATTGCTGTAGTGACACTTTTTTTTATAAGTTCTAAAGTCAATATGGTTTTAAGAGGTTGAAGCTGGATTTTATTCCCCTTTTGAGGATATTTGATGAGGAAGATTTTTATATATCATAGCTTTATACTGGAATACAGGCAGATTTCCTCAAGTTCAAGAAAATGGTTGTGCTTTAAGGATTAAGTAGCAGAAAGAATCAGGCAGTGCCCTGTGAATCCTTGGGAATCTGCTGACAACACTTAGGAAGGAGCTTGTTGGAACACTTGATCAGAGCAGTGGCTGTTTTTTCTTTGCTGCACCTGATCTGGCATAATTGATGCATATGGGTGTAATGAAATACTGCTGTGTCAGACATAGATGCTAGTGTGTCTTGATTCCTGCAGATCTCAGATTGTCATGCACCTCTTCCAGAGGCAGAGGCTAAGAACGTTGTATAAGCCCTGCTGGAAAGGAGACTAGAAAATAAAAATCCAAACTTAATTCCATCAAGATTGTTCTCTTCAATGAGGATAAGAGAAAAGCTCATTTAGCAGATTGTTAGTTTTGGTTAGGAGGTAAAAAAGATATTTTGAATTTTCTATTACCTGGCCTAGAAGGCTGTGCTGCTGCTTATTTGCATGATATGGTTGCTAAGAAGAAAGAAAGGAAAAGAGAAAAATCAATTTATTGGGCAGTGTTGCTTTACAGCACTGTGTTATGGGTCATATAGAAAATCTGATCTGTCCTGGTGCAGAGGATCACTAGCTGTGGCAAGACTGTCAGATTATATTGTCAGTGTTTGTAGTAGTTATCCTGAGAGCTGTTATACCCTCATTAGAGGAAAATGGACAGTTAATCTCTAAATGTAGCAGATGCATTGCTGCAATACGTGCTATACTGGTTGATATTGATACTACATTTATTATCCATCTAAAGCTTTTGAATTTTGAAAAAATGCTGTCTTATTTCCAAATTAGAGGTGTGTTTTTGTGAAAAACTGCTTCTGTATCCCCTTTACAGGGCAAACAGCTTCTGTATTCCTTGTTTCAGAGATGGAAAACGTATTGCAAATGTGCCAGAAACAGCATTTGGCTCACTTACTAATGCAAAAATGCAGCTGCTGTCAGTGTTTTCTTGCACTACACCTGTGCAGCAGAACGAACCAGGAGAAAGGGCTGCAAAGGATTGCAAGGTATTATTAGAATATATCAGTAAAGCTTTGTTTTAGTGGATGGGAGAAAGAATGTGCTGCAGTGGAGTTGTAAGGAGTGCAGCTTGAGTGGAAGGAGATGGTGCACATAAAAGAGTTTTGTCCATACTGTGACCTCCTCAGTAGGTTGTTGTTGAGAGGTGGTTCCATTGCTGCTAGAGGAAGTTAGGTGCTAGAGTTGCAAGGGTGATACACTTCATAAAGCCACAATTTATTTCCACCATATGTTCAAATACTGGAAAATGCTGTCAGGTGTTTCGATTAAGATAGCAAACTTTGCTGAAGACACCAAATTAATCGCGTCAGGCAAGTCCAAAGAGGACTATAGGCGACATGGTGTTTATAGTAGATTATGCTGTTTGACCCTTCCTTAATCTGTGGGTCAGGTGAGAATTCAGGAGCAAGGCTGACTAATAGTAGAGGAGTAAATACCTGCAGGATGAAGTCAGCTGCTCGTATTGCTGGTCTGCTTCTCTGTAGAACCATTTTACTTGATCTCTTAGAAAAGTGCTTTACAGAATCTTCATTTTCTGTTCTATTTCCTGCAAAACAGACCTGCCCTTTTCCTCCAGCACATAAATGGTAGAAAAACACATTTGAATGGACTGTGTTTTAAGAGTGTTTTCCCTTGTCTACATCTCTAAGTTACCATGTTTTATTTCATGTCTAGTATTGATAGAAATAGGCATTCCAAAATTCTCATTCATTTTGGAAATTCATTTATAGGTACCTGCTTGCAGTTTCATATCGCTTTTCATCAGAAACAATTTTTTTAATTGTTTATTCTCAAGGAATCCTGGAAAGCATGGGATTGGATGAGGAAGAACAAACCAACTTCTGCTAGTATGAAAATCCAATGAGCTCCCCTACTTTAATTACTCTCTATTTGTGCTTGTTTTTTTAATTTATTTAAGATTGTTCTAGCAGAAGGTTAGGTATGAAAAATAGGAATTAATAATGGGATATGCATTCAAAATATGTTGCATGAGTTACATTTTAACTCATTATATGTCAATTGCTATTTTTCCTTGGTTTTTCATCCTTGTTGGGAGTCAAGTTCTAAGTTGAATAGTTAGCTGTGAATACAGGTATCTTCTGCAATCTGTCTACTGTAGAATCAGGTAGCACTGTTGGCATTTTACTTTCAGAGCAGTATGGATTTAAAAATAACTTCTGATTTATATTATAACTACCTAATGTCATTTTGACTCTGGAAGGACACTACAGGCTGCAGAATGCAGCAGATGACTTTTATAGCATATGGTTACCTTTTCATGAATTATTTACATGGAACTTCTGTTCATCCTACATCTGAAAATAATTAAAGAATCTAATGAATAGTCATGAGATGAAAGAGAGTGGATTTCATTGTTCATTTTATTGGTTTTTTTTTCTTTTTTTATCTGGGAGAACTGTATGAGAATACAACTGACTGTTACTTGTTAAACATGCATATGAATGTTCAAGTTTAGAACAATGAGGACTAATAAAGTTGTGAAATTAAAGGGAGATTTAAGAAACCTAAATCAAAGGAAGCTCTGATATGTTACTGGCACATTTTTAGTGATGTCTACTTATTGTTCAATTTCTGCTAGAAACAAAAGGAGAAAGTGGAAGAAGTTAAGAGTGTGGTAAGTCAACCTCAACTACTTGGTGAGGAAAAAGATGATGAAAGGGAGGGAATAAGTCACAACATGTTGAAGTTGAAATTTTGACGGAAAGAAAAATGCGAAAGAAACAATATTCTCACATTTAAGCTTTAATAAAATAATTTCAATCCTAAATTAATTTAGTTTCCGCTAAAGATGTCAGGATTTCTTTAAATTCAGTGCTTCTGAGAAAATATTTCAATTTTTCATCAGTTTGTATTAATTTTTACTTTTTTTCATGTGGTATTTTAAAAGGGGACTACAGCACAGTGAAAGCTTCTGATAAAGAGTGCAATGAAGAAAGTACAGAATATAGTGTTTATTTTTACCCTGATCCTTTCAGTAGTGGAAATCAAATGCATGTTCCTTTGTTGCAGTTGCAAAAGGACAACTTAATATTGTGGTGCAGAGATCTGAGTTTTTTCATGAAGCACTTCAGCAGCCAGTGTGTTGTTGTATTTGTATGTTGGTAGCATTGTTAGCATTGAAGAATATATGTCAGCCTTGTATTTCTGCTAGATGTTTTCACTCTAGTTTGAGTTAACTTGTTGTGAAGTAAAACCTGCTCTTATCTGCAATTTGTGAACTCATATAGAGGCAGGTATGCAATACTGATTTAGTAGTGCAGTCTGATCAGATTTCAAAATACAGAGGTAGGAGTTAGTTTTTCCCCTGCCTTGACCCCCAAAATATAAAAATTTGTGGAATACTTAATGCAGTAATAGCAAATACAACTGTTGTTTCATAGTTCTTTCTGCATGCTTTTTATTTATCAGATTAAAAAAATCTTTCACTGAAGACTATAATTTCAGTGATTGGGTCTGCAACATCAAACAGTACGTAACTTCTGGTAATTGTATGCTAACTCACATTGTTTTTGGAATCAGACTCCTAGTCTTAAGTTGTTTTGGTTCCCACCTTCCCATGTCTATACTGTCTGAATTTGCTATAGATGGAAATGAGGTTCTAATTTTAGAGCTTCTGTTTTATATCTGTTCACATAAAATATGAACAAATAATTTTAACATCCTAGTACCATGAAAAGACTGAGGTAGTCAGAACTAAGACAAAAAAGGGTTAATTTCTCCTTTCAGTTTTGATCTATCATTTTCATGCTTTCCTCTATTTGACTTAGTATGTTATTTTGCTTCCTCTTCAGATTGATATGAAGGTATTTAAAAAAGTAGTATTTTCCAGTAAACAATGTAACATTATTATGGAAGAAGAAAAATTGTATTGTGCTGTAGTTAAGAGATGCCATGGGAAAGGAGAAAAATGAATTCTGGAATGACAGTCCTCTTAAACATCAAAAGGTCTGCTCCACCAGGTCACAGTATTTCTTTCACTGTATGTACTGTTGCCTGCAGCACTTAGGGTGCCCGCAGTATAGAGGGAATACTCTTTGATTCTTCCCAGGTAAACAAAAGAGTAAAATCAGATTCTTTTGGTTTTCATTAGAGAAAATTCATGTCTAGAATAGAGTTTTCTTTCTTGGAAGTTTGTCTATGGAATAACCTTTGGAAGTGTACTTCAGCTGTTTTAGTTGTCATAGAATCATAGAATCAACTGCGTTGGAAAAGACCGCTGAAATCATCAAGTGCAACCCTTGATCCAACACCGCTGTGGTTCTTGAGCATGAAGGTGTCAAACATTTCTTTTATCCTGTTGTATTCGAACAGGTACAACTGAGTCAACACAAAGTGTAAGCTGAGATTGTTTTTATGTAGCATTATTCTGTCTTTATGGTATCTAGACAAACACCAGTAGATACTGTGGGAATAGACGAATTCCTGGTGAGTGTGTTACCTGGTGAAATCTGTTAAAATAACCTCATGTAGGAGGTTACCCTGTATGTTGATCAGGTATGTTTTTCTTTCTTGGTGTTTCACTTGCCTGTCAGAATAGGGTAGTCTTTTAGGAACAATGCTTGTGTTCTCTGCTTAAGAAATCAGTCTTTACTCTATTTCTCCTATTATATGAGGTAATTTGTATGTTGAGGAAGCAACGTACCAAAACAGCTGCACAGGCAAGGGCAGACGATAATTTACTTGTCTGTATGAGAAATTCTTTCTATGACCCTTATTTCTGCCCAGTCATACTTCCCAAGTAATGCTTCTGGGTTTTTTCCCTTCTTTATAAGAATGTGAAATGAGCAGATACGAGAGTAAAATTTCAATTCATTTAGAGGAAAAGATAAGAGCATGCAAAGTGGTAACCCAAGAAAAATGCTTTGAAACATAACAGAGTTTTTTTCTATGCAAGTGTAACTTACTTAGATAATATTTCACTTCTGCTGCAGTAGATGACTTTGTAGACTATCCGGTGAGTTTGCTGCTTAGTAATTGGTGTGGTGTATTTGCCTTTTGATTAATTTAAAGTATTAAGGGGGTCAGTTGTGGAGATAAGTAATTTGTGTGGAAGTCTGACTCAGGATAATCTGTCTGATTATCCTGAAAAGTATTTAGAGTAAGTAGTTTATTTCTGTTGAAAATTTAATCTCAGCAATACAGAACAAACATTTGAAATAGCTAGAAGCACTTTGTACCTTCACGTCTCCGTTCATCCTTTACATTGCTGGAAAGTATCCCATTCCAAAGAGAACCTAAATATCTTTGATTTCACATCACAAATATACATGTGCTTACCAGTTTCTACACAGTAGATAATGAAACTAAATAGTAACATGATGTAGCTCTGTACTCAAAAATTAGATCCTTGAAGAGCTGGAGCTTTTATAAGTGTGTGTATTTATGAATTTTTAGCTCAGAGCGAACAGTCTCTTTCAGATAGGTGGAATTTTTAAGGGAGTGCTTCAGATACATGCTTTGTCTTGATAAATGTTAAACAAGTAGTAATGAGCTGGCAGGAAAACTCAAAGGAGCTGCTTACTCAAATTATGTGAGGACCTGGGGAGTGGGAGGGCAACACACAAAATAACCGATGCTTTCCATAGTAGTGTGGATTCATAACTTTTTAAAAATTCACCTAAATCATCTCTCAGCAGCAGCTCTCAGTTCCTGCAACCTTAATAATATATCTGAAGCACAAATGTCTTTTATTTTGAACAGTGAAAGTATGACTTCAAATGTATTGTTTTGTGTGTTTTTTCCCTGAAAATTTTAATTTCTTTTCATGTTTTACATACCTGTGAATCAGATGTAACCTTTGAGCGCCAAAACCCCTTACATATGTTATCAGCAATATTGTAGATTATTCTAGAGGTGTACCATCCTGTTGATAATTTTTTATATTTCTGAACACATTCATTTTAGCCTGTGTGTTAAAGGCAGAGCAGTTACATTTTTGTCCTGACATGAAATTTTAATCAGTTTTGTACTACAGTTATAGTGTCACTGCTAGGAAAATATAAGATTAATGCCCTTTGATTTAAGAAGAGGCATGACAAAAACTGTATGTAGAATTAAAAATAGACTCCTGGAGAAAAATGAGGAGTTCTAATATGCATTTAAGAGTGAGGGTGTTTTAATACAAATGTCATAGGAATAGAATACAAGTATTTATCACAGAAACTTGAAGTTCTTTTTTTATGGCAGTGAGATTTTATCATATGTGATTACATTGAACTGCTGTATGCATTAAGCAGTGTTATATTATTTTATTATTGTATTATTTTCCTTGAGCTGCAAATTCAGCTAGACTTAATTCTCTCTTTACAACTATTTTGTATCATAATCTTTTTGGTAGCTTTACTTGAAAGCAATTTCTAATTACTATCAAAATTCTGGAGAATTTTGAACTCAGCTCTTTGACTTGATTTTTCGTGTGCTAGAAGTTCAAGTTGAGCAATATTCAATTTTGTTCTAAATATGTAAACACAGATGAAACTTCTGCAAATGAGCTTCACTGAGTAATTTCCATTCAGTTTTGCATTTATCGACTTCTTTGTTCAGTAGCAGTAAGCTATGGGGTTCCTCATTTATGTTATTGTGTCATACAGTCATTTAGTTTTGAGTATGATTAAAGTACTAATGAAATTAAAACAATGCTGTAAAAACTATATATGTCAGATAGTTACATTTCATAGGTCTAAAACACAGGACATGCATCCCATTTTGCAATTGCTTTTTGTCTATGAACACCTTTTTATTTTTTTAAATTTAAATAGAGACTCACAGGACAACGCCAGGAGATAAACAACTTAATGCAGAGAAAAAATGCTGTGGAGGAGGAAAATGCCTGTTTGAAGAATGAATTCACTACCTTGAACCAGAAATTTAAAGATAAAAGCCAAGAACTTAAGGTATATTGACTTGTACATCGTTTCTTAAGACTGTAGCTTTGAAGCAGTTCTTTAAGCAATGTCAGCCTTTGTGGCACAGAAAGTGACAAGCTTGGAGAAAAAATTGCCTTAGGCCTTGCTATACCTTACCATTTTCTCACATACCAACTCTGAGGAAGATGCTTTAAAGCCAAGAATCCAAGCTTTATAACTTTCAGATAAATAGTTAATGATGGAAGTGGAGCAAAGAAAGTAGGAGTGTGAAGATGTGGCTTCTTGTAATTAGATTCTGATGGGACTGGCATTATTAATTGATAAAGCCGAGGTCTGGGAGGATATGTCTGTGTGGGTCTCAAAAATAGCTGGGGACAGCATCAAAGGCAGCTTGATCAATTAATGGGCTCTTTGCAAATGTGTACTCATCAAAGCTGTCATCCAGCTAAAAAATATGACCCTTCCACCTGCATGAAAGAGGCCAATAAAAGTACACAGGTGACCTTGGCCATCAAATATAGAAGAAGCTGCTGTGAGGGTAAAACTGCACAGTTTATATTTGCTGATTAGTTCTCACTTTTTTTGTTTATCGGCCCTTGTGGTACTGTTCTACAGGACACTGAGGAGTGTGCACAGAAGAAGGAAGAGCAAAACAGACTGGTTATAAAAAACCTGGAGGAGGAAAATAAGGGATTAAATACATGCTGTGCTGACCTGCTAAGTGACCTGGAGAAACTGAGGAAGCAGGAGGCACAATGGAAGATGGAAAAATCTGGCAATGATGCCATAATAAAGGTACGAATTGGAATGGACTCCTGGATGTTATTACAGAATTAACTTCTCCAGACATTTCACTACAAGTTATTTTCTTTAAATAGCAAGTTATATATTCAAATCTATCAGTGGGGACTTGCATTCATTTACATTCCTTCACTTAAGACCCACAGCTTTTTAAAAATTGATGTTGCAAAGCAGGAATCTGACTTCAAATAGTAATCTTAAAATGTAATCATTAAAAAATAAAAGATACTGCACTTTAAGATATATCTGAAATAATAAAAGCTTAAAAGTATTATCACGAATTTTTTCTTGATGTGTAATTTGCTTACCTATACTTTTGTTGCAGTATTCTTCATAATTGTTTTAGAAGAACACTTTAAATTTTAGGAGTAATTTCAAATAAATTGTGTGCTAGCCTCCAAAGGTCTCCATTCTGTGAGAGAACTTATTATTGCTTATAATATATTAAAAAGTTATTTTCACTGTTTATGAGAAAACAAAAAAGAAAATAATTGAATACATGGTACAGAATATTTTTTATTTAAATTATACTTTTTCTTGTTTGCTGGTGAAAATTGACTAGCATTTTTTTAAATTCCTCTAAGAAATAAACCACAAATATGGTATCTTAGTGTTTGACAGCTACTTATATATATATCTAGGTATTGGATTCTTATTGTTTAAATGACTAATTGTACACTTACAATGTTGTGTTCTTTTACATTATTGAAGTACATTCATTGTAGTAACTATCTAATTAATACCTCACCCAGAAACATCCTTTTTTCTTGCACTAGCAATTGAGTTGTTTTGGTGATGCTTCCAATTGTTGTGCTGATGGAAACCCTTTGTAAAGAGTTTCATTCAGATCTGTTAACATGGGAAGTAAAGTTCTTGCAAATTCCCTCCTTCGGAGGGTTATCATGAAAGGATTATGGGATTTACAGGGCAAGAAATTGTTGATACTTGGGACAGAAGAATCTAGTGTGTGCTGAACCGATGTAATAATTTTCAAGTTGTCAAATGTAGTGCTTGTAATATTTGATAAATTACTGGAAATCTGTTACCCATACCTTCAGTGAACACAGTCAGAGTCATTTTTATGTCTCTCTCTTCCTGGCTGATGAGGCACTCTTATGAGGGAAAGGTGTGTCAGAGCCGGGTGACTGCAGGGATGGGAATTAGTAGTGTTGGTGTTTCAGAGTGGCATTACAAGCAGGTCAAGGTGTTGTTTAGACTATGACAGAGGTTATTTCTGGGAATGGGTGTTACCTGAGCCAACCAGGGATGTCACACAGCTGGATTTACTGTTTACAAACAAGGAAAAACTGGTTAAGAAAATAATAATGGCAGCCTGGGCTATAGTTACCATGAAGTTGTCAAGACCAAGACACTGAGACAATGAAGGAAGGAGAATAGTGTAGAGCAGATCTGGAGGTGAGGAACAGAGTCTTCAGCTTGTTCAGAGAACTGGTAAGTGGAATCCCATGAGAAGGAGCACTGAAGGATAAAGAACTCAGGAAAAAATGTCAAGTCTTCAAAGACATCTTCCTCCAAGCTCACATATGGTCCACTCTGATGCTCAGGAAAACAAGTGAATATATCAGGAGACGAGTGGGGTTAAACAGAGTTAATCACCAGACAGACAGCAGGGTGAGTGTGGAAAATAGTATTCAGGAAGTGAAATCTGTAGAGGAGGTGTTCAGAAGCATTGCCTGGGCACTTGAGGGTGGTGGTAACCTACTTGCAGTTGACTTGCAAGTAATGACAGTTCTAACAAGAGTTTCTTGCACTATTTTATCAGTAAAAGGCAGAACAAATAAAATGGGGACCTTTTTCTGAAACAGAATGATGAATTAGTGACAGAATGTAATAGATACAGCACAGGTACTAAATATCATCTTTACCTCAGTCTGTTCCAAGATGTCTCCAAAAGTTTGTGCCTAGAGACAGGCTTCAGTGAGAAGTACTAAGAGTTGATGTGTTGGAAGATACCTGAGAGAATTCAGCTAGTACACATCTGTTGGACCACCTGAAAAGAACTGCATCCAAGGGTGCTGGGAGATTTGGCTGATGGCACTCTCAAGCAGCTACCTATTGTCCTTCAAAAGTAGTAGAGAACTTTTATTGGGGAACTCTCTGATAAAAAGGATAATCCAAGAGGAAAGGTTGGTTAGTCTCACTTCAGTCCCATGGAAAATCACAAAGAAAGTTGTCGTGGAAGTAGTTTCTGGGCATTAATGGAGAACATGACCAGAAACAGTAATGGATTTACCAAAGCTCCTACCTGATTGTCTTTTATATAAAATGATTGTGTCTGTAGACAAGAGGAGAACTTGCCTGTGATTGACCCTAACTTTAGCTTATATTTGACAATGCCTTGCTGTATGCTTTTATCCAAGTTAGGATGTTGTAGCTGGATAGGTGGACAACAACATGTTTGAAGAAACTATTTGGTCATTTGGATTGAGAGAGCTGTAGTTAATGGGTTGTAATAGTCTATAGTCTGGTGGTAAGTGGGGTATTGTAAGATCATCCTAGACCTTTCTTGTTTAAAATCTTTATCAGTGACCTAGAATTGACCTAGAAGACCTAGCTAAACCTTGGCTTGCTAAACCTTTTACATATATCCTTCTTGTAAATATTTTCTTGAAAATTTAAGTTTCAGTTTGAATTAGTTTCTTCCTCTGTTCTTGACATTCCTCATTTCTATTTCATATTGAGTGCCAGATTGGCTTTTAACAGAATGATTATAAACAATAAAATGTAATAATTTTCATATCTACAGAGGTCAAATATGACATTATCACACTACACAATATTAAGTTCCAGTTATGTTCTTATATATATAACCCGACATAACGTGTCCCTATTGGTGTTCTCAAGTGATTGTAAAAAATGGTTATAGATGAAAATCATTTGAATTCAGAAGTGAAAGCTCCTCTGAAAGTCGGTTCTGCCTCTCAGCCTTGAGTTTAGGAATTGAATCAACATCTTTTTTTTTTACATATTTTTTGTAGTAAATATGCTAATTAAGAGTGTTATAGATGATGTTTGATACAGACACTGTGTTAGTCTCCTCTATCTGAGAGAATAAAATTAATTCTTATCAATATGAACTACTCCAACATTGTCTTTAAAATGTGTATTAGACGATAGAAATGCTAAATAACAGACTACTCCTTTGAAAAAGTGACCAGCCCCCTGTTCAGAGAGTGAACTAAGTGTTACTAGCTCATTTTTTTTCAGTCTTTAAATCATTTTCTATTCAGGAAAGTAACACTTCTCACTTTCAAAGACTGGTTGTTTTGCAAACCTACCATAATCTGACTTCAGGTATAAAATTCAACTTTTTAAAAGTTGAGAGAGAGAAAAAGCTATGGCTAGTTTGTCGTTTTAAGGAGTGTTTCTTTTAACGTTTTGTTTCTTTTAACGTTTTTGTTCTTTTTAACGTTTGTCATATTAGCTGAAATCAGACAGAGGTGAACAGGGAGACACCTGATAAGGTGGCTAAAACGATGATAATAGTATTTTATTGTTCATCTTTTCTGTATGTACCTTCATGCAAATAAGGTTCAGTGTACAGAAAGTTAATGTAGGACTTTGCTTTCTGCCTTAAAGTAGTTCTTGAGAACTTTCTGAGCTGCTTTTATGCTTCCCAGGGCTTATATCAACCTTCTGTATCTCCCAAAAGTGCAGAACTGGAAAAGTTGTCAGTCAGCAAGCTTATGCATGTATGTGTCTTCCTGTGTAAGAATCAATTAGGCATTTGAGTTATTTTATTCTTTGGGTGAAGGTTACCTAAGCTGTTGTTTAATATTAAGAAAAATGTATTTTTTACCAAACTCAAGTCACAAAAAAGCTTTTTGTGTAGATAAAAAAAGTCAGACTGTCAAATTTTAAGTGAAGGTGAACTAAAAGGTAGTGGAATTGCTTACTAGTTGGTTTTTGGTTGTTTTTAATTTCCAGTTAGCACAGTACTTTTTAAAGTTTCTAAAGTCTGTAGGTGGGAACTTCGAAAGAAACAGCCATCTCTGTCAAGAGAAGCCTGGGATTTTAGTTCCAGGAGAGTTTTGTTGAAATGGGAGCTTGAAAAATTGCTCTCTTCTGTCATAATATATTATGGGGGGAAAAAAAACCATGAGAACAAAGCTACTGTCTTTGAAAGTGACTTTTGAAGGCTTTGAAGCTACAGGTAAAAAACCTAAGTGTTAATTCATAGTGAGTCTGTAATGTACACAACTGTTCTGCCTCATGCCTTATTTTTGTTATGCTTTTCATGTTTGAAGTTCTTTTGAATTCACCTTTTCTTGTACTGTCTTGTACTTTGTCTTCTATAAATAGGCATTTTCTTTCTCATATAACTGAATTATTTGATGTTTTGACTTATGTTTTAAATAGTACTTTTAAAATATGCTTTAAAAGATTGAATTCTAAACAGTCAGTATGTACAATTGAAATGGACTTTAATTTGAAAACCCAGATTATGAAAATTTCTTTTAGGTAAATTTTCAGTCTGCAGGTCTATGCAATGAACCTTTTTGGCTACTGTATCAACAAAAAAGGCAATTTAATGAATTCCTTGTGATGTTAAAAAGTGGAGATACTCGAAAATTGAGTGTAAAAGATTATAGGTTATATCATGATTGAAAATACGACATTGATGAAAAACTCAGCATGCCCTGGCAATGTCTGCTCACAGCCCAGAAAGCCAGTCATATCCTGGGATGCATCAAAAGCAATGTGGCTAGCAGGCTGAGAGAGGTGATTCTGCCCCTGTACTCTGCTATGGTGAGACCTCACCTGGAGTGCTGCATCCAACTCTGAGGCCCCCAACATAAGAAGGACATGGAACTGTTGGAGCAAATCCAGAGAAGGGCTGCAAGGCCAATAAGGGGACTGGAACCACCTCCTCTATGAAGACAGGGTGGGAAAGTTGGGCTGTTCAGCCCAGAGAAGAGAAGGTTGCCTGGAGACCTCACAGCAACCTACCAGTATCTGTAAGGGGCCTACAGGGAAGCCGGAGAGGGACTCTTTATCAGGAACTGTGATAGGACAAGGAGTAATGGGTAAAAATTGAGAGAGGGGAAAGTTAGGTTAGGTATTAGGAAGAAATTCTTTACTTTGAGGGTGGTGAGACACTGGAACAGGAAGTTGCCCAGGGAGGTTGTGGCTGCCCCATGCGTGGCAGTGTTCAGAGCCAGGCTGAACAGGGCTTTGAGCAACCTGGTCTAGTGAAAGGTGTCCCTACCCACAGCAGGGGTGGTTGGGATTAGATGAATTTTTAACCCTTTCAACCCAAACTGTTCTATGATTCAGTCTTGGATTTCTGATTTCAGTATTCAGCACAGCTTTTGTATGTCAATTTATGATATCTCAGTACCTAAGCTATTTGTATAACTGGTTGTTCTCTATCCTTGTTTTCATGTTTTGGTTTTTCAGTAATGATCCCAAAAAACTCAAGGTTTCAAAATACATTCAGAACATTGAATTGATTTATTTTTTAGTTGAAAGCAAAATCTGAAGTTGCATATGTCACAAATGAGGTGAAGTACTGAAAGATACTTTTAAATTTTTTTTAATTCTACCATTAGATAACTTCTTAAGTTGTATTTATGGCCAGATCATTTGTTACCTATTCTTTTTGTTGTATTCTGCAATGGATGATGGGTACACTTCAAAACTTTCATGTGTTGATAGTGAACTATCTCCTATAATTCTGAAATCTTTCATTATTCAAGGAAAAATTAAGTCTTTCTACAAGTCTTTGAGATTGAATGATGGCTCATTACTTGGGTACATCAGATATATAGCTTGAGACTTATCAAGAAACAAACAGTTTTCCTATGTCATTCACTTGTGAATTTTGCTGTTTCCTCACGTCCATGTTACTGTTGCTAGCAGGACATAATTCTTGTCCCAGTTCAAAGAATTCTATTGTAGTACAATTCTGATACTTCTTAATATGTATAAGACATTTTTATGTTTAAAGAGAAACAATTAATTATTTACTTTTCAGTTATAAAAACATTTTTTATAACTTCAATATTTGAAGCGTCATTGCTGAAAGGGAAAAATGTGCATTTTTTATCTCTTTAACTAAGTCTGTATGTAAATGGAAAACTAATATACTCTTGGCAGTAGATTAGGGACGCTATTCTACTATGGGGTTTTTATTTTAAATTATTGATGAATCCTGGAATATTTGCCTTACTGAGAACAAATGATTTCATCTGTGAGTAGTATAATACCAAAGCAGGTCTAAGGCTGTTGCCACCTTCTGGAACTCTGTTCTATATATTGCTGTAATATTTATATTTCCATTCTTGCCTCAAAACACTTTGTGGAGAATAGTCATGCAAAACTTCTTAAGGACTGATATACTCCTCTGAAGGCACTCTAGCAAGGTTTACGTAGAGATTGAGGTCTTGCAGACTGAGGTCTTGCCTTGCTGCTATATTTCTAATATACACCTTCATAGTTTGTTAACTAACTTATACAGTAAAGCTTGTGATAAAAGGCAAACTCTTGCTTGGTTGCATTGTTTTCAGAGCACTTCCAAAGTTTTCTTGTATGGTATTTCTTTCCTGAAGAAACTATTCCTTGTGCTGAATTAGCAACGCAAAAACAGAGCAAGATTTAAGCAGTCTCAAAAATGAATCTTATCTATGTTTTTTAGTTGATCTACACATTACTGTGAATTTTTGGGAGAGTTTAAAACAATGAATGTATAGCTGCCTTTTTTTTTTTTTTTGAGGAGTTTCTGCTTAAAAAACAATGTTTAATCAATTCAGTAATTAAATAGGGTACTATTGTTTTGCAAAGATTTGATTCAGGATTCTCCTTCCACATCCCGAAACAGAGTTAAGGAAAACTTCTTAAAGAACAGATGGCCAACTAAAATTTGAAATACACCTTTTTTTTCTGGTGTTTCACATTTTTCGTATATACACAGTAAATGTATTCATGTATGTATGTGCACAGCCATATATCTGTTTTTACAGATAACATGCATAGTAGATTTTAACTATTTCTTATACATTATCGTTAATGCATTTAAAATGCTTTCTTTGCAGAATTTGAAAACTGATTTAGCAGAGGCAAGAGAACAAATAGAAGAGTTACGCAGTATATGTGGTAACTTGTCATCTCAGGTAGCTGTGAGACAGGAAGAACTCTTCCAAAACGATTGTGTTGTGATCAAAGCTAAGTAAGTATTTCATAATTTCATTACCTTCAAGTCTGAATCTTCTCAAAAAGGCTACTGTTCCACTTAAAAAGCAGTATCTTGCATTAGAAGTATTTTTGTGCAACGATGTATTTTAGCATCATTCTGTTCCACAAGATGTAAGGCTTTTGGAAGACTAGCAGTTTATGTAGACTCACTCTGATATATTTTGACACTTGGTCTATTTTACCAGTTTTTGAGTAGGTATAAACTTGTACACCTCTGTAATTATAGAATCATAGAATCATGGAATAGATTGGGTTGGAAAAGACCTCCAAGATCATCAAGTCCAACCCCTGATCCAACTCTAATTACTATATCATGGCACTAAGGGCCATGTCCAATCTCTTTTTAAAAACTTCCAGGGATGGTGAATCCACCACCTCTCTGGGCAGGCCGTTCCAATGCCTGATCACCCTCTCTGTAAAGAATTTCTTCCTAACATCTAACCTAAACTTCCCCTGGCAGAGCTTGAGCCCATGTCCCCTTGTCCTGTTGTTGGTTGCCTGGGAGAAGAGACCAACCCCCACCTGGCTATAACTTCCCTTCAGGTAGTTGAAGAGAGTGATGAGGTCACCTCTAAGCCTTCTCTTCTCTAGACTAAACAATCCCAGCTCCCTCAGCCTCTCCTCATAGGACTTGTGCTCAAGTCCCTTCACCAGCCTGGTTGCTCTTCTCTGGACCCGCTCCAGCACCTCAATATCCTTCCTGAACTGAGGGGCCCAGAGCTGAACACAATACTCAAGGTGCGGCCTCACCAACGCAGAGTACAGGGGAAGGATCACTTCCCTGCTCCTGCTGGCCACACTGTTCTTGTTGCAGGCCAGGATGCCATTGGCCTTCTTGGCCACCTGGGCACACTGCTGGCTCATGTTCAGCTTCCTGTCGATCAGCACCCCCAGGTCCCTTTCCACCTGGCTGCTCTCCAGCCACTCTGTGCCCAGCCTGTAGCGCTGCGTGGGGTTGTTGTGGCCAAAGTGCAGGACCCGGCACTTGGCCTTGTTGAACTTCATCCCATTGGAATCAGCCCAACTCTCCAGTCTATCCAGGTCCCTCTGCAGAGCCCTCCTGCCTTCTGGTAGGTTGACACTCCCTCCCAACTTGGTGTCATCAGCAAATTAGCATTGGGTCAGAGAATTAACAATCTCTACTGAAAGTAACAAAATAACAATATGAGTAGTGACATAAATATTAATTAGAGAGGCTAAATGCCCTAAACTTGGAAAAGCTTTAAACCTAAGTTTAACTTTCTAATGAGAGTCAAATCTGACAAGTCAGCAAAAATCTACATAGGCCTGTGCTAAAGGTTTAAAGTGAAGTGATTTAAGTCTTATCTTAGGTCTCACACACTATTTCTTTACACTGAATCTGTAAGATTAGTAATGTGTTATTTGAGTCTTGGAAAAGAAATGAAGGACAGAATGAATTTTATGAATTGACTAGACTACTGAATTCCTCAGAATGAAGGTAATGTCAGAAGACAATGAGAACTTTAGGTGGCTTGTCAGGGAATTGTCCATTTTTCACTTCTTAGTTTCAGAGGCATACACAGTACTTCACTTCTATGTTAGACAAATAATATTCCCTTCAATATTCCTTCAAACTGTGGTTATAGCTGAAGAGCTGCAGTTGGAATGTAGAAATCATTGGTATGGATACTTCTCTTTGCTTTACAGGCAGAAATAATCTTTCTATAGGGAGTCAGTAGCTAAGTGATTTTGGAAAAAAAGCCCCAAGAAATATTTTTGATGCATCTGACCTAAATTGTTACCCTAGTATTTGTTGAAATCTCTGCAAGAAAAATGATACCTTGTTATTTTCATGTTTAAAAGGAATAAATACCAGTTGGGTTTCAAAAAGTCAATAAAAATAGGCAAGTTTATTGGGAAATTGTATTGAAAGAGGCAGTCAATGGAATTTGTGAAATTCAGCAATGGACTAATAGAATTCATCACCTGAAATTATTCTCAGTAGTATATATATATATATGTGTGAGAGGACTAGGGACAGCAAAGAAGGCATTTTAAGGTTGTATAATCAAGGTAAGAAAAATTACTGCTTGGTGATTTCCATTTAGGATAGTCTGAGTGGGCCAAATCATTGAACTTCAAATTTCTCAAAATGTTGTATTCTTACTGGAGCTGAAAAAGACCTTATTTGCAAATGTCTCTATTCTCCCTGCTGCTCTGTCTCCCTGTGTCCTTGTTTCAGATAGGCTGTAGGTAATTTCTTCTTAGTAGCTGTTATAGTGCTGTGTTTTGGACAGTGCTGTCTCATTGGAATGAGAATGGTGTTGACAACAAACTGATGTGGGTTTTTTATGCTAAGTTGTGTTTATCCTAAGTCAAGGATTTTTTTTTTCTTTTCCTTTTTCCTTTTCTTTCCTTACTGGATTTTTACCTCAGTGGTTGTGGGTTAATATGTGCTGGATTGCTATTGTGGTGCAACATCTTGTCTAGCTTGGGTAGTGCCGATTTTGAACCTTTGCCAAGTTCCCTTATTTTCTCTGCAAAATTAATAAAGAAACTCTTTGGGAACAAGTCTGTGGCTTATTCTCTTGACACTGTCTCTGTATTTTAAAGTAAAACTCCTGGCTGAGTCCATGGGCTGGCAGCTGCCAGTGTTGGAGTGTTACACAGGCGCAGCCCTCTACTCGTGCAGTATCAGTTACAACAGGGCTACCCAGTATCGTTTTGTCCAGTTGAGTTTGAGTCTTTCCAAGAATGGAGACTCTGGAACATCTCTTGGTAGTCTTTTCCACTGTTTGGCCACTTTTAAAGGACAAAACCACTTTATTACATTTAACTGGAATTTCATCTGTTTTTTATTTGCACTAATTGACTCTTTTCTTGTTACTGTGCATCACTTAGAAAAGTCTGTCTGTATCTTCTTTCTAGACTCCCATCAGGTATTTATACATCTTGATAATACACCTCTGAACTTTCCCTTCTCCAGGCTGAGCAGCCCCAGCTTTCCCAGCCTCTCTATGTATAGCAGATGCTTCAATACTTTCATTGTCTTTATGGTCCTCCATTGAGCTCAGTCTGTTATTTCCATGTCTCTCCCTTACTGGCGAGAACCAGACACAGCTTCAAGATGTGCCATAAAATTTTTGAATAGAGGGGAAGGATCACCTCCCTCCCCTTACTGGCAGCACTATTCTCCGTGCAGCTGAGGATGTCACTGACCTTTGGCATAAGGCCACATCACTGACTGATGGTCAATCAGGTGTCCACCAGAATCCCCAAGGCACTTTCTGATAAGTTGCTTTGTAGCTTGTCAGTCCCCAGAATGTGCTTTTACATGGAGTTATTGCTCCCCAGGGCTGGTAATTTGCACATGTCTTTGTTGAGCTTCAGGCCATTTGTCCAGCCTGTCAAGGACCCTCTCAGTGGCAGGCACAAACATCTGTTTGAAACACCTACCACCCCCCATTTTTGTCATCAGCAAAATTGCCACTGTGCACTCTGTGCCATTATCCAGATCATTAATGAAGATGTTACAAAATGGTGGCCCCAGTGTTAGCCCCTAGGATGCTCCCCAAGTGCCTGGCCTCCAACTGGACTTTGTACTGCTGATCACAACTCTTCAAACTTGGTAGTTCTGCCAGGTTCTAGGGAAACTTACTGTCTGTACTTCACCAGTCCATCTACAGGCATTTTATGGGAGACAATGTCAAAAGCCTTTCTGCAGTCAAAACAAACTGCACCCACTGCTCACCTCTTATCCACCACGACAGTAATTTCATCAGAGAAGGCTACCAGGCCAGTTAGGCATTGTTTCCACTTTGTGAATTCCTTATGACCACTCCCAGTGATTATCTTGTCCTTTGTATGATTCATCACTTTCCCAGGGATTAAAGGATTACTGGTAGTTTCCCAGACCCTTCTTCTTCAACATAGTTCTTCCTAAAGAACCTCTATCCATCCATGTCAGTGCTTCAGTCATGTGAATTGTACCAGCTTGTCTCTATGATCCCAATGAGCCCTGCAACTGCAGACAGATCTCTTATTCCTCCAGGGATTTTCCATGGGGGTGTGCTATGTGCATTTGAACAGCAACTTCAGATGGGTACCCAGTTGTGTTTATTTCCAAGGAAGACCCTTAAGAACCTCCCCCATACTATCAGCACTCCCTTATTTATGTGCATATGGTGGAGATAGTCTTCCCTGAGCATTCTGTTGCTCATCAGAAGGTCTTTTCTGTCCATACCTACCTGTGTCTCTTGCTTGCTAACCCAGTCCACAGCTTCCTCACTTGTTATTTCATCAGTCGCTGTCCCCTACCATTCCTACTTTAAAGTTCCCATCATCAAGTTGGCCTGTCTGTTATCAAAGGTGCTTAATTCTGTGTATTTATTTATATTGCATCATTGGTACTGAATAATTCTTGGTAGGATAAGCTTAATTTCCTTTTTCCTCTGTAAAAATGAAATAAAAGAAGGATCCCCCATTTATTTGTAATGTAAAAATAGTGCCTCATTCACTGAAGAGGAAAGCAAGTTAAAGTACGTATCTGAATAAATAAAGTTTGATTTTTAAAATATGTTGTAATGGTGGTGACAGGGTTTCCTTACACTTGGAAATCCTTGGATTTAACATGAGCAAACGTTCTGACTGTGCTGCAGTTTTTCATGTTTAGCTTTCCCCCCTATCCTCTCCCCTCAAGGATTTCACTCAAAGCCTGACAAAAGTCAACAAAA
This sequence comes from Myiozetetes cayanensis, assembly GCF_022539395.1. Taxonomy (NCBI): domain Eukaryota; kingdom Metazoa; phylum Chordata; class Aves; order Passeriformes; family Tyrannidae; genus Myiozetetes; species Myiozetetes cayanensis. Next base: position 40,757,237 of record NW_026087631.1, on the reverse strand, counting down.
AAAGACCTTAATACACTTTGTGGGCAGACCTTTAAAGAACACATAATATTGGGCATTCTTGGGTGACAGATAACTGCATTGATGTTTGCATGCAAATTAAAGAACAGCAACATAGCAGACTGGTTTTGGCAATAGTTACTACCAACATTTCCGGCAGTATCTAAGGATTCAGTGTTATCCTGTGTTTTTCACAACAAAACAAAGATCTGATTGGAGAACCTGTGCAAAATTAATATAATCTGTGTTTTAACTGCATTGAAAAATTTTGTCATTTTCTACTTGAACTGCTTGTTTGGGGACCTGTTGTACATCTGTCAGAAAGTGCAGATATATCACTGTGTTCTTGTTTCTGCTGCTGTGCTTCTGAGCAGAATTAAATTAGTACATATGAAGCACATTCTGCAGTTGTACTTTGGTTTTCTTAATGTCTTTAATATACTTCTGCCCTTGTTAACTTTGGAGAACTATGTTACATTTCATGAAGAATGGTAGGGCTTACTGTTAAGTCCTAGTAAGCATGTTAAGTGTCATCCTGTGTTGGTCTGTTAACAGGATTTTTTAAACAGTGCGTTTTAACAAAATTAAGTTTTTGACTATCCTGTTGGGGTCTGTGTAATTTAAATGTAATTATTTAGATGTATGTTTATTGAATTACTGTCCTATTACATAGTGACAAAGGTCTCCAGGAATGTTTTTTGGAAAGTTCCCTTAAAAGTTTTTTTTTTTCATTCTGCGTTTTCTTTGGGAAACACAATGAAGTTGGTATTTCTGCTTACCTTTTGTATGCTAATATTTGCCCGGACATCTCAGCAGTATTATAAAATTGCAATGATAACTCCTGTCATAAATAATTATTCTGGGCAAAAAGATGATACTTTTGTGTTGGAGGTTACAGACACAATTCTTTGAGGAAGTAAGGAAGAAAATTAATTGGAGTGCTAAATGTATATTTCAGTATCTGTGTGTAATACTACTATGAGATATGCTTGTGAATTAAAAAGTGAACGAAGCATAAAATATGTAAATAGGGATTGAGTTATCTGAACTTTTAATATATATTACAGAAAATATTCTAAGTTTTTAATCATTGTTCATAATAAGTAATAGTTACTATCTTTGTTCTTAGGTTAGAAAATCCATCAGCAGTACAGTTAAATTATCAAGCAGGCTGATTATAGCAGCTTTGTCCTATGGTTATGTTACAATGTGATTCCTATTATTGTCTTTCTAGAGCTTTTTATTATTTTATATAATACACACCAAAGTTTTTGCTTATTTTACTTATGGTTGTTGCAGTATGCTGTATGTGCAGACAAAATATCAACAAACATACTTTGTGTGTCTAGGGAGCAGATGCATTTCAGAAAAGAGACTTGCTTTGAACATACCCTGAAAGTTAAGGAAAACTTGTATCTCCTTCTGATAGTTCTAGTTAAAAAAATTAAACTTATTTTACAGTCGATGTGTTCTACATATTTTAGATTTTTACATTGTTAAAGAGTTAACTGAATATTGATTAGAAAACAATGCAGTAGTGAAAATCCATTTATTTTAGAACAGTTAATGCATTAGAGGGAAGTTGAAAAGCATTCCAATTTAAAAGTAAACTGTTTTGTAGATATTTCTCAAAAAATTGTGATATTTTGTATGTAACTCCTGGTGTTTGCGAGGCAATTGGCAGAAAAATAAAATAGAAAGCTCATTATCTACAATAAAATTATTTGAATACAATTTTTTTAATGGATTTCATTCTTTTTCTAAATTTCTTTTTATTGCTCATTTTTGCACAGGAAGGAATTACAGGAGCTGCAGAACCTTTGTGGACAAAACACTGAATATACAGCACAGCAGTCCGAGCTGATAAAGCAGCTTCAGGCTCTCAATGCTAATACCCAAAAAGTAGTGAAAGACCAAGAAGATGCTCACACAGCTGAAATAACATTATATCAAAAAGTATGTTATTCTGCTTTAAGATCACAGGGTTCATTTTACTACCCATCTGTACAATATCAGTGGACAGAGTAATCAAAGCACTTTGAAGTGTTGTATCCTTTATATATTTATAATATATAAAATATATAATACAATAATATATAATATAATATATTTATTTATATCTATATATTTAGTGTTGCAAAAGTACGGTTGAGTAGCAGAGTTTATTGGCTCAGTACATACCAACATATATGACCCTGTGCATACACTGGATTGATGAGCCTTAAAAATTAAGATTTAGTTGCATCTGAAGAAAAATAGAAATAAGTTGCTAAGTATATAAATTTCTTTATGTAATTTTGTAATTTGTCTTTTTGTCATGTTTTTGTTTATTTCTTCCTCTCCTGGAGGACAGGAGATTTTAGGTACTGAATTCTCCATATTGCTTTTCTTAGTGTGGTGGAAGAAATTCCTAATACTTGTAAACAGTATATTTTTGAGAGTCGCAAATAATTTTAGTGATTTAAGATGTGAAAACCTACTCTATCAAAATTAACTGGAAAAAATGTTGCTATAATATCTTTTTAATGGTTAATGAGTTCAAAATATTTACTCTTAAAGAACAGTCTCATATTTTTGGTGACTGTCAGGGAAAATGTTAACCCTGAAGAGCTGTCACACATGCACTACTCAGAACTTCTTTTAGGTTACCAAGTTGTATGCATGTGTTTTTCAGTTTATAACAAATTGAGAAGGAAGAAGACAAGTAACAAGTTGTATATATAATTTTCATACACTTTTTACCATCTTGGAACTACTTTTGCGAATTGTATAGTGCCAGTCCTAAAGGTGTCTCCCTTTGTCATCTTATTTAGAGTATGCAGTTTGTGATAAAATTGTGCAGCTAGGCCTCAGTCAACCCAGAATCAGTACTAGGTTTCTAAAGGTGTTTTTGATTAACATTTTATAGCTCATAGTGCCCAGCACATTTTTGTGTACTTAATGCTGTACTGTGTGATGCAGTTTGCATTATACATTTTGTGGAATTATAAATTTTGTGGAATACCAGCATAAAGAGCTCCCGTATATAAAAAGGAAGAAAATGCCCCCCACCCTACAAAGCTCTGCAGTTTACTATTGACTGTGGTGATGACAGACATTAAGTCTCATGCATTGCAACAGTAATCCAGTTAAGCAACAGGCAGACTTCCACTAAAGTTGTTAAGAACATATACGAGGCAACAGGAGTTCACCTGTTTGGGGCAAGCCAAAGTAAATTATAGAATGAAAAAAAGAGAGAATGTAGGTAAAATGTAAATATGTTTAAAAAAAAAAAAAGGTAAAAGAAAGAGAAGTAAAAAAAAAGAGAAGTTAATTTCCTGAAGTTGGTGTGGAATAGAGTTTATAATGTTTGTGGCAAATTAAGTTGAGAAATTTGGAAGGGAAAACAAATTCCTTTATCATGACAATCATGTTCTGTATTTCTGATCAGAATTGTGTAAAACACCCAACTGTATTTGCTTCAAAGTAATGTGCATTTTTCAAAACAACATACACAGTTCTACTGAAGTCACAGCAGGTGTTTGGAAAACTCAGTATCTATAGAAATCATACGAAAGTCTGTTTTCCTCCTTGAATGAGAAAGGCAAACTGTTGCAGACAAATGTTTGTTCTGTTTGTCTTCCCTGTATTAATAATATGCAGGCTGCAACAGCTAGATAAGGATGTGTCAGCTACTCCATAAACACAGTCACAAAGGAATATTTTTGTACTGCTTCAAATGGCATTGAGCCTATCAGCATGTACATCCTGTGATATATTGTCCCCTACCGCAAGATCAGTGACCTCTCTGCTCAGATAGGCAGTATATGCTATAGCTCAGGCAGTGTGGTTGGCTCACACATTCCAAGTTCATATTAACAGTCTACCAATTGAGAAGAACAGATCTTTGTACTGATGTTAATGTGTAGTAAGAAACAGTGGACTGAAAAAAAGAAAAAAACTTTTCTAATAAACCTGACCAAGGTCATAAACTTACACTGGATTATGTGTAAATCCAGTCAAGACCACAAATTCTCTTCCAAGTCTAGCTGTAGTGAGCAGCATGTAAAGAGCTGTGATCTCTTTTATCTAGTTGCGTTGACTTGACGTCCTACTTTTTTTTTTTTAAGTGCAAATTTTAAGGATACTGTGTTCTACGTAACTCCTTTACATTAGAGCTTTTATGGAAACAAATTGGTATCTATTTCATGTTGCCGTGTAGTTCACATTCTCGAGGATAGAGAATATTTTTCTAAAATGTATAGCATCTGTTTTAGTGGTCCCAGATGCTCTGGGGACTTCATTCCTGTGCTGGATTTAATGAGACTCCATAGGTTTGTCCTCACCAACAATTTCAAGGTGGAGAGATTTCAATCAATACTAGGGATAATAAGACAAGGAGAGATTCTGAAGTCCTTAGCCTGCTTATCACAGTTTTCTGAAAGTTACAATATAAGGCCCTTGTTTTTATAACGCAGTACTTTCGCTTGATCTGATGTGGCCTTTCGGACCTATGTTAATCACACTGATTAAGTCTTTCAATGGAGGGCCTTTCTAGTCGAGCAGAAATACTCAAGTAATTTGTCATTCAATGGGAAATGATAATTCATGTCCTAGAACTCGGCTCTTAAGTAGAGAATACTGTGGATAATGATATAGTACAAGTCTGTAATGAAGAAAACATTGTTCAGGAGTTAGATTTTTGGTGTAATTAGAAAACACAGTAAGAGTTTTCAATTAGGAGGCATTGTGGAAGTCTGCGTCAAGTACACCAGCAAGTAGATGAAAAACATGAAAGTGATAGATACATTTTCAGATGTTAATTTTTTACCTTTAGTTGTCTTTGCTAGTGTGTCAGTGTGTAGAGATAGCTTTTCTTCAAGCCTGAGAAACTGTAATCAGTACATCAAGTTACTGTATTTACCATATTAAGGTTAAATTTTACCACGTCTAGTATTTTTTGTAACTTCAACAACCTTAAAGACTAGTTAAAAATACATAAATGTGTTTATTTTTATGAAAGCAGCATCAAATTCACAAAATAAAAACTGTAAAGGGTAGTAACAATGCAGGTTCTTACTCATTTTTAATGAAAAGCGTAAGTTCTTCCACACACGATAAAAACTATCTGTCCAGTCAAATATGGTGATACCCACACCAGTAATAAGTAAAGCATCATTTTTCTAGTCCACTTTTTATGTGAAAGTTGTGAGGAACTCAGATCTTCAACAGATTCACGCATTTCAGTTCAAGCTCAGATACTGTTTTCTGTTGTTGGGAAGTGTGTTAATTAGCTCAGTCTTTGTTTCTTGTGTACCAAACATCAGTACAGTTGGACACATGCTAGCAAGTAAATTTTTGCATCAGATGTGCCTGTAGGCTAAAGCAGAATAAATCCTGGGTAGACTCTGGTTCTCTGAGGGTAATGTTAAATTGTGCACTCGCAGGCACTGATTTTCATGCTTGAAAAACCCTGTACTAATACTCCTAGTTTACAGTAGTTCCTGTGTGTGGTGGTGTAGATTGGTATCTGCAGAATATTCAAGTATTTGGGGAAAAAATTAATAATCTATAAATAAAATAAAACTAAACATCTTGAAAGGGCTATGTACAATCTGTCTGGAGTGCCTCTTCAACTACACCCTAGAGCTTTACCAGCAGATGTCCTTGTTCTTTTTGAGTCCTCATAAACGGCATGGATTGTAACATGGCTTTCTGCAATGGTGCTGTGATAATTTCCATTATAGTTTTAGTATGTCTTAATTTAGACTAACTTTTTTTTAATTTGTGTGATTACTATATGGTCAGTATTACTGTATGTTTTGGTTCCTAAAAAACTGGACATGGCACTGAGTGCTATGTTTTAGTTGACATGATGAGTTTTGGTCAAAGGCTGAACTTGATGATCTTGAAGGTCTTTTCCAACCTCTCTAGTGATTCTATGATTTTATTTACTCAGGTCTCTGTTATACACTTTTTTAGGGTGTGAGCATTTAGATAAAACATTTAATGTCAGAGAATATTTGTTTTATACCGAGTGCATATATATGGCTACTGTTACATTTTATTAGATGGATCTACCTTAGTGTTAGTTCCTCACGGGAAATTTTGAAGAAAGTCTCCTAAATGGCTCCACTCCCTGTACTTTAGTTAATACCATAGAAAAGTTCATGAGACTAATAACTAAATGCCTTTTGGATTATGGAAGTGGAAAATATTTTTGAACTGAAAAGTATGCCCCAGCTATTAGATGGCATGTAGTGCACAGGAGCCATCTAAACCCAGTTTAAAATAAATCCTACACACTTCTATACTGTTATTGTTGGTCGTTTGTTTCAACTATTTCACTCTGCAGGGTTTTTTCCAGCTGCACTGTGATTCTGTCTAACATACCATATGATAAATAGCATATGTTAATTATTTAATTTTACTGGGTTTTATTGGAATCCCTCAGCTTTCTTTGGTCTGATCTAAGTTAATTTTGCCATAACACGTATTTAATGTATATCAGTAGTACTTCCTCATCCCACAATATCAGGCTGTTAAATGTTTTCTATTGCATATGAGCAGGCATTAGAGTTCCATTTTTTGGCTCTGGAATTCCTGGCTTTGGTTGGATATTTTTAATTTACTTGATGGCATTATGTTTTCTGTTTTAAGTAACTCTTCAAAGGTGTACCAAAAAGTCTTTTCTGGTGAAATCAGGGAAATCAATATAGAAAATTGTTAGGATAGCTAAGAAATATGGGATGCTTTATTTTTTGCAATTCAGCTAAGTTACTCTTTCTGACTGATGAATACTGCTCTTGTGTCATACAGATTAAATTTATTACAGTGTACTGATTTCAGATACTTCTAATGTTTTCTCATTTGTTTCTAAGTACCTTCACCTGCAATAATCTGTGCTGCCTGTCAAAGAAAGGGCAGCTGTAATGCCTTAGAAAGAGATTCTCAAAGTATAGTCAGTGCAACAGTTTTTGCAGAGCAGTTTTGTGTCACTTGCTAATACTTTCTTTTTCCAAATACCAAGTGTCATAAAATGTTATAAATAATTATTTTAAATATTTCCCTTTTTATTTCTATCTTGTAAACATAAATATTTTTTCATAACCTTGTTGGGGAGTTACCAAGTTTACTGGGTAAACCTCATGACCTGTTGACATTCAGGTAAGGAATAACCATTCATATAGGTACAGTCAAGATTCCAGTCATTTCTTCTGTGAAGCTTGCTTGTTCTGAGATAAATAATTTACAATATTTTTGTCTTTCTTTGACTATTCCATGCAATGTTCCTTCTCTAATCATCTGGTCTCCATTTTACGTTAGTTTTCTACATCTGATTTTCTTTATTAATGATAGACCTATTTCATCGTGCTGTGCAATGTGTTTGTATTTTACAATGTGCTTACTGCAATGTGATTAATTGTAGTGCCTCTTCTAAAACAGGGTCAGAAATGAGCAGTAAACCCCAAAATAATCAATATAAACATTAGGTACTCATTAATCCACAAAACAGTAAAAGAAAAGATGGGCATCCAAATTTGGAAGCTGCTCCCATTATCTGTGGACGGTAGATGAAACTATTTATTTTTGTATAGATAATTTTAATTTTTAAAATTCCTGATGTTAAATTCCTTAAAAAAAGAATTTGTGTGCTATTAAATGGTACATTGATGGTGTTTAAAAAATATATGTAAACTTTACTGTAAAGAGATGAATGGTATGAATGGTTTTTTTGCACATAGCTTTTAGCTTGTTTTATACTTGAAATATATGTGTTTTGTGTTTCAGTACTGTTTTCAAAGCTGGAAAGGTTGGAAAAGTTTGTGCAAGTCAAAAGATGTGCTATTTGTCTTGTCCTGACAAATACTCACTACCAAAAATACCCATTAGCTACATTAGGGGATGTGGCTGCCAACTAGGAAAAGGCATCATATTTTTGATGTTCTCCATTCATCTTACTAGGATGCTACCTTTCAGATATTATAATTACAACCATTTAAGTACTTCTAGTCATAAAAACAGCAAATTGTCATACCAGTATGATCTAGCTAATGAGCTTATATAGTTACAGCTGGAAGTAACTGTGTCTTGATGTTCCATTCATTTGGAAGGACATTATCTAAAAATGCATGTTTTTGATAAATGACCTGTTTATTTTCATGGGAGATACTGACTGATTTCCATAAGAAATTGGCTAATCTTGTACATTTCTAGAGATGATGTAAGCATTCTTAAATAAAAAAGAAAGATTCAGTAGGCACAGAAATTTCAATGCAAGTGTTTAATGACTTGGAGCCATTTGAAATATCAATCTATCTGGATTTTGAATTAATTTTACCTGAGAGACATGATCTCTGATCTGCCTTGGAAATAGGCAAGAAGTAATTTACTTTGTCCTAAGTGGATTTTGAGAGACCATGGGAGTAGAAAGTGTTAGAAGGAAGGAAAGGGGAGATTATTATTTTCAAATTTCTCAGAAAATGTTAGGTAGACAGTGTATCACTAGAGAAGTTGTGACTGTTTTTCAAAGACTTTACTTCTAAGTGATGTAAATAGATGAAAGGGAGAAAGGATTGTATAATTTAAATAAAACTGGCAACACAAGGGGTAAAATGAAGAGTAAAATAGTGTTTTTATAAGTAAAATATCTTGTGTTAATTTCTTAAACAACCATTTTACACTTCAGACAAAATGCAATAGGCATTAGTAGATTCATTGTATTTCTATCTAAGCTATATTTAAAATCATCAGCGCACTTACAGCAAGTGTGGGCAGAACCCTTCACAAATCTTCGTTCGCGAAGCCTAGCCATGATGATGATATTTAAAATATTACTTTTAAAAGATGAAAGTATAAAAGACAAGGATAGTATTTGGTATTTTTCTTCCTTTAATTTAATTCCCTGAACAGATATTTTAATAATGTAATGAATTTTCTTTTCCTTTTGTATTTTCTGTATTTAAATAAACTGTTCAAGAAGTAAAATGAATCCTGATTTTTAGATGGCCATTTCTATCAATAAATGCTATAAAGAAGCAACTGAAACTGATAATATTCTACTGTGAGCTGTGTTTTTCTGGAAAACTTATTTCAAACCTAAAGTTTCAGTGATTCTTGCAATCTTGAAATGTATAGAACTGATAGGAGTCAGGAGGACAAGTGTGAACAAATTTTTAAATGTAAAAAAGAATGTGATCTTTGTGGATAAGTTACTTAAATTATACTTCCTGTACTAATGTGGTTATCTGCAATGGAGTTATTTTTAATCCTGTTATTTCTCTTCTCTCCTCTCATAGCTTTATAACGAGTTGAGTTTATGTTTTGAAACTGTTAAAACAAGTGAAATTCAACTGCAGCAAAGCTGTGCCTCTCTTCAGGATCAGTTACTTGAAAAGGATAAAAAAATTTGTCTATTGCAAGTGCAGCTTCAGGAAGCACATAACGCTTCAAATGGAGTACATCAGAATTCTTCTCCAAAATATCAGGTACAGGTGAGTCGTCTTCTAGAATAATAAAAGTTGTTTCTTCGTTTAAATTAAGCTTCTCTATCAGAGAGTTTTAAAGGAAATTGCAGTTTGGTGTTGTTTTTAGGTTTTTTTTTTAAAAACAAGCATGCAACTATGCTGCTGCAGTACTGTAACAATTTCTCCTGTTGCTAATTAAAACTACTTCACAATTAAATCTTTCATAGGGAAAAGAAAGAGTAATGCTGTCACTATTCAACAAGATTCATATTTATATTCTCTAACAAAGACACCAAAAATAAAAATAAAACCATATAAAACCTAACTTACTGAAAACAAATTCACTGAAAAAACGATGAAATTTCTGAATTTCCTCTATGAAAATGAAATGTACTGTTTCTGATTTGTTACACTTTTCCTGACCATGCAAATAAATTTGATATCATAGATGTAAAGAAAGTTTTATGGTGGGGAGAAGCATTTATCTAAAACTTTCTAAGCTTTAGTGTACCATTTGGAACTATTACAATAAATACATCCATCTAACGGGCCTCCAACTTTGCAAGTGTACCAGGTCTTATGTGTATACTCTTGACATTTTCCAAAGGCCAATTTACGACCCTAAGAGAGTTTGAAAGGCTTTGAAATTATCTACCCACATTGTTTTTGTAAACGCTGTTGCTTAGTTTCTTCCATAGATACATCAGTGAGGTGTACATGTGAGTTTCAGTTTTACTAACACTCTTGCCCTTCATTAAGGAGAGAAGTGAAAATAATTAAGGTAATAATGCATGTTAAAGATAAAACTTTGCTTAGCATGGTGAGGTAAGGTAGGTCTGCAATCAACGATTGTATTCATGAGCCCAAAGGAAGTTGAATATTAAAAAACCTCCATAGTGAATAATTCCGTTTGTGTAAATAGTAATCTGCTGTAAAACAAAAATATGGAATGCAGTATCTCCTGAATTTGTTCTGATAGTCTTTCCAGAATTAATGTTCCAACTTTATTTGTTGTAAGATTCTTATTCTGTACTTACATGGTTTTTTAAGTACCAGTTAATCTAGTAATGCAACAATTCTGTTTCACGAATGATAAAATACATTCTTTTAAGTATTGTGAAGTGTTTACCTCTTGTTATATTCCAATCCTCTTTCTGAGTCTTGAAATTTAGGGGTTTTGCTTTTAGAAGATTTTAGTGATTTTTTTAAAACGTTATAAACAGTGTCCACACAGCTTTGGATCATAGTTTTTGCATTCTCAGGCTGTATTTCTCAATAAATCATTCAGCTTTCATCATCTTGTATGGCTCTGAGAAGTTCTTTGCAGTTTATTTTGTCATGTGATTTGATTTTTTTATTGCCAAACATGGATATTGTGTGACAGTTTAGTAGATTCTCCCCCTCTGCTCTGCTTTTGTGAGATCCCCACCTGGAGTGATGTGTACAGTTCTCATGTCCCCAACACAACACAGAGAGGAAACTGTTGGAGCAAGAAGGGACAAGAAGTTGATAGGAGGATTGTACCCTACGAGGACAGACTGAGAAAGTTGGGGCTATTCAGACTGGAGAAGAGAAGGTTGCATGGAGACCTCACAGCAACTTTCCATTATGTAGAGGGAAGCTGGAGGGGGACTCTTTGTCAGGAACTGTAGTGACAGGGTAAGGAGTAATGGGTACAAATTGAAAGAGGAGAAATTTAAAATTAGGTTGAAATTCTCTACTTTGAGGGTGGTAAGACACTAGAACAGGTTACCCAGGGAGGTTCTGGATGCCCCAGACCAGGCAAGTGTTCAAAGCCAGGTTGGGTAAAGTGTTGAGCAACCTGGTCTGGTGGGAGGTCTTCCTATGTTTCTTGAACATGTGGGACACTACAGGTAACTCTTTCCCACTGAGTAAACTAAGCATTTATTGCTATTATTTATTTCTTACATTTAAAGCAATTCTGTAACTGTAAGATTTTTTCTCCCTTGAAAATACAGCAACTGGGTTTCTTTAGGAGCTCCTAGTATGGAGCTTTCCTGTAAGGCATTTCAAATCCAAGTAGAAAATTAGACTTAGGTCAGTTTTCTTTACTTTTTTAAAGAACTTCAGGAAGTTTTTTGGGCCAAAAGTAAGATTATTTTAAAAACTAACAACAATTACATTGGTGATTCAACTTTATACTTGATTTCCTTTGGATGTTTTAAATTAATTGCATCCAGCAAGGGTGAATTGTTACTATTTTGTTGATTTATTCCATGTCTTCTTCCAGTGGTGTCTGAAGTTGAAGTGCTTTCTCCACTATATTCCATGTAAATTAGCATCCAAGTGTGAAGCAGTCCTAAATTACTTTATGGTGAACATGGGTGCAAATAATTATTTTCCTATGTCCTTCTGCCAACTTCCTGCCATATTTCATAGAGAACTTATTTTTTTGTTGGTGAATTTCAGTCGGACCTTTTACAGAAATATATTAGTTGAACATTCATGTGATCTGTCATGAGCTCAGTAAGATTATTTACCAATCCTAATGTAGAAGACATGGTAAGAAGCAGAAGCAGACTTGTGATAATGAATGTAATATAGTAAGCTAAATGTAGTGTACGAAGCTTCATTTTTCAGTCAATTAATCTTAAACCAGGCTGTGATGGGACAAATGATTAGTGTTACTGAGCAGCCTCATAGGGAAGGAAATGCCTTTCGTTAGCATACATAGCTACTAGGTTCGTTGAGAGATGTTGAAGTAGTATGTGCTTAACACGCTTAATGTTTTCTCTTGACTAACATTCTTACATTCTGCTATAATAAGTATCCCAAATTTTGTTGACATGCAGTCTTGCTCTGGTTAAAAGGCTACAGTATGCTTTTTGGGAATGGATCATAATGCTCATTGTTGGCTGCATTCTGATGACAGACAAATTTCCCATCACCAACTTTATAATATTGTATAAATTTTAGAAATGTAATGATTCTTGTGTGGTTCCACAGCTGAGGTGTCTGCAGGGGAAAAAAAGTAATTACCTATCACTTCATTTCTGAACTGTTAGATAACCAGAATTCTGCTCATTTGTGAAATTCTGAAGTCGAGCATGATTAAGAGAAGCCTCCTAACTTATTCTCCAGTCTCTTGACTGCAACGTTAGAAAAAAATGGATTGGGAAGTGAGGTTTAATTAACAGGACACCAAAGCAATGTAGGCACCTAGGAGTTTTCCTGTTACCGTTCTATGAAACAATCTTTCCTAAAAAAAGAAGTTAGTTTAAATGCAACCTTTTTTCTGCTATAAAATACTGATTTCTTAAGCATGTTCAGATTCATGACTTGCTGAAAGTTCATCAAATGGGACATGCTAACAGTCTGTTGACAGCACTAATGTATCTTCAGACATTCAATAGCTAGTATACATCAGTGCTGCATATATTAGCACAGGCTTTTTAGTGGATTTGAACTTTTCTTGCTGTTGAGATTACATTGTAGTCAGGCAAAAATGAGTTTTATCTTATTGGCTTTATTAGCGAGAATATCTCTTTTTTCTTTCAATAGGGGTAAAATACACCTTTTTGAAATATTGTGATTTTAATCTCATCAGTGTGGCACTTGTGTTAGTGATGGCAAACTTTTGCTTCATTTCAATTTACCTATTCTGCAAATGAGTGTCATCAAGAATTTGAGTCTGCTTCGCAGTAAATTTCTATTTATATGTTAGAATGTATGCATTCAGCAGCTCTCACATGCCTGGTCTCTGCTCAGAGATTAGTCACCTTTGAATCGGGAAGTTATTTTAGCTGGATCTGTGCTCAAGCTACACAGTGAAAAAAAAATTAAATAGTTTTCAAGACATACGCTTGTGGGGCTTGATTAATTTCATCTCATGTAATTGTTGCTTTGGTTCTGTTTCATTATTGGTGTTCATTTTTAGCTCTGAGATGTATACCATACCTGTAGTCATACAATTAGTATACCATAACTATTACCAATGTGAATAGTAAGTATTTAAATATATTTTCTGAACTGAAGCAGTAATTTCTGCCTTAACTCCTACTTTTTTATGTATGCAAACATGAAAGACAGTAATAAGGGGTGATACTTGATCAAAGAACAGTCATTAAAAGACATGTAGTTTTTTTATTTGTACCTGTGACATCTGACAGGGATGGGCATTCTACCTAATACAGAATTATTTCCACTTATTTCTCATTCCGAAGTTTTTAAAAGTAGTTGGAATAGAAAATACCAGTAAAACATTGAAGTAGAAACTGCACATAGATGTAACTGAAGATTAGAGGGAAAAAAGATGACTTGTAACTAAAATAAAAATTTAGATTCATATGTGAAATATGTAAAGAAACTATGTCAAGAAAAACTGCATGCATTATTGCCACACAAAAATCTATCAAGTCTTATTTTCAGAGTATAACTTACTTTTTTCTTAAACATTAGTATGTCAGTGATTTCAGTCTATTATGCATTTATAATAGAGTCTTTAAAATACTGATTTACCGAAGTATAAATGGTAAGAAAACTTAGCTGGGCAGGGTAATTATAGCTTATTATAGTGGTTCTAGATTTAGTCCACTGTGAGTATTTAAAGTCCATGTTTGAGGCTTCATTTTCTGTTTCCTGTTAATGATACAGCATAAAAAGAGGGAGATATCCTGTTCAAACTATGGTGCTGTAAATTGCATTTTATAGCTTGTGATAATTTCAGTTACTGAAACTAATTCCTAGCAAAATGCTTTATATGTTACAATTATTTGGGCTTTTCTGTTAGAAAACTTACTCATTTAATTTATTTTCAGTCAAAGTTTCTCAGGCTTGCACCCTCTATGGATCAAAACTTGACAAAAACATCTTCCAGTTTTTAGAAATACTGAAATAATTTAAAAATACTTAAAATCATCACAAAGATGTCAAAATGTAATTTTTTTAAACAACTAACAAATAATGTAGTAAAAAGTTATTTGTGTAGGACAAGATGAGATGAAATGCTAGTGGCCATTAGAGCTGTGTAACTGCAGCACAGTGAAGAAAGCAAAAGGTTTTATCACTGTTTGCTTGAAGGCTCAGGATTTGAAGTAATAGAAGAAGTAATATGCAACTGAAATTGACCAATTTATGTGACAAAACTTTATATACGAGTATATAACTTTATATAGAAGTAAATAATTAATCTTTAATGATAGAAAGTACCAATAATATTTTTCAAAAGGATGTATTCCCATAATTGCAAACTAACTGTTATTTTGTGATTATTATCCTTATAATAAGGAGAGGTATAGGTTATAGTTAGTAAAGTTGAATTTTTTCCATGTTTAAATATGTAATAGTAAAGAACCAGTATTTTCTAGTATTAGAAATACATAGATAAGTATGTATTATGTATGTGGTAGCTTAGAGCTAAACACTTTAAAAAACCCCCAAAAATTAGTGTAAGTATGTGTCTGGTTGTTTCTCAGTCAAGGAAGCAATAATAATTTGTTACTTTCCAAATGTTTTTTCTTATACTAACATGTTTTGAGACTACATTTAACAATGTCTTTTACATGTGTCTTTTAAACAAGATGGAAAGGAGAAAAAACAGTATTATTATTTTTCTACAAAGTCTTTTTTTTTGAGCTGCACAATTCTGGTACAATACAGACAAGTACAAAGGAGTTTGTACTCAGTGGCTCTTGTCCTCAGAAAAGCTATATGGAGATACAGCTTGTCTAATAGAGTCTGTGGAGTCATTGTTGCTACTGGGATCACAGAATACTGGCATTTGATCAGCATAAAATGCAATTTTAGTTACACCTGGGTGTGTTTAACTATGACAATTTGGGACTCCACCTGCAATGTTGTAGGTGTGCCAGGATGCAAGCATGTGTTGTCTATTAAATAAGGAATAGTGGTTTATGCAGCTTTTGAAATTATTTTAAAAAAGGAAAGAAATGCAGTGTACTTTAAGAAGGTACTATAAGTTTTGAAAACTAGTCTACATCCTGTTCTAAAGTGTTAAAAAGACAGAAAGAAAAAAAGAGCTGGTTTAAAGAATAGATTAATTTTCATTTAGTTTAGTTCGACATTCCATATATCTATTTTCAAAGTAGAATAATCAAAAAGGATCAAAATACTGAAAATATGGGTTTATAATGCAAAGAGCAACTCAACTTTAACTACTCTATAGTGGCACTATTCATGCTGCTGTAATAAAACTTAAGAACGTTTAGTGATTTTTTTTTTCCCTACAATTATTCAAAATTACATTACCCTTACTGAAAACTGAATGGCTTTTAGTGGATTAATTAAACTATAGCTGGTTTGCCATCTGGGTGCTGCTTGTTTAGCTGCTTTCTCACAGAATGATTTTTACTGATTTAAGAATATTTTTTTTTGTTAGAAGACAGCTTCCAGACAACAATTTCTAAAATAGAAATGATGGATGTACTATTAATTGTTATCAGGTTAAATTTTGGGTTATGAAGAGGAAACTACTTGGACATTTCTTTCCAATATTCAATTTATTTTCATTCATACACACACCCGCAATCCCCTCATTCTGTGTTGCAAAATGCTCAGGCTCTTAAAAAATAAAATCTGTTTATAAATGTACAAGAAAATAATTATATTTTACAGCGAGATCACCCATGACATTATGTTGGAGTCCAGGGTATAGGCTAGATGCAGAAAAGAAAAAAAAAGGGAAAGGGGGAATTAACTAAATCTGATTTTTATAGCTCAAGTGGTTTCATTAAATTAGAGTGCTGTGTGCTACTGTTCATTAATGAACTTGTGCCATATGCTTTAACTGTTCTGGTCAATAGCTGATATAGAAAGGCTTGTGTTTAAAAAAAAAACGGATAAAAATATCTTTGTGATGGGCTTTTATCAAAGGACTTGCTTTGAATTCAGTAACTACTACTGAGGCAATATGGCTCGCAATTTGCGACCCAAAGGTAGTCATACATTATTGGAATACAGCCTACTGCGCTTCACATTACACAGATGTGAAGGCCTGATTATAGCTGCTTCATAATTAACAGTGATCCGATTTGTTTTGTGGCATAAATGGTGCATGTGTAGAACATTAGCCATGGCACTCTCATTCAAATTCAACTCAAGGGCTCAGCGGCAGGCGGGTCACGAGCTTCAGGGAGTAGAAGCACAAGCTCCTCCATATGTTCTTGCTGCATCTTACTATGGCTATGAGTGCAAGATAAGTTCCCTAAAGAACCTAATCGTGTTCTGTAATTACAGCGCGGCTTTCTGCTGGCTAGAAATGAGGGAGAAGCTAAAACACTCCCTCATCAGATAATTTGTAAATTACTTTACATGGCGGATGCCTAACTCAGTTGGTTTTCAACTGCTGAAATTATAAATAATTGTAACAGATGTGGCAATATGGCTGGCCTCCAATAAATGAGGCCCTTGATAATTTGGCCGACCCTTTGACAGGCCAATTTAATAAAATGTGAACAAAATCTTCTTGCTAATAATTTATCATCCCTTTTCCCAATAGAATAAATTTAATTACCCTAGCAGTTAACAAGGTCACACCCAGATGCCAAACTCGGCTACAGTTTTGATAATGCAATCAGGAATTGAGAGGTGATGACAGCGTTGTTGTTTTTTTCATTACCTGGCTTCACATAAACACAGGTGGCGTAGCTTTCTTGTCAGTTTTTAATAATTACAGGCTATTATGGAATGCATAGTTAGCAGATTGAAAACCACACTTTAGTGAATTTGTTTGAGTATGATTGAGGTTCTAATGTACGGAGATGATAATGCATAACAAGCCCAGTCCCTAGTTTACACCGTTAGTGCACAGGTTTGATTTTTACTTGTGATAACAGTGTAATAGTTCAACAGATAACAAAGCTGCATTTTTTGGAGCAGCCTCACCATCAACTGAAGGTTTACATTTTTTACTTTCTAGTACTGAGTGTGTAACTCAGAAAAATATACTTTTTTTAAACTTACCTGGTAACTTACAGTGTGCATGTGTGTGTGTGTGTGCATGTATGTGTATATATATGTGTGTGTGTGTATATACACACACATAGATATCTTAAGATATCTTGACTGTCTGCATTTTGGTGTACTTGGTCAAGTAAAGTCTTGTGGTAACTAATCAATAAGCTCTTTAAACACAAAAATGCTAGAGAAGATGCTATAAGAGTTCTTAAGTAAAAAAAAGGGATGAAAAAGAAACTTATAAGAAACTTAATAGAAATTTCTAAGAGCCACAGTTGTAAAGCGTTGCTTCCAAGAGTATAAAGAAATTTTAACCAATCTTCAGTTGGGCTTCTGTAGTGTTATGTTCCGTTTATAATGTCTATTAATTGTAATGTATTAGAGCAAATAGTACTGATGTTCAGCAGTACTTACTGAATTTTTGCGTGCTGTTCTCTGATCAGTTTTATGGAAAAAATGCCCAATTTTATTGTGTACTTGCTGCTAAAACGTTGCCGGTCCAACAAATACATAAGGAAATGAGTGGCTCATTTAACAAAAAGGCTTAATGAAATCCAGCCTTGTCATGTCACTTTCAGTGATGATTCTTCTGCACATTTTTCCAGACTAAAAAAGTTTTTCTTACCTTATAATTGCATATTTTTCCCAATAATTTGGAGCATTAATTTTATACCATGAGGTCTAATTTTCCTGATGAATAGAATAAATCAATCATACCTGGAAAACTTTCTGATGGTCTTCAGAGAGGAATTGCATCCTCTTTTCACCTCCCTGTTCTTCTCTAGAAGATGATCACTGTGTTCTTTTTCATATGAATTCCATATTAATTTTTCATATGAATTTTGGAGGATGCCAAATATAAATGTTATGAGGGTGAGTGGAAGGTGTAAATCCTTTCTCTGGCTTTTAATACCTTTTGGCAGCTCATAGGGACACATGAGATCAAGGTCCAGGCTGGGTAAGTAGCTCTTCAGGAGTTTGTAAATGTTGCCTATCCTAGATGTATGTGCAGCGAGTAGAGATAAGTCTGTGGCAATAGGATTTCTGTGCTGCAGAAAGGAGTTTGCAAATGATGCTGTGGTGAGCACTGCCTCTGACTTAGCTGCCCAGCTGTTTAATTCAGTTACAAAATAAGAAGAAACCTTATTTCTCATTTATTCTTCTTGTATATAAACTGCCTCTGAACATTTTGTGCATCATGGCTTTGCATGGCATATAGCACTGGATTCTTGGAGTTTTGACTGGAAAAAACTTGGGGATATGGGTCATGGTCTGGTTGGGTGCCATACGTCAAAAATACTGTACATTCTGATAGTCTTGTACACGTGTCCTCTAGTCAGAGTTGTAAGTACATATGAGGCTGTGTTGTTAGTTCTGAGGCTCTTATATATCTATTCTTTTGGTACCTGATCTCTTTTGCTTCTTCAGGAAAGTCATGCAGAATAGAAGTGTGATGGAGCACAGCTGTATCTTCTCCACACTGCATGTACTGTTTGTGATAGCTGACAGCAGTGGTATTCAATTCTTTTCCCTAAGTACAGTGTATGGTTCCCCATGTGGTACAGCTTTGTGGCAGAGATGGTGCTTATGCTTCATCTTGATTAATGCATCCAGAAAACGTCAGCTGAGTCTCACCGTGTAAGTGTAAGAGTAGTGAGAGATCTACTTGGTAGAAATAAATACTTTCTTGATTATATATTTTTTTTAATGTAAATAAGCCTCTGACATTTATTTGGACTATATGTTTTGCAATTAAGTTTCAATATTGTAACAGACACATGATCTTTCATAAAATAGCATATGATATAAACTGATTCTGCTCTTTGAAAAAAGAAACCATTATTCTGTTAAGCTAGACCTTGTAATGTAAGTAGAGTCTAATCCAAGATCCATACATTTGAAAGAAAACTACACTTGGCATGTAGATGGATAGACTGTGAAGAGGGTCAACATTATGTGTACACTGAAATTAGAGATCAGATGTAAAGCTAGAAAGGGAAAAGCCAAGAAAAGACCGTACCTCTTTCTGAGGATCTGATGAAATTGCATTTCACGGAATCACAGAATGATATGAGTTGGAAGGAACCTTCAAAATCATCTGGTTACAACCCTCCTGCCATGAGCAGGGACACATTTCACTAGATAAGGTTGCTCAGAGCCCCATCCAACCTGGCCTTGAACACTTCTAAGGATAAGGCATCCACAGCTTCTCTGGGCAACCTATTCTGGTGCCTCACCACTCCCATAGTGAAGACTTTCATCAAAATACCTAATCTAAATCTACCCTATTTCAGTTTGAAACCATTGCCCCTCATGCTGTCACTACATGCTCTTGTAAAAATGCCCTTCTTTCTTCATGCATAAATCTTGGAACTCTGGCTCATTCATATGGTTGTGTTTTATATAGCAGGAGTGAAGGTTCTCATGATAGCTAAATCTTTTCCCTAAATAATTTGGGGTCAGTAATTTTTTTCCTCCTAAACAAAGATACCTGGAGCATAAAAGTCTAGTAATAATGGCCAGTCTTCGCGAGCGAAGATCCGGGGAAGGTCTTTACACCTTCCAGCCTGCGCATTGGATTTTTTAGGTGAGACACAGTGTGCGCGGAACTGAGCCCACCCTTTAATCCTAAGGTTCATCTGCTGGGGCCAAGCGAGCTTGGATGGTGGCAGCGAGGTCCTCAGGACGTAGATGGCTTGCCTTTTAAGGGCTAACGAGCTCCACCTGCCCGGGGAATGGCCCTGACCAGGAATCGAACCCGGGCCTTGGCGGTGACAGCGCCGCGCCCTTAACCACTAGACCACCAGGGGCTCCACAGAAGTCTAGTAGTATAAAGTTAAATATACATGAATCTGAAACAAAAGACCAGAGAGAAAAAATTCATCCAACTCTCTGTGAAAGATTTCTTTTCATGTCTTAAAAATTAATGTCTAAAATTCTCTTGATATTTGAGAAAAAAAGTCTTCTAGGCTAGGAAATTTAGAAGAATATTTTTCAAGTATTAAAGGATATGTTAAATTTAACAGAAAATGATACTACCTCTTCTTTATCTGAACTTCATTGATAAGCAAAATGTCAGGATGTTTTAAATGGATATCATCAAGTTACAACTGGGTTCTTAGGATTTCTGAAACTGAAGATACTTCATATATACTTATGAAGCTGAGCAAGTTTTGAGGGTATTCTAGACCCAAATTATATAGCAAGATACGTTTTGGTAACAGTGATATATTGAATATTTTGAGGGTAAAAGCACAGGCATTTTTGAGGTGTAAAGTTAAGATCTAAGACCCTATTTATTTGGTTTTGTTTTCCAAGAAATATGTTGTATAGGTATGTACACAGAGACTGTTGTAAGGGGTTTACTAGAAATTGTGCCTTTATGGTATTTTATTTTAAGTATCACGGTATGGCAATTTCTACAGTCCTCTTTTGGAAGAAGAAAAGAGTGGAAAAATAACCTCATAACAAATTGGTTCTGTTAAGTTCAATAGCAGAACTTGCATGACATAGAGGACCAGGGTTTTGATGTATTTTGTCACTCTAAAATGTAGTTATGTTTCAAAACACTCTGCATTTCATTTTTTAAAGAAGAAATTAAAAAGTAGTTGTACATTAAGAAATTAGTCATTAGCTAAATTTGTGTCATTCTTATGGCTTTAAAGTCATAAGGTTGATGGTTAAAAGGTTGGACTCTATGATCTTAAAGGTCTTTTTCAACTTAAGCAATTTTATGAAGATTAGCAGTTATTGACTTTTTAAAGTAACAGCAGTATGAATTTAAGTTATTATAACAGAGTTGCTGATTCTTTTTTGAGTTACTAATAAAACTGTAAAGATTATGTTATACATAGAAGTCTTTTTTTTACATGCAACTGAGAAATCAGTAAAATGTATCTGGTTGGTGTGTATTTATCTTTCTTAAAAAGAAAGAATAAAGTTTAGATTAAAAAAATTTCTAACTTAAGCATAACTGCATTTTACTTATCTACTGGTACTGTTTCTGTCTTTTAGGTTTTGTTGGATTTTTTTCTTGTTTATATAGTGCTAAGGTTTTGGTTAAATGAACATGAAATCCAGTTTTCTTTAAAGCATTCTTCTGAATGCCTGGCTTGTCTACTTCTCATTTTCCTGTTTTCCTTTTTTTTTTTTTTAAATCTGCATAGAGTTTTTATAAACTAATGGTTATAAACAGGCCTTTTGCTGATCATAGGTGGAAATGACATCTGTTTGCAACTACATATGGCCTAAACTGCAAAATGAGGAACCAAATTTATTTAAGGAACAGTCAGCAAAAACATGGGCATCTTTTACTCTCTAACAAATTTCCTATGCTGCTTTGCTGTTTGAAGAGTTGCAGTTTTTCTAACACTAGTGCTTTGTATTCCTAATTTGTGATATATTTGTTGAAAATGTGAGTTTGTATTAGGCTTTTTGAAAAACTTCATATTCTGTATGGAAAGAAATAAAATGACTATGCCGACTAGTCTGCTTCTATCAAATACTATGCTTATTAGGGTGTTCTCTTGCTTGATTTTAATGAACTTTGGACCATCTCATTTCTTGAGTGACATTAATTTGGAAATTTGCTTACATAACCTTTTTCACACTGCCTTTTCTGATTTTTGTCAGTATACCTGACTTGTTTACTTATTTTACCATCTCAAATACGGGGGGAATACCAGTATTTGAGATGGTAGGAACAAGTGGTAATTGTACCAAATCCTATCTTCTCTGTTGAAGTGAGTATTTGTCTTAAGAATATGCTCAAACAGTTGCAAGGGAGGTTGTCAGAACTTTGCTAATTAGGGAAAGTATGTATAAAATAAAATTTTTAGTTAGTCTTGAGAAAGTTTTCCTATGGATCAAGTTTTGTTGATTAAAGACTTTATTGCTTCCCAGCTGCTTGTCATTGCTGTCAGAGCACCACTGGCAATAGAGTTTCATGAGTTTGCCTTCATCAATCCAGTACAAGGGTCAGCTCAAGCCACTTGCATTGCCTTTTTAAACTAACCTGCCCTTTAATTTATTCAGTCGATTAGGGAGGCGGTTTCCATCATCCCTTCTTCCAGCAATAGTGCTGAGGTGCTAACCTCCAGCTGCCTGGATGCATTGACCATCTGGGAATTATATTATCTTTGTCTGGCACAGCTCTTTGAAGATCGGTGTGTATCCCCAGCCTTAAAGCACTGTGGAGGAGGTTTGTGTTAAAGCATTTCACTTTGTAATCGCCAGAGACTGACACAACAGGCATGTTGTTGAGTGGTTGTAACGCAGTGGGGTGTGATCTCAGTCAGTTCATAAAAATTCCACTGACAAGGAGACAGTCATCAAGCCATGGTAACAACCACTCTTGGTTGTGTGTCTGCTACTGGACACCAAGGATATAACTTACAGTAGCTGGTACCAGTGAAATGTTACTTGTCTGAACAGGTTTTGTAACTAGGCCAAGTTGATCAGTGTGCTGTAGAGCTGTATTATGGCAAGGAATTGCTGTTCATGGATTGATAGCTGGGAAGGGTCCTAGATTTCAGTGGTTAAATGAAATGACATACCTGCCTTGAGTAACACTGTGATATAGAATTTGACTTCGACATCTGTGCTGAGTTTAAGGACATAGCAGATACATGTTGTAGATTGACATTAAAACGATACTTTTCTGGGGCAGTTTTTAACTAAGAATATATTTATTGTCAGAATATGCAATTAAGGCTTTTTATTTCCCCAGCATGTTTGTTAGGCTGGTGATACTTACCAACTTGAAATTTCACCAGAAAATATTTCACCAGAAACAAGTCTAGAAGGTGAAATATTATATCATGTGATATACAAAAGAGTAGAATAAGTTGCCGCAGAAGAAACAGTTGTGTAAAACAACCATTGTTAAGAGTGTAAATTTAGATGTGGAAAATATAGTGGTTTGAAAATGTTTAGTAACTATTTTGAGGTCTGGTTTTGAGTATGGAATCATGAGTCATTTACAAAAGCAGAATTATTTACAGATTTTGCACGTTCCTGTAATATTGTTAATGTTGTGTTTCTATAGACAATTTTATGTAAATGGTATGTTATGCTTCTAATTTTTTGTTATCAATATAATATACCTATACTATTATTTTTTATATATTTCAACATCCTTCTTTAGGTGAGCTAGAGTGTCCTATTACAGTGCAAAAATCTGAAATTGAGCTTTTACAGGAAAAAACACAGGTTTTAACCTAGCAGAGCATAATTTGAACACTACAGATATGCTGGAAAGCAACAATATAAGGCTGGGAAGTAAGCATGAGGTACAGTAGTTTTAATGCCTCATATATTTGTGTCTAAGTCAGACTGGTGAAGCCAAACATTTTTGCTCAAGGGTCCAGATAATAATTTTAATATCTGTTGACGCTGCTTATAATTCTGGAAGCTTGTTTGAATGGTTCTTGTGTTATCTGCCAAAGACTTGTTAAAATAGCTGTTGGGAGTAGAAGGTTTTACCTTATTAAATACTGAATAAGGGATTCTTAATTAAATGAACTATTTGAAGGATAAATTCTTTGTAGGTTTGTTAAAATGAATATTTATCAAGTATTTTATGATGTTTATCAGAGTGACCATCTTTCCCTGGAAGGAAAATGAGAGAAATATAAATGGTTATTATTATGATTTTATAAGTGAAAAATATTTTTTTCCGAATTTTTGATTTTTACAGTAGGATATAGTATTTTTTCTAGGAATAATGATAACAGTGTCTTTTGAAGT
The DNA here is from genome assembly GCF_022539395.1 of Myiozetetes cayanensis. Lineage (NCBI taxonomy): Eukaryota > Metazoa > Chordata > Aves > Passeriformes > Tyrannidae > Myiozetetes > Myiozetetes cayanensis. Next base: position 40,733,112 of record NW_026087631.1, on the reverse strand, counting down.
TTATACCTTTGACTTTGTATGGTGTTGGATTGCTTCTTTCATGGTGTTTTGCTGTTAAATATAGGTGTCAGTAACAGTAACAGCTATAAATTACAGTAAATGAAAGAGAACTGTAAATAATTCTATGGCTAAATTGAACTATTAAATTAACTGAGGCCATGATGTTTTTTAGTGTGTTCAGCCTCTTCCTCATCTATTTTTTTTTGTGGTTGAATAGAATGTGGGAAACTTGGAAGAGATTTCTTTAGTAAAGTTACAAATATGAACATGATTCTGAATAATATAAATAATTTACAAGAGTCAACCATCATGTCCATTTCCCTGAGAACTTTCTGGTTTACCCATATTTGATATCTCATAACATTATTTTTGAAAAATGTATGATGTTCTTTCTTAATGTCCTGTGCTGCGTGCTATATCTGGAAAAAACCCAGAATTTAGAACATTTGTTCAGGAGCATGTGATGGCATCTCTGTGAAAATGTGTGTAAGAAAAAACAAAATACTGCACAAGCAATGTAGAGTGAAGAATAGAGGATGAGGAACAGCCCTACAAACACCAAGGTCAGGGAAGGAGGAGAGGGAGAAGTTGTTCCAAATGCTGGTATTTCCCTGCAGCTCATTGAGGAGATCACCATGGAGCAGATGTCCATACAGAAGACCATGGAGGAGACCACAGCGGATGGGTATTCCCTCATGGAAGCTGCAGCTTGTGAAAGGGAGTCCTTGTGAAGGTTCCTCTTACACAAACTGTGGTCCATGGAAGACCCACTCTGATAAGATTTATCCTGAAGGATCCCAGCCTATGGAGAGGCCTTATACTGGAGCAGGGAAAAATAAGGAGGAAAGAATGACCCAAGAGGAAGTGTTATGGACTGACTGTAAACCTCTCCCTGCACTGCTCAGAAGGAGATAAAGAAGCTAGGAGTGATGGAATGAAGTTGAGGGTGGGAAGCTGGGAGCTCCTCCTGGGTGGGGGATAAGGTGTTGATTAGTTTTTTTTCTTTATTTCTTACTACCCAAATCTATTTTAAGTGACAATAACTTACACTAATTTTTTCCAAAGCGAGTCTGCCCTCAATGGTGAATGGTAAACCCATAAGCTTTATTGCCCTATTTTCTCCTCCTATCCTAGTGAGGAAGGAAATTGAGTGAGCAGTTGAGTAGATGTTTGATCCTTTGCCAAGGTTAACCTACCACCAATGTCATTGTCTGTTTCCTCAGAGTAATGTAAATGAGACTATTGTTTGTCATGAACTGATCACTGTGTCAGAAATAAAGCAATTACACTCCCTTGTGTAAAACAACATACAAACTTTTAAAGCCTATTGTGGAGAAACTTTGTCTGATATGTAGATCCTAGTTTTTTATTTTATTTTATTTTATTTTGGGTTTTTTTTTCTGAGAGTGAGGGTAATGATGCTTTTTTTAAAAAAATTGTTTAGTTGTTTGTTGGGGGCTTTTAAATCTCTTTTATGCACATTTCAGAAGCAAAAGTATCCCAAAATCAGATGACAAAACAACCTTGGCAATATCTACATTCATAATTTTAAATGTGTGGTATTACTATTTTGTGATATTTAGTGATAGATTTTTTTTTTCCTCCTTTTTTTGAAACCAATCCTATTTAAAGTGAAAAAGTGCATTACATGGCATCTTGTAAATGTATCACATTGGAAAGTAATGGACAAAATAAAAAATGTCAGTTGCTAGTTAAGATATTATTTGAGGTTAAATCAATTTAATGGAATAGTAGAAGTGTTGACATATACAGTATTGAAGAAGAATTTATTCTGAATTCCTTTTTGTTGTAAATCAGTCACTTTACAGTGAAAGTGACAAAATACAACAACAATAATAACAAATTAAGTTTTTGTTTGACTTTCTGTATTTATGTAATAGCGTTTTACCTTATTGGTATTAAGTGTGTGTTAGTATTTCTCTGTTCTTAACCAAAGTTATTCAGAAAATCTGAAAGTCTAATTTGATGAGGTCTTTCTTTTTTTACCATAAGGACATATGACATAGTATGCCCAGTTTAAGTGTTACTTTCACATACTCTTTCTCCAGATTGCTATATGAAGCTGTACATAATATAAACACATATTCTTGTCTCTAGTTAGTCACATTATAGTTAATGACCATATGGTCATTATGGTATAAGATCTACTGTCTGTTGTATTTATATTCCTCAAGCATATTGTTCCTTCAACTTCACAGTGTGTTAAACTATTTCAAAGGGAAAAAAATCCTTTCCCTCTTGTTTCTGGTTGTCCTATCAAGTGTAACCTTGGACCCTTATAGAGCAATTAGACCAGCCTCTATCCCCTCCTTTGTAATGAGGTTTCTTGCATTTCTGAGTCTATAACCCTTTAGTCTTCCCTAATGGGACATCATTATTCTGAAAGAAACAATGTAAATGTAAATGAATATTCTCATTAACGAGTCACAGAGAAACCTTTAGTGGTAGCGCTGTGGTAATTCTGCTTGTTATTTCTCTGGTATTCCATGCAGATTTTTTTTTTTTATAATTCATTATTAGTATTCAAAATTACTTCTTCTTTAATTCTGCATGTCTTTCATAATCCGGTGTTCCAACTAGTTCAACCATGTCCTTGTTTTATTCTCCAGGAACCACCTGTGAAACGTTCAAGGTCTCTGTCCCCAAAGAGCTCTTTTAGAGAGTCAGAGGAACTAAGGAAGCTTAAAATAGCTGAAAGGAAGATTGAAAACTTAGAGAAGACACTACGGCTAAAGGTGAACATTAAAAAAAAAAAACAACCCACAAAAAAACCCTGCTAGCTATAAGCTTGCATAGGTAAAGATACTACAAAATAAACAGGTATTTTAAAAATTAAAAATACACATATTGTTATAGATTCTGTATTAGCATCAGGGAGTGCTCTCCATTAGTTTACCTTTTTGTTTTACTGTGTGAGTAATCCTGCAGTCCTATAGAAGCTTAATTGAGCTGTCATCAATAACACATACTTGGTAAAGACATTTTCAAAGTTTGTATCTGAGAACATATATTCTGAGAAAGTCATGTATTCATATAGAAATAAACCAGAAAGTACAAAAATTTTTTTCTTTACAGTGAAGCCAGTATTTGAAATGCTAAAGTCAATTACTTGAAACAGATTTACCCCTGGAAACCTTAGAAGTTATGGCTCAGAAGTTGCTGTTCTAACAAATGCTGTTAAAAAAAACCCAATAAACAATCCCCCTCCCTCCACCCCTTGGTAGAAAATCTTAATTGAGCATGTATTACAATTTCTCCCTGTTTCATAGATTTTTGTAGGAGTTTTTTTGTTGGTTTGTTTTTTTGCTTCAGAAATACAGTACCTTTTGAACAAACTATTGGATTCAAATTGCCCCTCAGAACACAAAACTCAAGCCCTAAGTCATATTTTCTTCACATTTAAAATTCATCCTCTCCTCCCTCCCCTCCTTCTCCTCCCTCCCTTTTTTTGTTGCTTATGTTTGTTCAGAGTTACGGTATTTGAAAGATGTTTTCAGTATGTGTAGCCTAAAGCAGAACTGGTTATATTGAACATGCTGTGACAAATGTCAGGTAAGTGAAAAAATTTGATAGCCCTACTAAGCATAGTCCTAAGCTCCTGCCTCATGCAAAAAGACACTCATGTGATAAGTCAGTTTTAGAAAAACTGTGAGAAAAGTATTTTAGCACAAATGCCATAATTCATCACCCTGTATACTGAAGAGAGTTTAATGCTGTGCCCTAACACATGCAGAATATATGACAGATTACTATTATAATATAGGAAGGATTATTTAGACTTCAGTCTTACAGGTCATCTTGTTTCTGGGAGTCAGAAAATTAATTTTCATTTTTTCTCTCTGTTGAAAAATCTAAGGAATGTCCCACCAGCTAAATCTGAGGCTGGGAACTGGCCTTTGGGAGGATTCCTTTTTTTACTCTCACTTGGTGTTGTGGTTTTGCCCAGCCGGCCAGCCCCTGGGGCTGAGAATGGTTTTGTCCAAGCGGATTTCCGGACAAGAAGCCAATTAAAACTCTCAGTAACGCCTTTGCTAATTACATATTTAAGAAAACGGAAGAGAAGGTTGGTTGCGCAGTTGAAATTAGGCAGCCATGTAGGGAGTGGTGTCAGGCCCCAGGTGGGGGGCCAGGCCCTCTCCTCCCCCGGCTTGGGCCGGGGTGCAGGTGTGGCACTGAAGCCCCCCTTCTCTCTTGTAAAAGAGTGAAGGAAAAAAAATTTAAAAAACTGACTGCTTGGACGAGTAACACTGTAGAAGGAATTCCAACAAAGAAATAACGGAGTGTCCAAGGTCGAGGCTGGCAGCTGAACAGGAGAGAGAAGTGCGAAGGGGAGGGGCTTGCTTCTTTCCCCTTTCACTCTCTCCCTTCAGCAGGGTAAAGACTGAAAAATAAATCCCTGCCACCTATGGAAGTTTGTTGGGGTGAGGAGACCCCCGTGCTGCTCGTGGAAGAGCCTACACTGGAATAAGTTGATGCATCAAGAAGCCAAGACTTCATGAGAGACCTGAGGTGAGGCAAGAGTCCTGTTGAAGACTTTGTGACCCTTGAAGGGGACGATGTTTATGCCGGAGTGAGGACGGCTCGGATAAGCTTGGGATCTCAGTGAGAAATCCATGCTGCTAGTACTGGAGAGTTGTGACCCTGAGAGAACCTCATGCTGGAGCAAGAATGGCTTGGGTGAGATGTTGAAAGATCCATGCTGCTGCTGTTGAAGATTTATGACCCTGAGGGGGATGAGAACCTCACGCTGGAGCAGGAACAGCTCGGGTGAGATGTGGAGATCCAAGTAAGGAATCCATACTAAACTCATGCTGGAGAGGTATATCAAGGACTGTTCTCCCATGGGAGGGACCTCCATAGGGAATAGGGGTGGACTTATAAGCCATTATCCCCTGTAACCCTGTGGAAGAAAATCCGTGGTAGGCAAGTGTCCCCTTGTAGCCCATGAAAGAGAAGACCTTCAGGGCCTGGGTAACCCCCCAGCCTCCGGTCTTAGCCCAGGAGGGAGGTAGGCCCAGCCCTGGAGGCCGACACAGAGAAGGAAAAAAGAATTCCAACTGTGATGAGGGTGCTGCAGAGCTACTGGAGAGAGAGCTGAAAGTCCGAGAAAGGACTGCTTCTCCTCTTTGGACTGATATAAAGGAGGGAGAGGTATTTTCTCTAAATACATAATACTTTTTACTTAAGTAAAGTGGTTAGAGATATAATTCCTTAGTAGTTTTTATTTTGTTAGTAATAAATGTTCATATTATTTTCCAAAATTCAGTCTCTTTTGTCTGCATAAACCTTCTCCCAACTAATAGTAATTGTGTGGGGGGTGTGAAAGCAAATTGACCCAGAACAAAACCACGACACTTGACCTGCCAGACACCGATGCTACAGATTATTCTGACATGTGAACTACAGCTCCTTTCCCTTGGAAGCAAAGATTACAAATCAGTGTGTATGGTTGTTGCCTTAAATGATAGCGAGCTCTACATTTCTCTCTTTTCTTCTGAAAAGAGGAGTGAAGGGAAACAATAATTTTCTCACTAGATACAGAAAAGAACTCTCTCGGTATAACCTCATATCGTAATTTGTACCATTCACCATCCTGCCTTTACTTACCTTCTATTTCATCTTAAAGTATAATTTAGGAATCTGTCCAGCTTTATTATGTTGCAGATGTGGGATCTCTCTCACAGCTTTTAAACCATGATGTCATCAAGGGCTAAGTCATATCTCCCCTTGAAACTGAACACATGAACTCATTGCATTTTCTCTTGAAAATCTTCTTGTCTTCTTTTGTAGAATGCTTTAACTGGTTGAAAAGAAACTGTAGAGGCCCAGGTCAACATACTAAACACTGTTGTGGCACTACATTCAGAATTCAATGATGGCTATTGCCAGCATGACAGTGTACTAAACTGTCATAACATTGATGTCAGAATATTTCTATTGGTGTTCTGTGATTTCTTGATATTAGCCTTCTCATATGCATTTTTTCCAAAAAAGAAATAATGCATGTGAGCAACATTTTCAAAACTGGCACTTGCATTATTGCCTCCTCAGGCAAGGTGTTGACTATATGATTACCTGGAATATTATTGTTCAGAAAAATCCTTGCTCTATCAATAAACACACTGATGATGCATATCTAGAGGATGAAATTGTGCCCTTATCCATTAGTCTTTCTGAAAAACTGGTAAAAAATAAATAAAGAAAAAAGCACTCTATTTATGGGATTTTCAGGAACAGGAATGCCCTAGTCAGTATTGCAAATGAGCAGAAAAGGACAAGATCCCATTCACAGGATTTTCCAGTTCTCCTCAGTTGACTTATTTCTGACCAAGAAAAATTACCTATTACTATCTTTGTTGCTTTTATGAACGGGATGATCATGTAAATTCAGAGTGTCCACAGTTTTTATACAGAATTGCCTTTGTGTCTGGACATACTACAAAGAGCATGCGTGATTGTGCTCTTGTTTACAGAAGAGAATGTCCAAGTAAATAGGGGTACTTACTGGGTTTTAAATAGCGAATTATCAAGCTGCTACTTAGAATGGTCCAAAGCATAACTGCATCAGTCTGCTTTTGGGCTTTAAGAAGTGGGTAAGAGTTTTGTTGTCAAGAGTAGATATTTGATATGAGCTAAGAATTCTCCCATATTATGTTTTTAGAATTGTGAACGCTGGCATAGCCCAGAGGAGATAATTCTGGCTGTACAGGAAAGCTCTCAAAAGCAAGCAGAGCTCTTCCCATTGAGTTTTCTCATCCTATTTAAGTTCTGAAGTTTTTGGAGATAATTAAAACTAGGTTATATAGATCTCTCTTTCGGCCCACCTTAATACTTGTTCATGTGAGCAACACTACACTCACATTTAGCTCAGATTTTCTACTTCATGTGTGGTGCTCGATGCTGAAAATAGATTGGCTTGTCCACATAACTATTTGTGGAAGAAATTCTTTTTGTAATAATGAGTATGTCACTTCTTGTAAGCCTAAGAATAGTAGTTAAATAATTACATCAGTATAATTTTTTTAATTTCCTTTCTGCTATTGTAGAAGTTGGTACAGGTCAATTTCAACAAAATTTTGAATTCGTTATTAGAATCTTTTGGCTTGTCTGAGATGCCTGCCAGAAAAGAATGGTTTTTGTTTCACAGACAGTTGGATTTTTCCTCTTGCAGATTGGACTTATTGTCTTTCATTATTGCTTAGGAAGTACTATAGAATGACAATAAAGAGCTGGAAAATAATCTGGAGGTCCAGCACTGATAGAAATGGTTGTTCTGTCCATTTCTGCAAATATATAGAAAACTGTGTATAAGACAGTTTATTTATTAAATATACTATAATTCAATCAGAGAGAGATAGATCTAACAGACTGTGGACATTTCAGTGTATATTTAAGATTCTGAAGTGCTTAATTCAATAAAGAGAGTGATTAGGACAGTTAATTGTCTAATTTCTATTTCTGCAAGAGCAGAGCAAGTGATAAAGGAAGGAAATAACTGTAACAGAACGGATAATAGAACAGGTAAGCAATAATGAAAAATGTAGATTCATAAATAGGAAAGGCCAAATTCTACAGTTGGTTGCACCTCTGAAAGGGCATTGACACTAATAAGCTTCTTAGAATTTATGCTGAAGACATTATTTTCCAGTACCTTGGCAGACTTGATCAGTTTTTACTAGCAATATCAAACAATGTCAGAACAATTGTTTCATGAACTTCTCTTGAAAACACAACATCTGTAATTGGATTCTTATGAAAATTTCCTGTTGTAGTGTGAAGCACAGCATGCTAATAGTCTCTGTGGCCTTAGTCTGAGATTTATCTTGCTATTTGTGTGATTGGTTTCTTCAGCAAAGCCTTTGACACTGTCTCCCATAGCATACTCCTGGAAAAGCTGACAGCCCGTGGCTTGGACAGGAGCACTCTGTGCTGGGTTAGGAACTGGCTGGAGGGCCGGGCCCAGAGAGTGCTGGTGAACGGGGCTGCATCCAGCTGGGGGCTGGTCACCAGTGATGTCCCCCAGGGATCAGTGCTGGGCCCAGTCCTGTTTAACATCTTTATCAATGATCTAGATGAGGGGATTGAGTCCATCATCAGCAAATTTGCTGATGACACCAAGTTGGGAGGGAGTGTCAACCTACCAGAAGGCAGGAGGGCTCTGCAGAGGGACCTGGATAGGCTGGAGAGCTGGGCTGATTCCAGTAGGATGAGGTTCAAGAAGGCCAAGTGCCGGGTCCTGCACTTTGGCCACAACAACCCCTGCAGTGCTACAGGCTGGGCACAGAGTGGTTGGAGAGCAGCCAGGTGGAAAGGGACTTGGGGGTGCTGATTGACAGGAAGCTGAACATGAGCCAGCAGTGTGCCCAGGTGGCCAAGAAGGCCAATGGCATCCTGGCCTGGATCAGGAACAGTGTGGCCAGCAGGAGCAGGGAAGTGATCCTTCCCCTGTCCTCAGCTCTGGTGAGGCCGCACCTTGAGTATTGTGTCCAGTTCTGGGCCCCTCAGTTCAGGAAGGATATTGGGGTGCTGGAGCAGGTCCAGAGAAGAGCAACCAGGCTGGTGAAGGGACTTGAGCACAAGTCCTGTGAGGAGAGGCTGAGGGAGCTGGGGTTGTTTAGTCTGGAGAAGAGAAGGCTTAGAGGTGACCTCATCACTCTCTTCAACTACCTGAAGAGAAGTTATAGCCAGGTGGGGGTTGGTCTCTTCTCCCAGGCAACCAACAACAGGACAAGGGGACATGGGCTCAAGCTCTGCCAGGGGAAGTTTAGGTTAGATGTTAGGAAGAAATTCTTTACAGAGAGGGTGGTCAGGCATTGGAACGGCCTGCCCAGAGAGGTGGTGGATTCACCATCCCTGGAGGTTTTTAGAAAGAGATTGGACATGGCCCTTAGTGCCATGATATAGTAATTAGAGTTGGATCAGGGGTTGGACTTGATGATCTTGGAGGTCTTTTCCAACCCAATCTATTCTATGATTCTATGAATATCATGGTAGTATTTATATGAACCACTTAAAAACAGTCAGAAGTACTTTTTAAGCAATTCTAAGTTTATAAATATGTCTGGTTTAGAAGTTGTTTCAGGAAAAAAAACCTACTACCACCAGTTTGAGAAAGTTTTTAATGGTCACGTCACTTTATACATGCTTCTGTTCCTAAATCTTTTTGTGTTGCCTGAGTCACTTCCAAAACTCTCCTGCAATTTTTTATGTAGTAACATTTGAAATTCTAGCTGGTAACTTCCGACTTTGTGCATTGTGAAAGTGGGGCTACATTTAAAAGCCAAGCACTTAGTCTATGTACTTTGTAGTTGCAGTACTCTAGAAACCCTTACCGGTTTTTGTAGTGGGATTTTATTGCTTACTACTCTGGCTATTGGTGTATCTTAGTTATTGACTAGTGCTGAAAAGTCCTCCTTGCATATAAGCAGTAAATACTTGCAGATAAAGTATTGTGGTTTACTTAGTTGTATAGTTACCCTACAAGCAGAGCTTCTATTGAAGTGGAAATGAAGCTCTGAGTGCAAATATTGCTGCAGGATAATGTCTGGTCAATTCTTCATTGCTGTATCCCGAAGTTTGACTTGCTTGATACTGTGAAATACTTCTTTGTTTTTTACAGCACTGTACTGTCATTTGGAAAAAATCTTTTTTTTAAACTTAGATTATGTTATCCTGTAATAGAAATTGAGGTGTATTGTACTTTTTGTTCTGTACATTTTTTGTATGGTTTTGATGATACAAAAGCTATTGTAAAAATTGGGTATATTTCTTGTTTGCTGCGTTACTAGAAGACAAAATCTGGGAGTTGCAGGTTTATGTATATATAGTCAGAAACAATATATGAAGAAATACTGAAGCCTTTAAATTTAGGGGCTCCAGTATTTCCCTTGAAAATACAAAAGTCAGTTTTCCATTGGGGGGAAAAAAAAAGGTAGTTTGGAAAAAAAGATGGTGCCAACAATCCTTTTTCTGTCTATATATTTTTAGATATATTAGGCCAATGTATTCCTAAGGTGAAAGCTGACGTTTTGGTAGTAGATTTTTTAGATTTCTCAGCAGCATGAAAAAAAAATCTAAGTTAATTTTGCCAAATTAGCTGAATTTTCCAAAGTAGTAATAAGAAAACTTTGATCTCAAAGACTGTAATTCCTGATCTTTCTATTTAGATTTCTGACTTACTTAATAGTTGCTAAAAGAGAACTTCTGTTTCATGTGGTCTGTGTGACAGTCTCTTGCGTTTTGACCAACTCTAATTCAATTTTTCTGCTTTCATACAGACCCAAGAAACTGATGAGCTAAGAGCAGCCTATGAAAAACACAAAGAAAGACTGCAGATGTTACAGACCAACTACAGAGCACTAAAAGAGCAATTAAAGCAGTGGGAAGAGGGTGATACCAGGTAAGTTACATAGCTCATTAAAAACATTTCCCTTACACAAGAAATCTGAACAGAAGTATTATATAGGTATTGAAAAGAGAATTTGAATTGAAGGAAGCAGCTGCTATGACTATGATCAAGAGTTTATCCCTTGCTGAAGCAGAATACATGGCTTATCCCTGTACGAGAAGAATTGTAGTTGCAACCAAGAGGAAATGTATTGAGCTGACACCTTGACTTATTTTATTTAGGGTCTCATTGTGAGCCTGAGTACTGGACGAAGGTCTGCTGGGGCTGCTTACTTATGTTTGTGTAATTCCCCAGTCAATTATTTTGTTGACTGTGTCTGGTTTTAATTTTCTCTAACACAACAGTTACTGATTATGTTTCAAATAGTTTTAAAAAATCGTTTTATTCATTAAAAATATGGAAATAACAGCCTCTCTAACACTTCGTGATTCAAATATTAACTGAATCCCATCCTGAAATCTCCTTCCTAATAGGGGAGAAAGATAATATGTGCATGAAAGCAGGCTGGTTTTATTTGTTAAATTATTTAAAAATGAATTATTGCTGATAATTTTACCCAAAAAATTGCAGTAAAGATCTTTATTAATGGAAAGAAGAAAGGCTACTACATAAAAATTCGTATGATGAACATTCTAAGTATAATTCCCCCTTAAATTCTATACAAAACAATGAAAATTTTATGCAGAACTTTTTTTTTTTCTAAGACCCTAGCAGACAGTTAGAGTGTTTGGTAAACAAATGCATTTGAAATTATGAAAACATTTCATTTCAGTTATTGACACTCCTGTGTTTTGGGACTTGGTTCAAGGAAGTAATTTTCTTGTAGCTTTAGCAGAACTTTGGCTCACTAAACGCGTATGAATTTTACTTAAAAATAATCCTTTTTGCAATTAGAACAATACTGACTAATCTTGACACAAACTTTATAATGCTCTCTGAATAAAAAGAGAGTCACAGAAAATGCTGCAAAACTGGTAGCTGTTCAGAGTCCTACTGATAAACTGTCCCTCATATATAAGTAATACTCTGGCCTATATGAGTAATTTGCATTGCTTTGAAATACTGTGGCATTTACTTAAGAACGGTTTGTCTTTTAAAACGACAAAACAAGTGTGGATGAAAATGATGGTAAAGTACAAAACCACTGCACCATTGGTGATAGCACAGAAGGATTTTTTGAAATATCCAAGCATAATTACAAATAAATTTGTTTAAATTATAATGAAAAGGTGCTTCTTATTTAGGAAAAAAACATGCATGATTTTTTCTTCTAGCTCATTATTTTAAATGGAGTGCAATCTGGAAGTGACTACTTCCAGGATGATAGTTACTATATTCAATGAAATTATTTAATTCTGTGTCTATAGCTAAATAGGCATTCATGGTCCACTGAGAGGCTGAGACTGAAAAGATAAAAAAATTCAACCTAGATAAAGACAGTAAAATCAAACTTGATATACAGTGAAGCATTGAGTGTTTTGGTTCTGATAGTTTTTTAAAAGATAAATAAAAAAGAACAGGAAAGAGAGACAAAAGCAACTTCTGTTTCTGTTTAAAATAAATAAGGCTAACTTGTGACGTGACAGGAATCTATTTGGGGAAAGTAGGTATTGGGTAAAATGTAATGATGAATCTTCATTCATTTGATTTTTCATATATATTTAAGATAAGCAGAAAATAACTGTTTTTTAATTGTAATCATAATAGAATTGTATGCAGAGGTTTGTTTTTTCTTTTTAGTTTGCTTAAACAAAGGAAAGTAACTGAGGCACAAATAAAAACAATCTATAACAATAAGACTTATTTTGGTATCTCAAAAAGCTATATAGTGCTGGTGTAATGTGAATTGTGCATTAAGAACTCAGTATCAGGTCCTTATGTGGCACTTCTGATCCTTTATGTGATGGAGGACCCCATTCTCCTTATTCATCATAGATTAGTATCTGTTATCGAGATGGCAGCTGATGGGACCTAATCCACCTGTCAGTGTATGTACAACTTGCACTGATGTACGTGACTGCAAAGATGATGGGGTCCTTAGGAGGTTATCACATTCTCTAAGACTGTTCTATGCCCAGTAGGAATTCAGATTACAGAGAGTTTTAAAATGATTTCACAAATAATTTTGAATACAATTTTTATCTTTTGCATTATTAAAATACATAAAAATATTTTAATGACAGAGAAACTGTTATGTATTTTAAATTTATTTTTCTGTGCCTTTAAATCCAGTATGCTTTTTCTTTATACATCATCTTGTCCATAGACAGTTTATTTGGGTGGTGCCCATTGATCTGTAGAACAACACTTTGATTTAGAGTAACCATTAGTGCAACTTCCAGATTGGTTTCCCAGGGCATTAGGGGAGCTGGTGGCTCCCCATTTTTTTTCAAGAGATGATGTGATGGTTTCAGCTTCTGCTTTCTCATACTATTATTTTAAGTAATGTTGATAGAATGTGGGTGACACTATTCTGCCACACGTAGGTTGAGAGGCATGGTGCCATACTGGCACAACATCTGTCTGAAACTATGCTATTGGACTTCTTTGTACTACAACAGTTAAGGTTTTGTGCCTCATAAAACGTGTACTTCATACAAAATGTAGATTCAGTAGATGCTGTACTTGAAAATTTGTATTTTCTGAAAGCAAAACATATAGGTATTTGAAAACAAACAACCTGGTTTTCTCATAAACAGGCTTGAAAACAGTAAAAGCAGATACCAGCATGCAGACTCCTGTCAGCTTTCTCAAGAGGATCCTGACGTGGTGTGGAATGAACTGGCTTTTTTCAAAAGGGAACACAAAAAGCTGTTGATTGAAAAGTGAGTTTGCTTCTTAAAAGGTGTTTAAGTAAAGAAAAATACTGGGTTTTTTTCTGAAGATAGTACTTTGCAGACCACATAAGAAGAATTCCTTGCAAAATTTCAAGACAAAAACATCTACCAAAAGCAGAAAAGGAAAACATCAGCTCTTTTTTTTTTTTTTCCTTCTCCCCCACCCCTCTTCCCCCTCCCCCTGAAATCAGTGACAAGTTACAAGTTTGCTAGCACTAACAGAAACTGTATTCCATGATCTAGGGATTGTGTTAATTAATGTGGCTCTCATCTGTTGGAGGTGTCGCTCTTCATTAGCCTGTATTTTACACACTGCCGTGCTTCATTTTTGGAATGAGGTGGTGAGGGGATAACCTAGCCAGCCATCCTTGTTTGATCTCTGTGATACATACGCAATGCAGAATGCCTCAGCTCTCTTGGTTCCCTGCCCTGTCCTGCTAATCCCAGCTGAGCTCATTATGGTGTAGCCTTGCTGCTACTCCTGGAGCCAGAGCTGTCCAAGCTAATTACTGGTAGCAGCAGAGCTGCCTGTTAAGGGTCTGGTGTGGATCTGCTAACATGGTCCTTGGTAGTGACCTGCAAAAAGCACGAGGGAGTTGCTCTCTTTCTTGCTGTGCACAGCCTGTCCTTTGGGTTTAGTGCTGATCCCTTCACACAGCTCTTTCAGCTGTAGTAAGTGTAAAACTTGGTGAAGGAAACTCTTACTTTAGAAAACATACAGTTTGCTGCTTTGATCTCATAATTCATAGGCTATTATACTCAGCCAGACAAAGTAAGAAAATGTCCTTTTATACTAGACAAAAGGAAGTTAGTATGGTATAATTAGCCCTTTGCTACTATTTAACACTTTCTGTAACTCAGGTTGATTTTTTTTCGTTTTAATTTAAGAATCAAGACATCATAGAGAGTTTTATTCAGACTTTGTTTTTGTCTGCATTAAAGAAAATGTGTTTTCCCAATGGGTCACAATGTAAACCAATTTTGTGGCGATACCATGAAGGCTGTTATCACAGAATTTCAACAGCAGCAAATTGTTTTGTACTATGTAAGTCCTCGTGTTGCCTTAGTGTATTACAGACAATATTGCCAGTAGCTGTGTTACATGAGATGTTCTTATATCTGTCAGTTACAATTGTCTGCCTGTTCTTGTCACTTCATTGTCACCTTTGTTAGCTGTTTTGAAACTATAGCAACAAATTATCACATGTAATTATTTTGTGGGTTTTCTTTTTGTATTTTTATATAGGAAGGAACACTTTCTTGCCGTATATGTAATTGCAGTTTTAATTCTCCTTCCATCAGTAGAGAACACGAGCACCACAGGCAGTAGTGACTCAGGAGCAATAACATAAGCCTTCTTTTTCACACAAAGCCATGCAAGACAGATTGCTTATGTATTGTACACACCCTGAAGGTTGGTACAGTTAGACTGCTTTTTTAGAGCTCCTGTGCACTCACATTTATGGGAAACACTGTTATGTCTTGTATGTTGCAGATCAGTGGCTTTGACTAGATTGTGGTGAGGTGGCATGAGCAAACAGAACACAGAATTTATAAGACAAAATAGGTTCGTAAAATACTGCACAGTACTTAGCAATAAGCCAGTATAGCATTGTGTTCATTAAGGTGAAAAGGACAGACAAAATTAATACGTAACTGCTGTGGGGTTTATATCTGTCTTTCGCTAATAATGGCTGGTTTTAATTTGTTGAAGCAAGTCATTGTTTCAAGATCTGAGCTCATTTTCTTAAGAAAGTCAACACTAAATTCAGTGTACTTCTTAGATCTGTGGATAGGGCTTCTTTATATTGCATGCATTCTTTTTTAAGCTCTGTGGATAACAGATATGATCTACTGAGTTGTACCAATTACTTATATGTATAATTTTACGAAGTGTAAATAAATCATGTTAAGCTATAGTTTTTGTGGATGCACTTGATTTGATAGACCCTACTGGTTGTTAGCTTAAGTTGATGTGGAACACTTGTCAAAACCAATGCAACGTTGCTTAAAGAAGGGTGTCTGTGTAGGAATTTCATTTTGGTTTAAGTACTTTTAACTTTGAATGTGTAATTTCTGTCTCTGAGTAGGCCAAAAAGTAAATGTTAGGAAAATAGGATTATTATAGTTGTTGTTTGTTTATGTGTTTAACTTGTAAGAAAGGTTTTCTCTCCCACCCTCTGAGGGCTAGAGCAATGATGTAAAATGTCTTTAGTCTACACGTATGTGGATCTGACAATTGATGGATAGTAAATACATTTTAGGGTAAAGCCAGGGAAAGCTGGCTTTTTTTTTCTGCTCCTATGCTCCAAAGTGGTCATTACAATATTAGCACACTGTAAATAGTCAGTTTGTAAGTTATGAAATCTGTTTTTAAGTCAGGAAAAACTGAAGTTGTTTGGGAAGTAACATGTTCTAGTGGTGCCTAATTCCAAATCCTACTGAAATTGGTAGAAAGACTTTGAGTCAGCCACTGCTTTCTGTCAGGTCAAATATCCAACCTAAACCTCCTCTGTCACGACCTCAGGCCGTTCCCTTGGGTCGTGTCACTGGTCACCACGGAGAAGAGATCAATGCCTTCCCCTTCTCTGCACACAATATTCAAGGTGAGGCCACACCACTGCAGAGCAGAGCGGGACAATCCCCTCCCTTGACCTGCTGGCGATGCTTTGCCTGATGTCCCCCAGGACATGGCTGGCCCTCCTGGCTGCCAGGGCACTGCTGACTCATATTCAGCTTCCCATCAACCAGGACCCCCAAGTCCCTTTCCATGGCACTGCTTTCCAGCATCTCATTCCCCAGTCTGTACAAATATCCTGGATTGCTTGGCCACTAATGCTAGTTGAGCAAGCAAAAACAATTCCACAGCTCTGCATGGATGTCGCATTTTGGTCTTCACACATGAGTCATTTTCCCAATGAAGTATGCAGTACTTGGGTTATGCTGCAGTCATTTTTTGTTAGTGTCATGTTGTTGAAGGCTACAAAAGCGGGTATTGTATTGAAGTTCATATTCTGTAGTAAGAATAACATGAAAATAGTCATATAATTTTACAGACAGAAAGATACATTTTTATAGCTATAGATATAAACATATATGTCTATCTCTCCAGTATGTTTCTTGAGTTTTTAGATAGATTAGTTAAACCTCGTCTATGAAGTGCTAAATGTTGCCCTACTTTCTGTGGAGTTGTCTTGAATACACATCCATAGACTTTTTTTTTCCACTTTACGTAGAATCATCTTTGTAGCTATATTACTTTCATTTTGCTGGAATTCAGGGTAAATTAGTATGTAGCATGTCCAGTTGAATGACTACTTGATTGCAAGCTGGCTAATTTAAACTACTTTGGCATTTCTATGTTAAAATTTAGTTTGCTGGAATATACGGGTGCCCTTTCCCTTTGGCCTTTATACAGAGACTTCAGAAATGTATATATAACTATATATAGTTATATATATAACTATATAGATAACTATTGTGTAAGCTTTACAATTTTTTATCTTTCATTCTGTAATTATTTGTAGGATGTCTTTTACGAGATACCAGCAGCACTGAATTATTTGACATAGTACATTCTTCAACATTAGGCATTTTGACATAAGTCATCACTTTCACAACTGACTGGAAATTTTTCCATATGATGTGGTCATATGTAGCTAGTGTTGAGGACATGTTTATGAAGTGAAAGAGATAGCCACATCATTCAAAGAACCTTTGGTAGTCATTCTTTCCTCTGAGTGCCTGTGCAGTTGTGTGTGTTAGCCATGAAGGAATTGGTTCTGGATCTTCAAAGCATGTGGCGTCACTGCTCAATAGCATCCTTGCTCTGCTATAGCAGCTATTTAATAAAGGTCTCCTATTAGTTTTGCTTTTTCAGGAAAATAAGACCTCATGATTTGTGATTTCCTTATTCCTGTAGAGTCAAAGCAACTGTTACATACCATGTGTTGGGATGTCACCACCTAGTTGACAAGAGCCTAACTAGGGGCCAGCAAGAGGCATGTGATGCCTCTTGCCTTTTCTAGCTATCAGAATGGCTATGGTGGAGGAAAGCTAAATTAGCTGTTCTGGAATGGTGGCGGTAAGAAACACAAACCTAGACTTTATTAATTCATGTGCTTCGTGAATGTATCTTTCCCTCTCCCCTCTCTTTTTTTCTAGAGGACCTGCTGAAATAATGTAGTTCGGATAACCTTGACTGTCTCTCACAATAGGAAATACCTGATCATCAAAGACTTTTTTATTTAAACCTCCGTTGTTGTGTGCAACATCCAAATACCACAGTATTTTTATTTTGTTCCACCGAGTAGCTACATCATGTGTCAGATTAATTTGGAACAAAGTACATTCATGCAAAATCAGTGTTGAAAAGTGTCACCTACAGCCTATAGCCCTTCTGATTTACATTTTATCTCTGTAAAGTAATTGTTCCGATTCTCAGTTATAAGAGAGCTGGAACATAGCAGACATCTTACTGCAAAATACTCAAATCTAGTAGGTCAGGGTTCTTGTTTACTTCTTTCTGCAATTAGTAATTCTGTAGTACAAAGGGATATATAGTTA
This sequence comes from Myiozetetes cayanensis, assembly GCF_022539395.1. Taxonomy (NCBI): domain Eukaryota; kingdom Metazoa; phylum Chordata; class Aves; order Passeriformes; family Tyrannidae; genus Myiozetetes; species Myiozetetes cayanensis. The sequence continues at coordinate 40,715,280 of NW_026087631.1, read as the reverse complement.
AAATGATGATGTGTATGTGTTTGTTTAGGTTTTGGATGGGAAAAAAGATGGCTAAATCTGAAATGCCACCTTTCATTGTACTGAAAGAAATTGCAGCCAAAATTCTGCTGCTGGTGCTGGGACTCTTCAAAAGGTTGTGACAAAAGTGCATACTCACTGTACAAAGAGTGTGTACAAATAATGTAAAATGTAAGAAACCAGCGACATTAGGTGTACTGTGAGGTGTAGTTTTAAAAGACCTTTTAAAGGGACCAAAGTCAGCTGTACATGCCAGATGAAGTCATTTAGTGGCTTTTACATAATGAACATACATGGCCCTTTTTGTGAAGAGAATTATTTTCTCTTCTGTAGAAAATTCCATTTACATTTTCACAAGGCAATATGTCAATTTTTTCCAATGAGAGCGATCAGTCAGGGACGATGAGATTAATGCCTTTTAATGGTTAAGCTAGTCTAGAGCATTTTTTACCAGTGTCTACCAGATCTTGTAATTTCTTGCATTTTAGCTAACAGACAAATTTGGGGGCTTAGTGTGTTTTTTGAATCATATATGTTGGTGTTTTTCATTTGTTCTTCCCTGTTTAACCAGACTTTTCTTGTCTGCGGATATTTGTACTTCAGTGCCTTCTCGTACATGGTGCGATTGTATCATACTGAAAACATACAGTCATGCTGCTAAATGTTTTCTTGTAATACAGAAGCAGAGAAAGGCAGACTTGAAGTGGCATTACTGATAAAATTTGGGCATTGCAGGGGCTATAGCAGAGAGATGGTGAAGGAAGGACTCTATGTATTAGCTTCCCATTGTATTGCTTGCACAGAACTATTGCCTGCCTTGCTGTTGCACCAGAGTGGTTTCTGTAGATTATCTAAGTGGCTTAGAAATGAATTGTTGTACCTTTGGTAAGCATACTGCCTGCAAAAGGACTATCTTTTTTTGCCTCTGTGGCCCAGATAAAAAGTCATCAGCATTTTTATGGACATGTCTGATTTGTCAGTCTACAGGTATTATGTATATATAAAAGTAAACAAGTGTAAGTGTGTCTTGTTAAAATACACTGAATGTTCATAGAAGAGGCCTATAAACCTACAGTCTGTAATACCAAAGCACACCAAAGCTAGTAACATATCAGACTGCTATATTAAGAGAATAAGGAAGGAGTAACTAATGTAAGTTTCTCTGCAACACCTTCAGTTAGGTTCCTGGGAATTCTGTTAAAGGTAGCAGTGTTTGGTGCTTTCTGGCAAGATGAATTTAGCACACAGTGCTTGTTTTCCACTTTTTCTTTGCATAGTACTGATTTCGAAGGAAAATCACAAATTTTCATGATTACATCTCATTTTACCTAATCCCATATGGAACTTCAACAACTGAATTTTGGTAAGATGTTGAGACATTTTCTTCAAAGAGTTTGGATTGTATTTTACGATGAAAATTATAAAGCATTGTTTATGTATTCTTGTTTTATTTCTTGGACTCTTTTCGCTAAAGTGTACCATATTAGAATTCTAGAACCTCAGATGTGGAGCTAAGTAGACCTTTATTATGATCTTTGTCATAAACTACTTAGCTCTCTTTTGTTACATGAGGCAGAGTATGCATATACATGCAAAAGTTTAGCCTGTCTTAATGCTTTTGGATCCTTTTAGAATTTGTAAGGAATTCAGAATACATCTTCTAAGAAGCATGGGGTTTTTTTCAAACACAACCACATGAGAATAAACATGGACTCATCCAAATTTTCCTAAAACTCAAATATTTCAGTGTAAGGAATAATTTAAGAAATTGATTTGCATCCTTACTTTGTGTTTTTGGAAACCAGCTCCATACTAACAATAGGTGTAGGCAATAGAGGCTTTAGTGTGTTGTCATCTGAGGTCTATATAAAGGCTAAAACCACTGATGCAACAATAAAGTTCTCTTGATATCCACATAATAGAGTCATCATCCTCTATGCTTCTCTGTGTTGATTCCAGTAATACTTCAGTCTTGGCCCTTGAAGTTGAATCCATTCTGAACTAATTACAAGTAAACACTTGCAATTATGAGACTGTTAGGATGATCTTGTTATAAAGGAATGAAAAATTGCAAATTAAATAATGAAGGTAATTCACACAATGTAACATATGTATTTTCTTTAAACACTTTTTGGTCAGTCTGATGGATTTTGTGCTACAGTGAAACACATTCAAGATTACTAAATGGTAGATAAAATTTTAGGCATGCTTTTCTACTATCCTTTTACAAACTAAAGGTTATGGGTGCATGCTGAAACTATCTTAGTCACTGGTCACTAGTGCTTCTTTAGTTTTGGAGTGACTATTAATTTGAAATATATCTCAAAGCTCACTCTTGACAACTACGACACTATTCACTTTTTTGTTATGTGAACAGACATTGGACTGGTAGGGGAGTTGCTTTTATCCTTTTTTGCTCCTGAATGTGAGTTGTAAATCAGAGAGACTTTACTTATTACCAGCAGATAGCTCTCCCTGCAATTTTCATCCATCCTACAAGTGACTGAACTGGGAAAGAGGAATGATAAAGACATATTTCTGAGAAGTGAATGGAAAAGTAAGATGGATAGCTCAAAAACTCTATATAGTCAAAGACTTGATTTCTTTGGTTAATTAAGGCTATACGTTTCTTCCTTTAAAGGAATTACAGTAAATCATTCTGGAGAGTTTGAATGATCACAGAATGGGAGTAATGCTAGTACTTTTTGCTTTTCTCTTACTTTGGCAGCGTTATGCCCAGACATATGTAATACTCTCTTGCACAGTCTATATCAAACACCTGCTCCCAGGTTTACTCTCACTTCCCAAGGCTGTCAGTGGACACATAAATATACACGCCCATGAAAAGAATATATTTTGCTGTTACTGCAGGCAAATGTACTTGATTTGTAATACTGTAGAAACAAAGTGAAGTATATCTGTCAGAGTAGTATTTCACACATAAAAGTTGGGCAAAGTTTCTGCCTAGTTTGGTTCTCCTGACTCTAAATAATTTTGGAGTAGTAGAAAATTAGAATGAATGTTTACATTATGATGCATCAGACCTAATTTCTGAAAGCCTCTTTCTGTATTTTCTGTATGGGCTTTTTACAAAAGTTGGTGTAATGTGCATATGCATTCTACTCTGGTTTTACAGAGCAGAATTTTTACAGTTTGAAGAGCCAAGAACAGAAAATACAATTCAGCTTTGCTTATCCAGAAGATGTTTCTGTATTGTTCTATGATGTTTCTATGATGTGCTGTCTTTCTTCTCAAGCACCTTTCTTTTCTGAGGGGAAGAAAGCAGAGTTGCTTCTAGCTGTCTCATTTTCCTTGCAAGGATTATTAGGCTATTTAGCTTAAGCTCTGGATAAGAAAAAATTCTCTGACACTACTTTGACCAAGTGTCTTTAAAACTTACTTTTTTTGGCTACTGTAATAAGCAGTGCTACTGTCCCTTTTTACAGACCCTGATCAAGAGCATGCAAAGCTTGCTTAGAAGTCTTTTTCTGTCTGATTTTCTTCTTAATTTGGCTTTCCAGTCTTTAACAGTCTTCCATGACCCTGGAGGAAAACATTGGAATATTTGAAAAGGCAATAGTTAACCCTTTGGACTTAGATTCCCTGACTGCAGCAGCTCCTGGACTAGCCCCCTGATATCTGTCCACACCAGCAACAATATGCATTAGGAGATTATGGTTGGTTATGCTTATTTCTCTGAAGAGTCATCCTGCTGCAGTCTCTACAATATGTAATCCTTGGGAACGAGTCAGTTTCCTCAGTGGGTTATTCCATCTTATGTATTCAGCTCTATTAGAAATTAGATTCTCTTTATTTTCCAGATAAAATTCCCTGGGACAAATGGAAGAAAAGTCTTATTGTTTGTTTGGATGTTTATTTTAGACTGCCATGAGCCTGGTCTCTTAATTCCTTTTATCTGTATGCAGGGGAATGTATGAGTCTCCTGCTTGCTTTACTTGTAAGTGCTGAAAGCTGCTGATGAGCAATGGCTGACTTACGGGATGTGTATTACTCAGGAGGCAGTGGTTTGCTAGAGGACTAACTAGACTCTTCTGGCAATGGGTTAACCCAGGGTCAGCAACTCTGGAGGGAAGAAGCCCTTTAAACTCCTAAGTGCAGAGAGAAAGTTTATGCTATAGTTCAGACTATCTTTCTAAATTAGCTTTTCTTTAGTGCATTGAGACCCAAGTGCGCATGTGTATACATACCTTAGATTTGGAGCTATGTGAGAGCTCCTGATGTTATCTTTAGAATTGCTGACAATTAAAAATGGTGAGTACTAGGATATTTTGTTCTAGCAAGAAGGTATGTTTTGCAGAAGCCCTGCTCATATGCAGATGGTAGGAACATTTCTCCTATTCTAGTAACTTGATAAGTAAGCAACTATTACAAAGAATTTCTTGCTGATGCCTAGCTATAATGTAAAATCAAAAGTAATTCCTCTAGCATAACTGATTTTTTAGCACACATTTTTAATGTGCTACCTCTTCCTATATTCCAAATGGGCATGAAAAAAAAACCAAACAACTAAATAAAGGAAGAGTAATCAAAAGTATTATATTTCCAAAAATAGAGTTCAGCATATTGTATGATTCTGGAAACCAGCAGATACTGTAATTGTGGATAAAGATGAGTACCTTAAAAATGTATGCAATACCACCATAAACTATTATCTGGACAGATTTGGTCTCTCTTGATTTCTTAATATCCTTGTTTTAATATTACCAAATGAGACTGTGGCAATGGTGGTTGGATAGAAAAGAAACACTGGTACATAAAACAGAATGCTACACTCTTTCCTACTCCTGGTGGTGCATTTTGTATATATGTTACAAGTGAGAAGAATTATTTTTTCATAAAGTTATTTGTAGTAAACAGACCATTTGAGATTGTTCTCAGGATGTAAAAACAAAAGACATGATTCTAGTTCTGACATGCTGTATTAGAAGATTCTGACGGTCTTCTAGGAAGCACTAGTGGAGTCCTGCTAATTTAGAGCACTGATTCCTGTTAATTCAAGGACTCAGTGGTTTCTCCTTGGTGTTGGAAGTTATTCTCTGACCATCTACTCTAGAGCAGCTAACACTGCTGCTGCCCTGCACTGTTTCTTGTCAATAGAGATATTTAAAAATATTTAAAAATACTTTGGAGTAGTCACAAGGTCAGCTTGTTTTGGAACCAGATAAGAATATGCTTACTGTTGACAAAGACTTATGGAAGAAATAGAGTAAAATCAACGAGATGTACTTACAAGCAGCATAACCTCTTTATGCAGAAGGCCATTAAGCAGTTTCAGGTCTGCATAAGGCTGAAAAGCAGTATACTAGTTTCTAGGCTTTGTCTTGCTTTAAGTTACTTTTCTCCCATCTGATGAGCTATCACTGCAACTTAGCAAAACTACTAGAAAATACAACATGTGAGTATAAAAAAGAGCATGGCATTTTTTTCTGAAAAGAGTCATAAATTCTGGATATTTTTCCAGTCTGTTAGTTTTTAGTGCTCTTTCAATCACATTGCAAAACCAGTCTTTTTTTTTTTGCCCCCCTCTCTTTTTAATAGCAGTAAAGACCATTTTCAGTTCATCTAATAGACAGACAAAGGATTAGCGTATTCTTAAAATTAGAAATATCAATCATGTGTGTCACTCAGTTATGTAACTTTCTTTACTGACAAATTTGGTAGGTTGTTACTGTAAATTTTCAGGGTATATTTTCCAGTAATGTAGTCTTCTTTAGGACTTTCTAAACTTTGACTATTAACTAATCAGGGCTGTAAAGACTCCCACAGTGTCATCAGAAAAGAGTTGTTTGCCATGTTTTGAAAATGTTTTATACCTCACTGTGTTAGTGTTACCATTGCAGATATGAGTTTAGACTTGTGAGTTTCTTTAAATTTTATAAAGCTTAACTGACTGGTTCCATATTTTCTTTTGTTCTGAATTGCTGATCTGTATTTCTGGTAATGAATCTCCTTTGTCTAAGGTTATTTATATATACAGCTAGAAGGTGTTCTATGCAAATTTTCAGAGATAATTCTAAACAGTTTTTTGTATTGCTTCTCAAACACATTCAAATTTAGTTAGGTTTTATTTGTCTTATTTTCCATCAATTTATCAATGGATAAGAGCTTATTTACAGAATTCTGGTATTTTAACAATCTTCACGGTTCACCTACTTCCCATATCTATAAAAAAGATTATGTAAGTTGTCAGAGTACTTCACTAAGTATTTCATAAACTCTTGCACAAAGATCATGTCTTTATCTATTGTTTTAAATTATATCCTGGAACTTCCCTTTTTAAAAGTTGAGTTTAATAGAATGAATACACAGCAGAAATGTGACAGAGACAGTAAAATGCAGTAGCAGCCTTTGACTTTGTCAAGAGACAAGGTGCAAAGATGTGAATTTATTGTGAGCTGGAAGAGACCAATTTATTCTCACGCTTAGGTTGCTTTGTCTTTTCTCTTGACCTGCATATTTTCATTGTATTCAAATCTCATAATTTGTTCTTGAAATATAGTTCAATGGTTTTTCTCCTTTGAGTCCACAGAGCAAACCCTTTCTTCCAAAGGGTTTTTTTCCTATTGTTATAACCGTAGATTTCCTTTTGAGTTCTACATTGCTGTGTGTATTTCAGTTTTGAACCTTAATCTTTTATTCATATTGTGTGTGGTTTGTTTTGCAGCACTTGGATACCTACATGCAGCATAGTCTTCCTCTTGTACAGCTGTATCATCTCTAAATGAACTTCAAATTCTAGATCTTCCTCGTTTCTTGCAAAATGCTTAGAAGGTTGAGGGATTTTAGTAGTATTCTGTTTAGTAGTTTAACAGACATAATAGTAAGATTGTGTTTATCAGATTCTGACAGAAATAAGACACACAACCTAATCTACAGTCTAAATTTATAATTTCTTTCACTTTGTTTAGTAAGGCCTGTATTGAGTTTATGTTATTTTTTTGTTTGTTTTAATTATGTTAAATTATATCAAAAGACAGTGGACCAAACCACATGGACTGGGGATATTGACTTTCCAGAAAGGGAACCACATAAAAATGAAGCAACTAATCAAAAAATCTCCAACCCCCCAAACACTAGAAACAGTATAGAAACCTATGTGCAATTGGAGATTGTTAAGAAAGATACTGTAGCTGAAACCCACCTGACATATGTGATATAATTTAAAAAAAATGGAATTAAAATAACAGAATCACAGAAAATCCTCAGTTGGAAGGAACTCACAAGGGTTATCAATTCCAACTCCTGGCCCTGCACAGAACCATCCCCAAGAGTCACACTACATGCCTGAGAGCATTGTCCAAACACTTCTTGAACTCTGTCAGGCTTGGTGCTGTAACCATTTCCCAGGGGAGCCTGTTGCAGTGCCCAACCACCCTCTAAGTGAAGAATCTCATTCTAATATTTAACCTAAACCTCTCCTGACACAACTTCAGGCCATTCCCTTGGGTTCTGTCACTGATCACCACAGAGAAGAGATCAGTGTCTACCTCTCCTCTTCCCTTCACGAAGAAGTTGTGACTGCAATGAGGTCTCCCCTCAGTATCCTCCTCTTCAGGCTGAACAGACCGAGTGACCTCAGCTGCTCCTCATAAGGCTTCCCCTCAAGGCCCTTCACCATCTTCCTTGCCCTCCTTTGGACAATCTCTAATGGCTTAATATCTTTCCTGTGTTGTGGTGCCCAAAACTGCACACAATATTCAAGGTGAGGCTGCCCCAGTGCAGAGCAGAGCAGGACAGTCCCCTCCCTTGACTGATTGACAATGCTTTGCCTGATGTCCCCCAGGACACAGTTGGCCCTTCTGGCTGCCAGGGCACTGCTGACTCATATTCAACTTGCCATTGACCAGGACCCCAAGGTCCCTTTCTGTGTCACTGCTTTCCAGCATCTCATTCCCCAGTCTATACAAACATCCAAGTTTGCTCCATCCCAAGTACAGAATCCGGCACTTTCCCTTGTTGAACTTCATCTGGTTGGTGATTGCCCAGTCCTCTAATTTGTCAAGGTGTCCCTGCAGAGCCTCTCTACCTTCAAGGGAGTCAACAGCTCCTCCCAGTTTTGTATCATCTGCAAACTTGCTTAGTATCCCTTCCAGTCCTGTGTCCAAGTCATTTATGAAGATGTTGAAGAGCACAGGGCCCAGGATGGAGCCTTGTGGAACCCCACTAGTGACAGGTCACCACTCTGGTGTCACCCCATTCACTGTTACCCTCTGTGTTCAGCCCGTGAGCCAATTGCTGACCCACCACATGATGTGTTTATCTGGCTGTGTGCTGGACAATTTGTCCAGAAGGATCCTGTGAGAGAAAGTATCCAAAGCTTTACTGAAATCCAAAATGATTACATCAGCTGGCTTCCCTTGATCAACTACGTGGATTACCATGTCATAAAAGGAAATCAAGTGGGATAAGCAGGACTTTTGTCTCGTGAGGCCATGCTGGCTCTGATCAATGACTGTGTTGTCTTTCAGCTGTTTATCATTACTTAGCAGAATATTCTTTTCCATGACTTTACCATACACTTAAGTGAGTCTGACAGATCTGTACTTGCTGAGGTCCTGTTTCTTTCCCTTCTTGAAAACTGGGACAGCATTTGCCAGCTTCCAGCCAGCTGGGACCTCTCTGAATACCCAAGACCACTCAAAAATCATTTTGCAATCATGCCCTATAGATTTCTAGTGATCCAGCTGGAGCAGCAGATCCCAACTTCAGGGTCGACTGGGAGGTGATCATTCTCGCAGTCATGGTCCTCCAGCTCAGGGCACTGGGACCCTCTTGGTCAATCATCTGTGTTGAAGACAGAGGCAAAGAAAGCATTAAACACCTCTGCCTTGCCTCTGTCCCTGTTTGTGAAATTACCATCCTCATCCTGTAACAGGGCAATGATATTTCTATACTGCCTATTGACATTAATATATTTGAAAAAAACAATTTTTATTGTGCCCCACATTCCTGGCTAGCTGCAACTCCAGTTGAGCTTTGACTTCACAAATCTTCTCCCTACAGTGACAAGCAGCATCTCTGAATTCTTCCCAAGTGACTTGACCTTGCTTCCACTGGGCATACAGCTTCCTTTTTTGCCTTAATTCCAAGCAAAGATTTCTGTTCAGCCAAGCCAGCCTTGTGCCTTCCCTGCTTGATTTCAACATTTGGGAATTGCTGCTCCTGTGCCCTTAGGAGGTGATGTTCAAAAGTGATCAGCACTGACAGTAACCTCAAACCAACCCAGATAACCAATCCAAATAACCCTAAACCAACCCGTGTCCCAAAACAGTCTTAAGTAGCTCTATCTAGAGACTAAGTGGGTAAGTTTTTATGGCCTTCACAGAGAAAAGGTCATAATTTAATATTTAAACTTGTGTTGCTACAAAAAAGTAGGGCCAATAAAAAGTGGCAGGGCAAATGCATGTGGGAAGTTGAGAAGCCTAAACAGGTTCTTGAAGATTAGTTTTCAAATGTGCTTAAGCTGTTACAGTAAAATTTTGCTTATAATAGGTGTAAAAGAAGACAGTAAGGAAATGTACAGGTTTGTTTAATGATAACAGTGTAAAATGATACGCTGGGTTTACAAAACTATAAAAGAACAATCTTTTGCTCAGTCAGTCTTTGCTACTAGATGATCTTTAGGATTCCTTCCAACCCAAACCATTTTATGACTGTATGATTCCCTGCTAATGATGCTAAGAAGATGCCAATAAGTCAGATATTCTTTGTAACATAGATTAAAGGTGCTAGACCTATTTAAAGCAATTATGAGGTCAAGTTGATTAGTTGTTAATATCTTGATGCTAATATTCTTCCCATACCAAGGTATGAAGAAACTGAAGCATGTTCACACCCAAGGGATGTGAAAGTATGAAATTGCTGAACTGTAATCTCATTGTTAACATCCACTGTGCCAGCGGACTGGCAGGTTGCATCTGTTAACTCTTATCTACAGAGTGGGCTCCAGAGGGAGCTGCAGACCAGTGAGCCTGACTGCTTCCATACTTGGGAAGGTGGCAGTCAGTCTTCAGGAAAAAATGGTGCTTGGAGAGGAGATGAAAAGAACAACCAACCAACCCCAAAAAAATGACTGGAGAGAGAGATCACTAAGCATAGATCAACACAGTTTTTTGGGGGAAGCATTACTGTGACTCTTTTAAAGGGAAATCCTGCTTCATTAACCTGCTGGAATTATGGAAGAGTGATAGTAACTATGTGGTAGTAGCAATCTGCTCTGCATTTTTCAGTTGCCTTTGACAACTGAAAGGTTAAGAAAAAGAAATCTGATTGCTGTGGGATTAGAGAAAAGGTTCTTTTAGTGACAGGGAACCAGTTAAAGCTGAAGAAACAAAGAGTAGTGCTTACATGCCACTTCTAGGGTGGAAAGTTTGAATCAGACTGCAGAAACTGTTATACTTGCTCTCTTTCCTGAGTAGCATCTGCTTTTGCCTCTGCTGGAGATGGAGTACTGGTGATGGATGGACCTGGCACTGGGCTAACCCACCTGAGCATTTCTAACATTCATGCAAGCTAGTCATTGACTTCTGTGAATTGGATCTTGTGTTGTATATTGTAATTTCTTGTCCGGACTTGACTGAAATTTTTCTGGCCTAAATGTATCATAACTTTAGTTGGAGACTATTTCACAGATGGATTAATTTTTTTAGAGGCATTTCAGATATTCAGACTATAAATCTACCCCTTTACTTATTTAATATGATTTAGTTACTTCTTCATGAAGTTTCCTCAGCCTAAAGAAAAATCTTTGTGAAAAGTTTGCTCTTAAAAAATCTTATACAATCATTATTGTGTGCTTGTCAATTGAAGTATAGAGAGGCATTATATATGTTCATAAACATTTTCATTCAGATAATGTTTTTGAAGTTGAAAACTAACTTGTTCAGAAGATAGAGGTTCAAGCAGGAAGCAGTCATGTTGGATTCAGTTTTTAATTATGTAAAAATGTTTTTTTCAAGGAAATACTTTGCAATTCTGTGCAAAAAGTTAACATACTGTGTGGAGTTAGGATAGTGTGGAGACAAAGGCTACTGTAGTCCGTGTAATAGAAATTGATGATGACTGACTGAGTTTTGGAGGATGAAAGAAGAGCAAAGAAAGCCAATGAAGGCAGCTGAGTGATCCTGAAAAAACAGCTGGATTCTTATGTGTCATGCAAAACAAGTTACTCTAATTTTTCACATCTATAATTTTCATTTTAATTCATGTTTTACAGCTGAGTCAGAGGTGCATATGATGTATAAGGTACTGTAATATACTAGGTATACTTGAAGACCTTTTTTTTTAGGCCTTTCCTTAAAATAGTTTGTCCAGAGTTTTTTATGCCTTATCTCAGAGAGCAAAGTAGTGTAAAGCATAAATTTCCTGTGAAATAGATGCTACTGTTCAGAGTAGAGCAGAAATAACTGTGAGAAAACTAGCAATCTAACTTCTACAACACTGCTAGAATAATGTGTATTTGTATAAGATATGTGTTTATTGTAAGTGAAAGGGGCAAATTAAATGACTGTGCTCTATTCTGTGTGCTGTAGGATCCTTGGCTAAAATGGATGAGGATTTTATTGCTGAAATAGTGTGTAACTATATAGTTAGAGATTGTATCAGAAAACACAAGTATAAATGAACAGTTTAAATTAATATTTTTCATTCTAGCATTTCCCAATTTGACTTTGAGACTTTAGCATTGTTATCTTGGTGACTTTATTTGTTTGTAATTTTAATAAATTGAAAAAGACTGATTCAGGTAATTCTGCTGGTTAATATTACAGAATAAACTATGGTAGTAATATACTGGTAGATCAAGGCTGGAAGAAGGGCAGGAAATATTTTGTTAATAAGTTTCTCAAAGAGTTGCTAACTGCTAAGATATATCTGCACAAGTGGTTCCACCTGAGACGGAGTACTTATTCCCATCCTAACAGGATTCTACCTCCTACCAGTCTTTTTTTTATCTCAGGTATTTTCTTACTTAAAAAGATCAGCTGAAATTTCTTGATGTATGATACGATCAACATTGTATCTGAATTTTTGAAATTCAGATGATTTGTAAATTTTAAAAAGATGCTGTACAAATGACTCCTTACACATGAAGTATGCTAAGTGTTATCACATTAGAACTCATTCCTGAGTGTTAACAATTTTTTTCCCAGTAATGTATTGATATGGTTTTGGTTTAATTTTTTAAATCATTTTAGTGGCATTGTGTGATTGAGTGGCATATGTGATTGTTCTGTGGTTCTTATTTTCTTATTTCCTCTTTTGTAGACTGAATCTTGAAGAAGAATTGGATCAGATGAAAATACACCAATCTGTGGGTAAGTTCACAATACAGGATCTTAACTATTTTTACAACAAAAAAGGAAGGTATAATATTTTATATGTGTATATGTAGTAGTAGGTTGACCTTGGCACCCACCAAAGCTGCTCTGCAGCTGAACAGGGGAGAGAAAATATAGCAAAATATACAAAAGTTGCAATAAAGACTGGGAAACATCACTCACAAATACCATCACTGGCAAAACAGACTGAACTTGGGGATATTAATTAAATTCATTAATAAAACAAAATCAAAACATGAAAATGAGAAGTAAAAACAAATCTTGTAAACACCTTCCCCCACCCCTCCCTCCTTCCCAGTTCTACCTCCTCCCTCCCAGCAGCACAGGGAGATGGGGAATGGGGGTTACAATCAGTTCATCACAAAAGGAGTCCTTCCCCTGCTCCCCGTGGGGCCCTCTTGCAGGAGACAGTTCTCCACAAACTTCTGCAGTGTGAGTCCATTCCATGGGCAAGAGTTCTTCACGAACTGCTGTAACATGGATCACTTGTTCACAGGGTGGAGTCTATCAGGCACAACCTACTCTAGGGTGGGTCCCACACAGGGTCACAATGCCTACCAGGAGCCTGCTTCACCATGAGTTCTTCTCTCCATGGGTCTTCAGGTCACTGCCAGGAGCCTGCCTCACCACAGCTTTCCCACAGGTTCACAGTTCAGGGCATCCACCTGCTCTGGTGCAGGTCTCCTCCATGGGTTGCAGGTGGATCTCTGCACTCCTGTGGTCCTCCATGGGCTGAAGGGGCACAGCTTGCCTCATCATGATATGCACCATGGGGAACCTCAGCTCCGGCACCTGGAACACCTTCTTCCCTTCCTTCTCCACTAACCTTGGTGTCTGCAGGACTGTTCCTCTCATATATTCTCGCTTTTCTCTTCCCCAAGCACAATTAAATCTGCACAGTAACTATTTTTCTTCTTAAATATGTTGTCAAGAGATGTTGCCATTAACTCTGATTGGCTCAGCCTTGGCCAGTGGTATGTTCCTCTTATAACCACCTGGCAGTGGCTCTGCCAGACATGGGGGAAGTTTTGGGCAGCTTCTCACAGAAGCTACTGCTGTAACACTCCTGTTACTAAAATCTGATCATGCAAACCCAATACAGTTTTCTATAAGAAATACTGATTCTGAGGTTATTTTTGTCTCCAGAGGTTGACTTCTTTTTCTTAAATGTGTATTTTAAAAGCGTAAGGCCATATATGTGATTTGCAAGTATGTTTGCCCAGTAGTTTTCCACACATCTATTAAATCTATGACAATTTTTATGTGTACACACATATATATACACAGTAAAACATTTGCAACTTGTGTGTGTATACTACATATAGAATAAGTCAATTATTTTGTTTAAAACCAAAACACATGTGTATAGTAATATACATATATATCAATGTATATATGTAAAGTCTAAAATATGTTTATATGCTTATGAAGTTCTCTGCAGAATCTGAAATGGTTTTTGCATGTTGAGGTATAGTGATACGGAAATTTGGTGCTTATTCAGAATTCTCTTTTAAAACTATCTGATTGTCTGATAAAGTGTGTGAATTTGAAAGTAAATCAAAATGGTGACATTTGTGTAAGAATTGATCATCAGTATCTTCTTTTATATCTTTACAATCTTTATAGTAGTTGATGGTTCTATGAAGATGAGTCTTTGTCAGTCAGATAGGTAATATGTTACTGTTGCCTCTCCATCACTCCTCTGATTCGTTGTACTATTAGCTGTTCCTGAATCATCTGGGAGAAATATTCAAGAGTTCATAGTTACATTCTTCTATGTATTGATTCTCTGGTGAATTCTTTTTACACAGTGTTGTGCAAAGGAAAGTAGGAGACTTGGTGAAGTACTCTACATGTTTTTACCAATAAAGCTTTACCCTTCTTTATCATAGTTTTCTGCTGGTGGCTATTTTCTGTTTTCTTATGATAATGTTGGTCACTTAAATGAAAAAAATAAATGAAATGAAAAATAAATGAATGAAGAAATAAAATATTTTTTCCTTTCATTTTAAAATTGTATCTCTAAAACTTAGTGGAAATATCAAGCTGCTGAAAACTGAAAGTTACTGTTTTCTTTTGTACTGCTTCTCATATGTTATGTTCATAGCCACAGACAGAGCTGAAGGGAATTAGTGAAGGTTTTAAACACTGACTTTAAAAATCACTTCTTCATTTTTTCCAATTTAATTAGTCTTTATACAGAAAGAAAGTGCAAGACAACCAGCAGTGAGAAGGAGTTAAGGGCCTGCTGAGTAATATCCATCCTTTTCCAAAAACCAGTGAAATTTCTAAAACTGCCAGTTTTTGACATGTTTAGTGCTTTAACAGTTAGTCTTTTATTCCTTCTTTTTTCATTATCTTTCAGATTAAAAATATCCTCTTCTAAAAGCTTGTGGGAGGAGGCACAGTTCTGGTTTGGTTACTGGTGTGATGATTAACTGTTTCTTGGGACTGAGAAGGGTTAAATTACTAGTGAAGTGTGTTGGGCAAATTTTATTTACCTCTTCCAGTGTGTGTTGTTATAGGTATCGTGTAAATGGACAGAAAACTTCTGCTAAGATTACAGTCCAAGGATACGTATTAAGCAAAACCTCTTTAGCACTTAGGACTGATGTTGGAATTCACTTTCACCTTAGCAAATACCTGTTTTCTTCAGGTATTCTAATATCAAGGGATAAATTCTGTAAAAGAGACAGAGCTTTCCTGTATTAAAATAGTGCATATTGTCTTGTTTCATTTGATATCAGTTATGTTTTTCAGCAAAAAGAATTGGATAGCTTTGTTGTTCTTCTGTATAATTTTTCAAACTGTGATGATCAAAGATGAAGGGGATCAGGGCAAAAGGAAACTGTTCCTGCACTTCCCAATTGCTTTCCATTTTTATTCCATTGTCCAATTATTGTCTAGTAGTCATCAAATCCAAATTCACTATTCATGCTGTTCATATCATTATTTGTGTATTAAGGTAAAGAATGTGTAGGCAGGTAGTCAGGTCATTTCCTCCAAAAACAGGATAGTGGATTCATCAAATTCTATTCAGAAAAATAGGATTAAAATACTTCTTAAAAGACAGTAAACTGTTGGCCCACTATTTCTTCAAGGAGGCAGTTTGAAGACTTTTTTCATTATGAGACTTCTACTGTGTCCTCAGCTTATGCATGAGAATGGCATTCCCTTTTTGTCTTCACAGTGGTGTTATCCGCCAGCTGTTTTTTGTGACCCAGTACCATGGGTAGCTGGGTCAGTAACCCAGTGACAGTGCGCCATAGCACAAGGTCACTTTGTGACACCTTCTGTCTGTCAGGGAAATCCTTCACCTTGTGTGCGTTACAGAAAAAAAAAGTCATTCTTTTGATGGTTTATGTGGGTTCTATACGGTTTATATAGTGAGTGACTATTACACAGCTCTATTATTCTTTTTAAAACCGGTATTTTTTTCTGTGTGAGAAGACTCTGCAAATACTAATAATGAACTGTGGTATCATAGTTCAAATACCATTTTGGCAGCCGTGTTGAACTGACTTATCATCAGATTTGGTGACTATTAATTAGGAATTAAGTGTTACATTCTGATGCTGACAGTTAACTATGTTTTCTCAGTGGGACATAAGTGTGCTTCTGTAAGACCATGGTAATTTGATGACTGAAAAGAGTGAGGTTTATGACTTGTGGGTCTATTCCTTAAGGGAGAAGTTGGTATTTTTTTATGCAGTAGTATGACAGGTAGAGCGCACATCTTGCTGAGTAGACTGATATAATGTATCTTTCTGCTATCCCAGACAGACAGTTAGTTACAGGTGATGCTGTTTCATTGCCTCCCTAACCAGGTCCAATGAACAATTACATAACAATTAGAAGGGAGGAGAGGACAAGGGGCTTGAATGGGCCATTTATAACCCTTTCAATAGAAAGGGTTATGTATCAGTGACCTTTGGCTTTACTTGAATTTACATTCGTTTTGTCTTCTGTGATAATACTGAACATGTATAGTCTTTTCTATCTATTTTGCAGCAGTATTCTTTATTATCTGCATATAGTATGTTTATTTATAGAGTTTTAAATTGCATTTTAATACATCCACATAATAAACATAACACCTTGTGTGCTTTGATCAGTTTCTTTGACTATGGGAAATAATTTTTCTTTTCAGTGGAGTACAGTAAATGCTGATATAAAAGCTACAACAGACATTCAAATGAGTGAATATTTAGAAAAAGATGAAAAGCATGTTCATATTATCTTTGTGTGTTACTTAAAGAATGTTCTAAATGTATGCAGTACCACTGTGCTGGGGGACTGTAGTCTGAAGTAACATGGGAACTAACATATTAATATCAAGGTAAAGGTACATATTCCCCAGATGCATAGTTTTACCTTTTTCAGCTTTTATTATCTTTAGAATAGTGTTCCATTTATTTCATGAATACAGAAGTATTAATTGGCCATGACACGTTCCAAAGACAAAAGAAAGGTCTAATTCACTCTAACAAACTTGTTAGTCACTGTTTATATCAAGAGGATTGTGAATCTACAGAGAGTAACACTGTTTTCTTCTACACTTTCTTTGTTTATAAATCAAAAGTTTTTAAGTGACCTACAGTGTCTGCTTGTAGTTTGAAATATTACTTCTAAAGCAGACCTTCACCATGTAGCACAGATATTTATCCCTTAAGATTAATTTTTTAAGTTAATTTGGAGGAAAGAAGGATTAGAAAATAAATACGAATATTGTGGTGGTTTTAGAGTGTTGGGATTCTTTTGTTCTTTAATGTAATATTTCATACGCTAAGATGAAAACCTTCTGTGGTGTGTAATTGCACATTTCTTTGAGCAGTGGGCAATTTATGAGTGCTAAGCTCTTGATTAAAATCTAAACAGAATGTGGTTTACTTCTGATTGACTGTTCGTCTTAGTGCTTGTAAACATTTTCTTAGCATTCCTCTTTCTCAATAGATAATTTTTAACTTGGGATTTTAAGTATTTAAGTGTATAGCTGTCTCCAACACTGATGCACAGATTCATGTTTACTCTCATTAGTTGTGCCAATTCCTAATTGTTATGATTTCACAGTATTTCAGTGGAATAATTTGTATGATTCATCTGGTGAAGTACATGATCTTTAACTTAACAAAAACCAGGGTTTAAAGTTTTCATCTATCCTAATTCAGTTACTGTTTGCTTTGTTCACCAATCACTCTGATCCTCCTAGCAGGGAACAAGACCTAGAGAACAAAACTGGTAGTGACTGTGTAGATAAAAAGGCAATGAATTCTGCTTTTAAGGCGTAGAGGGAATAGTCTATAAAAGAATAAAAATTGGAATGAAAGTACAGTGTCTTTAACCTGCAGATCTATTGTACCTTTGAAAAGCTTATACTCTGAAAAAAAACATACTGTGATGCTACAGAGATTCTTCAATAATAATTGAAGAGAGGTCACTCTTTAGAAAGTGACCAAAAGGCTTGTCAAGAAAATAGACCACATTAGAAATAATTGCGGAAGTAAATAATGCATTTCCTTAAAATGTCTAGGGATTGTTTTAGTGACATATTAGATGTCACAATGTATTTTATTTATTCAATTATAGAAATGTGTTATTTATTTTCTGACAGAGCCACTTCGTAAACTTAGTGAAGATGATGGGGTCAAAAATAATACTCCAGTGAAGAATATGAGAGAAGTTTCACATCAGATGTTACAGAAGGTAAGATATCAACCCCAGCAAACAGACTTAAATTGTGATATAAGAATTCTATGTCTATATATATATGTACACTCACACACAAACACACGCGCACACACACATATATATATATATGTCAGTACTCCTGAATTTAAGCCATGGTTTTCCTTTCCTAATTTAAAAATGTGGGTTTCCAGGATTGCATGCAGAAATTAATTCTATGGAAGCACCTGTAAATGTATCATTAAGATAAACATGGCTAATGTCAGAGAAAATGAGAAGAATGTTTAGAGGTGTAATGTTAAAAAATAACAAATTATCTAAATTGGAAGTAACATATGCTTAGCATTGTGCCACTGCAAGTTCAGGAACCTTAATTTATTTTGCTGAGTATTTAACTTTACATGAATCATAGAATCATAGAATTAACTGGGTTGGAAGAGACCTTTGAGTTCATCAAGTCCAACCCTTGATCCAACCCCACTGTGATTACTAGATCATGGCACTCAGTGCCACATCCAGCCTCATCTTAAAAACCTCCAGGGATGGTGAATCCACCACCTCTCTGGGCAGGCCATTCCAATACCTGATCACTCTCTCTGTAAAGAACTTCTTTCTAATATCCAACCTAAACCTCCCCTGACAGAGCTTAAGCCTGTGCCCTCCTGTCCTGTTGCTGATTGCCTGGGAGAAGAGATCGACCCCCACCTGGCTACAACCTCCTTTCAGGGAGTTGTAGAGAGTAATGAGGTCTCTCCTGAGCCTCCTCTTCTCCAGACTAAACAACCCCAGCTCCCTCAGCCTCTCCTCACAGGACTTGTGCTCAAGTCCCTTAACCAGCCTCATTACTCTTCTCTGGACCTGCTCCAGCATCTCAATATCCTTCCTGAACTGAGGGGCCCAGAGCTGAACACAATACTCAAGGTGTGGCCTCACCAGCGCTGAGGACAGGGGAAGAAACACTTCCCTGCTCCTGCTGGCCACACTGTTCCTGATGCAGGCCAGGATGCCATTGGCCTTCTTGGCCACCTGGGCACACTCTGGCTCATGTTCAGCTTCCTGTCGATCAGCACCCCCAGATCCATTTCCACCTGGCTGCTCTCCAGCCACTCTGTGCCCAGCCTGTAGCGCTGCAGGGGTTGTTGTGGCCAAAGTGCAGGACCCGACACTTGGCCTTCTTGAACTTCATACCATTGGAATCAGCCCAACTCTCCAGCCTATCCAGGTCCCTCTGCAGAGCCCTCCTGCCTTCCAGCAGGTCAACACTCCCTCCCAACTTGGTGTCATCTGCAAATTTGCTGATGATGGACTCAATCCCCTCGCCTAAATCATTGATAAAGATGTTAAACAGGACTGGGCCCAGCACTGATCCCTGGGGGACACCACTGGTGACTGATCCCCAGCTGGATGCAGCCCCGTTCACCAGCACTCTCTGGGCCCGGCCCTCCAGCCAGTTCCTAACCCAGCACAGAGTGCCCCTGTCCAAGCTGTGGGCTGCAGCTTTTCCAGGAGTATGCTGTGGGAGATGGTGTCAAAGGCTTTGCTGAAGCCCAGACAGACACATCCACAGCCTTCCCCTCATTTACCAGGCGGGTCACCTGATCATAAAAGGAGATCAGGTTGGTCAGACAGGACCTGCCCCTCCTAAACCCGTGCTGGCTGGCTCTGATCCCTTGTCCATCTTGTAGGTGCTGTGTGATTGCACTCAGGATGATCTGCTCCATAACCTTGCCAGGCACCGAGGTCAGGCTGACAGGTCTTTAGTTACCAGGGTCCTCCTTGCAACCCTTTTTGTAAATTGGCGTGACATTTGCCAACTTCCAATTGTCTGGAACATCCCTGGAGAGCCAGGACTGTTGGTAAATGATGGAGAGTGGCTTGGCAAGCTCTTCTGCCATCTCCCTCACCACCTTAGGATGGATCCCATCTGGTCCCATGGACTTGTGTGGATCCAGGTGCCTCAGTAAGTCACTGATTATTTCCTCCTGGAATACAGGGGGCTGTTTGGCTTCCTGTCCCTGTCTACCAGCTCCAGAGGACAGTTGTCCCGAGGGCCATCTGTTCTACTGGTGCATACTGAGGCAGAGTAGGTGTTAAGTACCTCAGCCTTCTCCTCATCCCTGTTAACTATGTTTCCCCCCAAGTCCAACAAGGAATGGAGGTTTTCCTTGCCCCTCCTTTTGTTATTAATGTATTTATAGAAGCACTTTTTGTTATCCTTAACAGAAGTAGCCAAATTGACTTAAAATTGTGCATTTGTCTCTCTGATTTTCTTTCTGCATGACCTAGTTATACTCCTAAACTCACCCTGAGTAGCCAGCCCTATTTTCCATAGTCTGTAAGCTCTCTTTTTATCCCTGATTTCCTTCAGAATCTCCCTGTTCAACCAAGCTGGTTGTCTACCTTGCCGGCTTACCTTTTGGCACACCAGTACAACCTGTTCCTGTGCACTCCAGACTTCCTTCTTGAAGCACGTCCATCCCTCCTCTACTCCCTTGTTTTCAAGGGTTTTTTCCCAGGGTATGCTCTGGACCAGTCTTCTGAACATGCCAAAATCTGCCCTCCGGAAGTTCAGTGTGGAGGTTTTATTGGTGGCCTTCCTTATATCCTTGAGTATTGCAAACTCTATTATTTCATGGTCACTGTGTGTGTGTGTGTCTCCGACCACAACATCTCCCACCAACCCCTCTCTGTTTGTAAACAACAGGTCTAGTGGGGCCCCACCCCTGGTAGGTTCATTTACCAGCTGGAGCAGGGAATTGTCCTCTATACACTCCAGGAATCTCTTAGACTGCCTCTTCTCTGCCGTATTGAGTTCCCAGCAGATATCTGGCAGGTTGAAGTCACCTACAAGAACAAGGGCTGGCGATTTTGAGACATCTGCCAGCTGCTTGTAGAATAATTCATCCCTTTCATCATCCTGGTTGGGTGGTCTATAACAGACTCCCATCAGGATGTCAGCCTTGTTGGCCTTCCCCGATTCTGATCCACAGGCACTCGACCTTATCATTGGTGACCTCAAGTTCTACAGAGTCAAGGGACTCTCTAACATATAGAGCCACCCCTCCACCTCTCCTACCCTGCCTGTCCTTTCTGAAGAGCTTGTAACCATCCATGGCAGCACTCCAGTCATGTGAGTTATCCCACCACGTTTCTGTGATGGCAACTATGTCATAGCTTTCCTGCTGCACGATGGCTTCCAGCTCCTCCTGTTTGTTGTCCATGCTGCGTGCATTGGTGTACCTGCACTTCAACTGGGCTGCTGATTTTACTCTTAACTTTGGCTTTTCATCCCTGGGCTTCTCTTTGGAGAGCCTGGATTCAACCCCTTCCCCCTTCAAACCTAGTTTAAAGCCGTCCTGATGAGCCCCGCTAACTTATGGGCTACAATCCTTTTGCCCCTCCTAGATACCTAAAGCCCATCTGGTTTAAGAAGACTGGGTACTGTGGAGTTTGCCCCATGGTCAAAAAACCCAAAATTTTGACAGTGGCACCAATCCTTTAGCCACCAATTGATAAGGTAGGCTTTCCTACACTTCTCCTCATTCATCTCCTCATTCATTCCAGCAAGTACAGGAACTGAGACAAATACTACCTGTGTGCCTGTCCTGTGAACTGATCTACCCAGTGCCTTGAAATCCTTTTTGATTGCCCTGGCACTTACTCTATTAATATCATCACTGCCAGCCTGGATTACCAATAGTGGATAGTAATCTGAGGTTCAAATTAGCTCAGGAAGTCTCTTACCAATGTCCCTCACCCTGGCTCTGGGAAGGCAGCAAACCTCCCTGAGGGATGGGTCTGGTCGACAAATAGGGCCCTCAGTTCCCCTCAAAAGGGAGTCACCTACCACAACTACCCTTCTCTTTTTTCTTATAGCTGTAGTTGTAACCCGTCTGGTAGACAGGGTGCATCCTGCAGGCAGGTCTTCCTCTTGCCTGACCTCTACTTGAGTTTCTGAGTCTAGAGCCTCATATCTGTTGTTCAAGGGCACCTGGGGAGATGATGGGGGTCGAGAGGGTGTTCCGAACAGGGACCTGTTTCCATTCCCCCTGTCCACTCGGTTTGCCTCCTGATGGCAGGAGGGGCAGGGCATCACTGTCTCCTGCTGGACTTCCTTGGAGGTCGAAAGGGTGTGACTCCACCAGTTTATTTCCCTTTCACTTTCTCTAATACTTCTCAGCCTCTCTACCTCTTCTTTGAGCTCTGCTACCATGCAGAGCAAATCTTTGACCTGCTCGCATCGCACACAGGTGCCTCTCACAATGTCTTCTGGCACTGCTGCCACGGTCAAACAGTCTGCACAGCCAGAGACCTGAATGGCTGCATCCTTTTTGGAGGGTTCTCTCTGTGTCAACATATTCCTAGTGTTAACAGTAGCGACGGCTTTCATTTTTTTAGAAACCGTTACTGGCTTAAGTTGAAATATGGAAAAAAACCCACCAACAAACAACAAAAAAAACAACTCAAAAACAAACTAGGAGTTCGCTGTGCCCTACCTGTTTGCCCTGCCTGTGCGAACTGCCGTGCCAAGCCCCTGTTTACCTGCTCCTGTTTGCCATGCTCCAGGTCGCTCGCGCTCCCTGGAGATGTTTATATAGCCCTCTGGAGCACCAGCTAACGAGCCTGTCCCACCCCTCTCTCACCTCATGGGTTCCCGAGGAGCAGACAAGGCCAAGCAGGAATCAGTGATATGATATCAGGTGTTAATCTCCATAGAGTTCTTGCTACAGAACAGAATTGATGCATAATAGTGATAAATCCACCTTTTGTTATATTTAAATTTTAGCACTATGTTATATATGCAAATATTCTCTATGTTTGAATCTTTCACTCTTTTCACAAGATAATACTGTATGCATGTAGTGTTCTTTAGCTTAGCAAATATGATAAGTATTTTATCTTTACTGCTCAACATTCTGCATGTTTTGCCTCCTACAGTAACAAGATGCTCGTAACTAGTTGCTATTTGTATTGATCCTCGTAATATACACAAGTAGTTTAGTATGTTAACAGGTGTTCACTTCAGAGGGCTCACTTGTATTTTACCATATGTTTTACTTGCTTGCAAAGAAAAGGCATCCTTCAAACAGTATCATGCCTTTTGTTTGTCATTTTGCAAAACTATTTGTTTAATTACTTATAAATCTTTAAAAACATGCTTAAATTGAATGAAAACAAATCTATAACTTTGAATGTCAGTTCAGGTATGTCTATTTATTTTTTATTTGTGAATTAACTTGTAGGAAGTATGGTAATTTACAGCAGATGATGTGATTGCATATACTTGTAACACTTGCCATATGGTCAGGCAATGAAGGCTGTCATCTCGTTATTACTGAATGACAAACATCATGTTAAAATAATAACACACAGAATAGGAAGTGCTCACATTCATTTATCTTAAGGTAGAGTGAGTAATTGAAATAATATGAACGCTACCATCTGAAATGTCACACAGTTTATGCTTGCTTATCATCTATATTTCAGAACTATAATTTTGTTTGCCAGGTACTACATAATTTTTATCTCTATGGATATACAGAGTTATGATGGTACCTCAGGGAGAGGTGTAGAAGCTTTTCATTGTTTGTTTCCTTCCAGCTGTCATACATGACTTTAAGTGCTACTGAGTGCAAAAGGTTGCTTTAAAGAACTGAGAAAATAATAGCAGAAACTCAGTTTAGGAAGATGATTGAAGAAAGGTATTGGTCTAACACCTTGTCACTGGGGAGGAAAGTGCAAACTGCAGTTTCAGTAATAAACCTTGGTTTCATTGAAGCATTTGAAAAAATCCCTTTTATTTCTAATTTCACCCAGTAACTTTATGTAACCATAAGGCAATGTCTGTTCATTGTGGGAGTGCTATGAATTTCCATAGTGGAAAGTAGCAGTGCGTAGGTATTCATATTAAAGATTTGCTATCAAACACACAAATTCCATATCAAATTCACAAATGTATATGAAGTTTGAGCAGCTCTTGTCTGAATTTACCCTGTACATTTATCTGAATCATATCTGTGGTACCCACTTCATAATGGATTCCATAAATTTTAAAATAATTCAAATACATTGGCAAAATGTCCTTGTAAAAACATGTAGCATTCATTGAGAAATAGTATGGTTTCAGTATTTTCAGTGTCAAAGGTAGTTTTGACATGTTGTATGCTACAAAGTGAAGGAACTGACCAGTATTTTACAAGGTGACACGTTCAAGTTAGCCTTGTGCATTCTTGGAATATAGTCTTTCCTAACCATAGAAACCAGAGAAATCTAGAGCCCCTGACAGTTCCCCTAGGGAAAGAGTGGGGATGGAGCTTGTACAAAACTAAGTAAAAAAGATTTTTTCTCCAAAGTACTGGAATAAGTGGTTACTGAACACAAAACTTACTCTACTTCTGGGGAAATCTCATAGACTAAAATATTCATTTTAGTATCTGTTAAAATTAAAATTGTCCCTTCTTGCTTGAAATTGTGAAGTTTAGTTGCTGCTTTATGCAAATGCTCCAGAACATCATAGGGAATCAGTTTATGGTTAATGACCTTGAGTATGAGTAAGCCTCAAAGGACTTTACAGACAGAGCATATATGTCGTATATAGGTAGAACACTCCTTCAGAATTTATATGAGGAACTTGTAAAGTTAAAGTCTCTTAATTGAAACAGGATAGATTTTTCCTTTCAGTGAATCGCAAAGACATATTATCTTTCATGGGTTTAGGTGCTGAGTTTTTGATGTCTCTTGCTAGGTTTTGTTTGGGGTTTTTTGAAGAATAAAATTAATATTTTGTGTGCGTATTTATGACACTTTAAAGAACTTGTTGATTTAGATAGCTAGCACAAAATTGTATTTCCAAGTAGTAATCCTTCTGAAAATGTTTTTTTTAATTCAATTAGTATGTATAACCAATACAGTAATGACCTGAAGATGCATCAGGAAGATTTATTAGCATACCTAAACTTCTATGTCACTTTGCCTTGAATTTTAACTTCTTTGCCCTTTGTTTAACAGCTGTATTATTGCAGCTAAAATGTTTTCATCTGCAGTACATTAGAATTATTTTTAATTTAAAGATTATAGATTGCTTTTGTCCTTGTGCTTCATGTAATATTATTGTTGTATAAAAATATATTTGAAAACATAATTAATTTTTTTACTGGGTGGGCAGAAAGACTGTGAATGCTAAAATTGCTTTTGTTAGGTGCAACAACTAGAAAGAAGATTCAATGCTATTGAAGGGGAATTAAGGGAACAGAAAGAAGTAAATAAAGACTTATTGAATCAGAAAATTTCTTTGAAAGAATCTTTAAAAGTACAAAAGGAAGATGCAGACACAAGAGAAGGAGAGCTGGAAACACTACTTAAGAGGATTTGTGAAATGAAAAAAGAAAAATCAGAACTTCAGTTAGTGATTGATGAGAAGGAAAGAGAAGCTGCCTCTTTGAACAGGCAAGTGGCAGAAGCTAACAGGTTGAGAAATGAAAGTGAAGATTTGCTGAGTCAAGTGCAAAAGCCGAAATGCTTGCCGGATGAAGCCAGAGCAGTGGCAACCTCTGGGCAATGTAATTGCAAGATAACAGGCACCAAGGTTAAATTAAAAACAGCCAAGGAAAAGAGCTCTTTGGGACATCATGGAGCTTTTCTCAAACAGTCCATCAAGGTTATGAGTAATGTATTTGAGAACTTCAGTAAGGACGGCTGGGAGGATGTGAATGAAAGCAGGTACGGCTCTCATTAACTTAGCCCTGTAGAGGGGACACTGTGCATATGTAAAGCACTAGCAAATGGAGATTGAATTTCAACTACTGTTGATTTGGTATTCAAAAAAAATACTGTCAGATCCTTTGAAATATCTTGGGAGGTCTTGTTCTGAGCTTATTGACTGAAATTTGCATGTGAAATTAACCACAACTGCATGAGTATTTGAATAGGTGCCAGGAAACCCAAAAGAAGGCAATGCTTGATTTCTTCCAGTGATGCTATTTTCATGCAGTCATGAGGCTTGAAATTGACAGTTTGGCAGGTTGATTTAATTTGCTGGCCCTTTGCATATTCACCACTGACAGCTAAGGATTCCCAGGCAAGCCTACTAAGTCGGTTTAGTTATCTTGTGACATGCCGACCCGGGAGGAGAAACATTTTTTCCCCTTAATTTAGTTAGATAAATTTTGAATGACCCATTTCAGCTTGCTAGCAGATGTCTACAAGCTGTTTAACATCCTTTAAATTAAGAACCATCCACACTAATTATTTCATGTATGTTTTATGCACAGTCATTGTACTAACTTTAATTGAATGATGTTTAAAAATCAGTTCTTTAAAGGTAATTGTTACCACATACAGTCCCAGTCACGAGTCACAAAGCTCTCAGAAAATTGCACTGGCAAGCTAAATAAACATTTAGAAGTTTTGCTTCTTCCATTTGTCCCCGCATACTTGAGGAGGAAGCAGTAGGTCACTAGGTAAATGATTATCACACCTTGTCAGGACTTTGTCCTAAGAGACAAGCAAAGAAATTTCTCAAGCCTATATGATCTGAAATGCAGGAAAGGTGGTAAAAGAATAAAGAAAATGGAATCATTCATAGGATTCTTGTTGGCTTTATGTGTTACACAGCAAATCAACAGTGGCAAATTAAGCCCTTCTGCTGCTACTCCCTATGCAAAATAAGGGGTTCCTGAACACAGTATTTCAAGCAAGATAACAAATTAAGAACCATGTAATTTGTCAGTTGATATCACTAATGCAAAGCTTATTTGTTTTTTTCTCATATTGCAGGTTTGATTTCAATAGAAAACATACATGTTTACACTTACACAAACGTGGATGCATGTTTGCAGTTAGTGAGCTTTTTATTTCATTTACTATGTTGTTCTCTTTAAGAGCAAAATTGAGCGAGCACACTGTCATTCCACTTCGAGTTTGAAGTGGAAAATAATTGCATAGCTTCAGTTGTCGTAGCTAGCCATAAATACTAATTTCGATCATTGTACAAATGGTGGCTTAGGGAATTCTTGTCATAGAGTAGTGAACATTTTTGAAAGGGAGGTTTCAGTGTGTCAGTCTCAACAAGTTAGGGAAGTATCTTCATTTAGTTCCCTCTTCTACTTATTAATAAATACTGTTCTTTATCATTAGTACCTACCTCTGAGTTTCTAAAGTCAAGCCTTCCATTTTCTAAATAGAACATTCCTTGAAAGCATTCAGGTGAGGAGAATGTGTATGTAGTTGGAAATATCTCAGTGCTACTGCAACATTTTTAAACCATTACATTGATTTCTTTTCTCATCAGTCAATAGACATACTAATGTATGTCAAGTTTTGAAAAGTATAAACATTTTTCTGTGTGAACTCTTCAATTTGAGGCTTTTTCTCTGGTTAAGTAGCCTCCATCACTAAACCATAGATTTTTATGATAGTGCAACTTAATTTGAACTCAGTTATGCCATTTTAAATATCTTGGTTTAAAGAGTAACAAATCAAAATAGCCTTCTGTCAAGGGATTTCTTCACAAGTCTGTTCACACAAATGATGATAAATAGCCACTGATGCTATAGAAAATGATGTGTCCAAGACTTCAAGTTTTAAGATAGACTTCACTGAATATAAGAAAGCAAATGATAATCTGAGGCAAGGCAGTGAAAAACTGTCAATTAAGAGCACATTTAGTGCAATTTTAAGGAAAAATTTGAAAAATAATTAAAGTTTCAGGTCCCATTTCTCTGCATGGCAAGCAATCTCAGTGAAAGGATTATCAAGTTTACAGAATTTAAAAACACTCCAAAGGGGTGCTAAATAGAGATTTCACTAAAGTGTAGTTTTTGAGTTTGTCTCAGATAACACTACAAATGAAGCTCAGTGGAAACTAAATATTATAAAGTATTGTACATTTACTTGTTTTGTTACAAAATGTGAAAATGAAGGAAAGTAGAAATTTAGTAGTTTATGAGCCATTCACAGACTTGAAATACTGTCAAGTATTTTTTCATGTATGTCACTTTTGTAGATTGTAGCAAAAGCTGTCCTTTAAGAAGCAACTGAAGTCTCAGACTTCCCTGCATTATAGAGTGAGATTCTTTTTCACAGAGTAGAACTTTTTAAGACCATTTCAGTGATAGGTTTCTTTTTTATTTATTTGTAAAATCTGTTAAATAAGTCACCTTAGTACTGTTTGGATTTTATATTAGATCTCTTCTTTTTTACATGTGTTAATTTCTATATGCTTAAGCATTGGCTTTTTGGAACTTTTAGTATTTGTCTTGATTTTGTTTTCCTGAACATGCTGTTTTAGTAACTCTGAAATACCAAATCCTGAAAGTTTGGAAACAGTGATTATGAAGACAGTGCAAAACATTGATCCACTGCCAGACAGAAGTAAACAACAAGAAAAAAAGTCCTGCAACACTGTTCATTTAGAAGGCCAAAATGAGCAATATAATAAAAAGGTATATAATAAAACTTGCTTTGTTCTCCTATGTGGAGTGCTGAAGTTTAGTATTAGCACTGCTGTTCCCCTCATAATTAATTTGACTCTTGTTGTGAAGGGAAAATAAAATCTACTTCCAGATATTCAGTGGGTAGATTCATTGTCATTTAAAATATTTTCTGAACGATTAGTCTGCAAAGGTATTTGGAGAGGTTGTCAGGATTGCAAAAGCTGATTAAAAAATGTTAAGCTGCTGTAATCTAATGCTGCTGTCTCACAGGCCAGACAAAGAATGCTACAGACATCCCATTAAACTTTCTCTCAATCAGATATGCTGTACAGAACAGGCTGACCTAACCCATAACAGGGAAAGAGCAACATCCGTCCCTCCCATCTAGCCAAATTGTGTACTGACTCACCAAGTATAAACATCTCTCACTTTGCTTGGTGTGCACTGGACAAGTTGACTCCGTCTTACAAAGATGCTTTTGACTCTATCTATATCTAGGAGATTCTATCTTGAGAAAAGTATACTTTTGCCTTCTTCTTAGTCTGTTTAAATTCAGTGTCTGGGATTTGTACTGATTGTCTCATTGTTAACATCTATATGCTGTTTTCTCACAGAAGAGAGCCAGCTGGTTGTTTCCCAGGTCTTTGGAGGCTCCATACAATCAGTAACAGATGACTCATCCTTGGACATTTGAACAGTGTCTAATACTTTTTCCCTCCTGTGTTTACCCAAATAAATCAGTCCATGGAATTTAAAACACAAGCAGATATTTTTATTTCTTAGTTCAAGAAACAGAATACTGAAACACTGGAAAACTTGCTGCTTTAAGTTAATTAGTTTGAAATTCAGTTTTATATGGTCATATAATAAAAGGTTTGAAAAAAAGGTATATTTTCTTAGTCTCCAAAATTTTAAAGTGAATACGAACTCTCTGGTCTTCCTACATTATCTTGATTGTGTTATCCCATCAAAACCTTTTGGATAAGAAAAAATGAAAAAAGGAAAATTCTTATGCAATCATCTGTTGGTATAGAATACATAGTATGAGTAGGTGCACATGATATAATGTGAAAATCTGGCAGAGTGTGTTACTCTTGTTATCTCCTGCTGCTCCTGAGTGAGGACATACAAGGCAGGCAATCCTGGAGGCTCTGTTCTCTCATGCTCAGCCACTACCTCTTCTGTAGGCCTGTATTGCATTTATTCTCTGTTTCTACTGGAAGAGACAAACACAGGTATATCCTGATGCTCATATTTAACAGACTGGTGGAATTGGAACGTACACAGAAAGCGTCTTGAGAGCCCTAAACAGTTAAATATGCTTCAGCAGAACTCCTCCCATTTTGTAGGAAAAGCATTTGAAAAAATGGTTTGTGAGGACAGAAGATAGTATTGCACAAAGGTTTAGTGTAGACAGTTGGGAACCCTAACTGATTTTAACAAAATTCTTAAATCGATCGAGGGGATTAAAGGACCCTCCAGCTGTTTCATGGTATTTTCATAAAAAGAAAGGCTAGAGAAATCACCGAAGTCCTGACCTATGCCAAGGGTTAAGGATGACATTTATGACAAAATTACTTTCGTCAATTTTGCCCCACATGGTATAAATATATAATACCCTGTGCAGTGTCATCAAAGTTATTTGCACTCTCTTACAACTCATACGTTTATTAAAACTGTGGCCTAGAGTGGAGATCTCCATCTTTTTGCTGCAGGCATGCATCATTTGCTCATCATCTGCTCAGACCTCAATTCTTGGTCCTTGAAACTGTGTGGTGATTGTAGAAATCTAGAATTCATGGCGAAGCTGTCTTGCAATGTTAGTAATCTGTTCAGTGCAGTTAGTAGTGAACATGTTGCTCTTTACTCTTTTAAATTTTATTTACAGCTATTTTATTTATTAATATGGCCAGAAATATATTGCATGGTACCACATAAATAGTGCAATTTGAAGACTTTAAAAGTTGGATAAATGTTGAAGGATTCCAGAACAAAGGTGTTTAAAAATACACTCAGTGAAGTAGTACTTTGATTTTAGAGTAAGACATTTTCATTTTACATATTGCAAGCAACATTCTTCTTCACTCTCTTCTTCTGTCATTGGACATTGGATAGGTTCTGGAAACAGCTGATTTTTCAAATCACATATTTGAAAGGCATACAGCAGACTTCTGTTAACCCTGGTCAAACACAGTGATTTTATTTTGCATGTTCACATAGATTCATGTGTCTTCTAGTTACAGCTCTGTATGTAATCTGGTCTTCCTCCTTTTGAACCAATGAGACCACTAGTCCTTTTAGTTTCACTTAAATATCTTGAAAAATAAGATACTGTAGACTTTCAATTACTACAAATCATCTTTTTTACCTACTAGTAAATTCAGATCTTATCTAAAAAAGTAATGTGTATATTAACAGATATTTCATATTTCTCTGGGATTCTTCAGAAAAGGCTATGACTTACCTATAACAGTTAATTTATTCTTTTACATTTGATGGGAAAATACTCTTCACTGGCTGATATTGTAAGACTCATTTTCAAACTGGAATTCATTGGAATTTGTATATTATTTGAAGTAATTTTTGTTGTTTCAATTCAAACTGGAAAAATTTGCCATATTTTGTTCAGTGTGCCACAATGAAGAGTTGCTCACTTTGTGCTTTTCTTTTTATTTAGTCTCATTCACAGAGTAAAGACCTAGAAAAGTTACATTCTGAGAGGAGGAAGATCTGCCATCTTATAACGTCACATCCATCAATTCTAAACAAAGGTAGGAATATTATTTATTTTTGGCAACTTTGTCAGTAAGACTGACGAAGCATTCCTGCCTACCAAAACCTCTGCTATATTACATAAACCCATTGAATGCTGTTACAAAATTTGCTTGTTTAAAGTTGTATGTGTACTTTCAAATATTTAGCTCATTATTTTAAAGTGAAATTGTCAAATAATAAGTGACTGTCAAACAGCATCTTTTCACACAGTTAATATATACTCCTACTAAGTGTCACCAATTGAATCTACTAATTGATACGAGGCTTTTCATTACCTTTTGTTCATGTTTGCCCCTTGTAGCCAACACAGCTAATGAAACAAATTAATGGCTTTTGGCTTAGACCTTAAAAAAACCCAGTCTGTTAATAAGACTGAAGACACTGAAGGCCTTATTTTCAGTAATACCAATCAGAGGTACATTTAACTTCCAAGTCCTTTTTGAGTTTGCAGTGTTGGCACTTCAGAAAAAGGACAACTTTGAGCACTTATAGGTTGATTGGTTTTATATGTTTTAAATGTTGTATATTTTTATAGGTTAACTGTTAATTTATCAATTTCCTTACTGAAAAATATTTTGAAGACTTCAAGGGTGTTTTAAAGGGCCAAAACAAGATCAGAAATCATGTTACTTATGATGATCTGTCAGTTTAGTAACATGACATTTTATGTTTAGTGAACAGAGCAAAAAGGAGAAATATCACCCTCCAGAAACCAGGCTGCACTGTTACTCTACTGCAGGAAAGAATTAAGTCATTGCAGAAGCAGATAGCTGTTTTACAGAATGAAAAAAAGACTGCAGTGGCTTCTGTGAAGGAGATGAAAGAAACCAATGAAAAACTAACAAATCAGCTACATTTGGCTAATCAGAGAGTTCAAACTAGTAAACTGACCATAGAGGTAAAGTACTTTTCATTATGTTGTCTCATAATGTTTGGCTTAATTGTATTGCAGTTCTCTGAAACTGTGATAACATTGATTTTTGTAGTTTAATTTATTATAGTCAGAATTATGAAAAAATATGAATTGGAATACTTTTTAGGGGATTCTGAGTCAGTTATTGTGTACTGAGGCCTGAGTAGTCTTCGTGGTGGCATTTTATGTGCATTCAAATGAGTGAGGGTAGTTTCACTTTAAACCTGTGTCCTGCAAACTTTGCTTTGCTGAGAATCTGGTCAGTCTACAGAAACTAACACCCATTCCTCTGTGAAGAACAGGCATTGTCTCCTTATGCCCCAAGAAAACTGGAGTTTTCTTTTAAAAGGGGCTCAGGCCAATTCCATATCTACTTAATCCCATCTTTCTCTGTTAAGGTGGAAAGCCAGAGAGCAAAATTTATGAACATAGAGGCTAATAAACTACTTGGTTAACAGCCCAAAGATGCCAGCTTTCTTCTCTGCTTCAGTCTTTGTTCCTACTTAATTCTTTTCCACGCTATTACTCCTTTCTGGTTTTCCCCATTCTCATTTATATATGTGTTTTGTGTTAATCTATATGCAGCTCCTCAGCTGGAATTCTTTTCTGTTCGTACTGTAGTGATTGGCCTGCCCTTTACAGAGCTGAATCAACAAACACTTATGCAGTAATTGTCTCCTGTTGGTCACACACACATCCTGCTTCCAGAATTATGGTGCTACAACAGATGGACTTGCTGGAAGGAGGCAGACATTAAAAAAGAAATCAAATCCCCTCCCCCTCAAACTTCTTTGCATTTCTGTCTTTGCACAGAAGGCAGAAGCAGTATCAGGAGCAGCACTTTTCACTTTCTTAGTGCTAGGGAACTGCTAATTTCTAGAGGAGGGAAAACCTAATTTCTTCTACTCATTTTGCATAACTATATATATGTAATGAATTGAACTGAAAAGACTTTCCAAGATCATTGGAACCAATGAAGATCTGCCTATCTTACAAACAGTATTATAATACAAAGTTTCACGGGCAGCATAAACTTCACAGGGAATTACATGTATAGTTTAGATAAAACATTATGATTTCTCAGACATCTTGAGGTTTTGTCTTCCTAGAAGACTACACCTTAGATGTCCATAAAAACAATATGAAAATTGAAATAGAAAATCAGGAAACTGTTTAAAAAAAAAAAAAAAAACAGAAAAGGGGGGGACAAAATTTGTAAATATAAGAGCTGCTGTAATGTAAAAGACTGACTAAAATCAAAATAGCATGTCTTTAAAACCAAACCAGTTTTCTTTCACTCAGTTTTTCTGGAAGGTTTAAAAAAAGAAAAAATGGTCACTAGTCTATTCAAAGGATGGTGCATTCTAAGCAAAAATAAATAAATGGTGTTGCAGGTACTCAAGGAAAAAAATCTTTATTAGGCACGCACATTTTTTTCCTTCTCAGCAAACAGTCCAAATTCCCTTTCTTTCAACTAATTACTCTTCAGGTGCCATAGTAGTGCTACCAAGTGGGAAATTTAAAGCAGAGACTTGGGCTACTTGCCAAGTGAAAATTGAGGAGGTAAAGAACCTATGCAGTCACTGCAGGGTACACTCATGTTTTAGAGGGAGAACCCTGATTCAGACAGATCAAATGGTAGTAGAGCACATATTTATGTGTGGGATTTGTGTGTTTTTTTGTAAGAAATGCTATCTGGAAGTGAAGTTTTAAGACACTGTAATGGAAATAATGGTTTTTTTAAAAAATAAATTTCACTATCAAGAACATTTTTATTGTTTCTTCTTAATACTTCTGTTACTTTAGATTTTAGAATTTTCTTGCACAGGTAGAAAGTAAATAAACAAGCACACAAACCATGAAAAAATAAAAGG
The DNA here is from genome assembly GCF_022539395.1 of Myiozetetes cayanensis. Taxonomy (NCBI): domain Eukaryota; kingdom Metazoa; phylum Chordata; class Aves; order Passeriformes; family Tyrannidae; genus Myiozetetes; species Myiozetetes cayanensis. The sequence continues at coordinate 40,681,223 of NW_026087631.1, read as the reverse complement.
TTGAAACAATCTCTGGATTTAGGGAGATTCTTAAACATTTCAAGAGTGCCAAAATTACAAATATCCAAAAATAAGCTTCCATAAACCACCATAACTGTATTGTTCTGAGTAAACTTAGTGAAGTTGTAATCCTAGGCTAATGGAAGTATAGCAGTCTAGCAACTGTAAACATTAACAGCATGGCTTGGATGAGATGCCACATTGCCTAATTTATCTAAGAAAATAAATCCTTTAGCAGATAAGGGCAGATGTTTGTGCAGTCAGTCCTTCATTATAATCCCTGAGGAATCTAGGAGATCGACTCTGGATTTAAGATTAAAATGTTCCAGATGTTCACTTTGAGACAGATTTTACAGTTCATGCAACCTAAGGACTGTTTGGCATCTGTTGATTTTCAGAATATATGTACATGTGTGGTTTTGTGTATTTTTCTTGAAGATCCACACAGATATGTATGTTGTGAATAGCTGTCTGCTCTAAAGAGTACAGAATTCTAGACTCAAGTTCTGGTTTGCAGTTACTGCTTTGCAGTAATGTAGATTTCTGTCTTTGTTTCATTTCTGCAAAAGCAATTCCTTGCATATTTCTGAAAAAAATGACTGAAGTGACTGCATATGTGAGAAGCAAAGTTTACATTCTCCAAGGATTCACATTAACACTGAGTCAAGACCATCTGTACAGAAGTTCAGTAGTTACATTTTGCTCTTGGGGTATAGCAGTGGCAGCTAGAGCAAATACTTAATGCAGATGCAATGCTATGTAGTATTTTCTTGGTTTCCAAGAAAAGCATTTGATAGAAATTGTTGGAAAAATCCAGGGATTTTTTTTCTGAAGTTTATTCCCTGCCCCCCATTTCTATCATTAAGTGAGTGTTTATATTGCGTACCACAGAGTAATTGCAGTTAGTTTTATGCAGTGTCATTCTTGTTGCAAAATAGCAGGCAAAGTATATTGAATAAGAAATTAAAATCATAAGCAGGTTAAGTTACTAGCGCTTATCTTATTCACATCAAAACTATTCACAGGTGCACTGCTTAAAGGTACCACAGGATCATTTGCATCCGTTCACCAGTGTTTCTCAGGTGATGTCACAGGAAGAGTTGCATTTGTTAATGGAATGCCATGGGCATTTACAAAGTGCTTGTGGGTGCTTCAGCAGGAAACCTGAGTCTCAGAATACAAACAAGTCAACCAGTCAAATGCTGACAGATCCTTTGGAGAGGAGAGTGTGAAGGTTTAAGTAAAGGGTTTTTTTCAGATGCTTTCCTGCAGATATATCACTACATTTTTTCTGAATTGGGAAGGAGCTTTTTGCTTTTTAGAACACTGCATATTTTAGCTGTAACTCAGACTATGCTTTTTTTCTGGCAGCATTTCAAATATACCTCAAAATTTTATTTTAACTATTTGACTTCACTTTTCTTTGAATTTTAGGGGAACATTTTCCCCCTGAGCTCATAGTTTGTTTATGTAGTAGATTATCTCAAGCATAGAAAATTATGAACATGAAAAGCAGAAGAGTAAAGTGCAAAATGAAGCTTTTTATTCTTTAAAGGTTGTGTCTTTCTTTACATATTCTCTTGACTATTTTTGTATTTTTTGGCCATTGTATCCAATGACAGCTCAGAACGCAGTGTTGCATCTGTAAAATCAGTGTCACAGCTTCACTCATCTTACGGTACCCAAATATGAGTAAATCAGCCAATTTATTATTCAGTTACACTGAAACAAAGAAGAAAATGATGATTAATCTAGATGCATTGTAAATTGTTGAACTTAACAATTATTTAGACAAAGATTTTGCTTAGACTCTGGTTCTCCTGAAGGGATTTTTCACTTTTTAAAGTTGTATTGTATTTACATAATCATTTTTGCATGTGTGTAATTTCCTTAAAGTAAATTTTCAGAATAATCGTGAAATTACGAACTGAATGCTCTTTGTAATTATCTTGGAGTAATTATTTGGACACGTTTTGTGAACTTTCTATGCAAATATTGTCCAGTTAGAAATTCTTGTAGATACATCCAATTGTTTCCTACCAAAATGCTTTCACACGTGTCCTGGTTTTATTTTTTTTGACTTCTATTACATGGAAATACTCCAGAGCATTTGTGCATTTTTTTGCTAAATTTATAAAAGAGCTTCTGTGTTTAGTGTCATCTTTTCTAAATTAAGTGTTGGGTTTTTTCTTCCTCTGGTAGCATGAAAAGAGACTTCTTGTTTTCTATATAAGATAATACTAATCATACTTTCAGGATTTATGAGTGATAAAATTTTATAAAACATTTTAGAATTATTAAAATTTAGAATTTTAGAAATTTAGAATTTAAGTTAATTAGAAAAATTTTTATTTAAGTTAATCATAAATGGTAATTTCTACAAATAAACTTTGCAAGAAATTTCTTCTACATCAATAGCATATGCAGGAATTCTTACATTCATATATATAAGTAATAAAAAAAAAGGTAAAAACAGAGATGCTCTAATGACTTCATATTTATAATCTAATAAGAATTCAAATTGTTTCTGTTCTTTTAAACAATGTCCCTTTCCATGCTTACAAGCCATCTGTAAATCATGTCTTACTTTTATCTACCTTAAAAATAAAACTCATATATATACACCATATTTAAGACTTTTGCCAAACTTGGTGTAAAACCATTTTCACTGCTGTCCACCTTGGGCATAAATTCTAATGAAACAATAAAAGAATTCTGTCCAGATGTTTAGGAAAAGTCTATTCCCAAAACCATCAGGAGAATCATGATTTCTCTCCCCTTTCCTTCTTTAGGAGCATAATCTGTAGATAATCTGTTCCTAACTGCTTTTAATGCAGGTAGTTTAGGTTAATTTACGGGAACTGTAATTATTAGGCACAATATTCAAAAATATGTAAAGAATGTTTCTCTAAAATATTTTCAAACCAGAAAATTTTCTCTTCTACTTCTTCTGAAAATGCAGAAGAGGAAAGGTAAACCAGAAGGGATGAACATATGATAAAGCATGATATACTGCATGCCCTTTCCAGAGTTTGCAAATACAATTTAAAACAGTAGAGGCTTACCTAATAATTAAACTAAACTATGTGTCAGCGTAAGACTGAAGTCTTCTCAAAATTTAGTTGAGTGTAAATTCTAATTTTTCACTTCTGAGGTAACACTGCTGCTAGCCTTGTGTGTATGTGCCTTGAAGAGACCTGTTTGCAGGCACAGTAGATAATTAAAAGCTCAAAATACACCCCAATTCACGTGTTCTTGACAGAAAGACTTACTGCATTGTTCCAAACCTGAGCAGTGACATTAACTGTGGGCAAGAAAGATTGTCTGTAACGTAATTCAAACTTCAGTTTTGTTCTATTTAAATTCTATTACTGGGCCCTACTTGTAATTTTTGAAGGCCTTGAATCAACAATATTGAGATGTATAGGTTTTTCTGTGTTGTAGGTTTATTAAAGCTTTTAGAGCCTAATAAGTCAAAAATCAGGCTATGCAGTCACACTTACAAGGGCTGAAAACAGAGAGGGAAAATGTTCTCTGACTCTGAGACTAGAATTCACATTTTTCAAGTCCTCCTCCAAAATTCTGCCTGGAATAAAACACAATCACCTAATTAAATATGTTTGTTCTAACTGTTTGGTTACTAAATGGAGAAATCTCTGTAAGATTTTCTCTGACCACTGATTGCTGCTCAAGTTGAATTGGAAATAAAATGAGGACTTGGTAGAGGTAAACATGAGTGTAACTGACCTTTTAAAATGCATCTACTCGAACTTTTTTGTATTATTTTTGTATTTTGCTGCATTGAATACTTACAGCATACTGAAGTCAGTTTCTTACAGTGTAAAATATATTTATCGTGAAACTGTGCTGTCATTACAAAACATAACTAAAGCAGAATATCTTTTGCATTTATATTGATCTCTGAAGCAAAATTACAATAGACCTGTTGCATTATTGATGAACAACATTTGAAGCACGTTGCATGTAGGAAATGAGTCTCATTCATAAATTAAAGAGAGCAGTTGGCATGAACTAGAACTATACTAGACTTATACTCCTGTCAAAATGAAATAATTTAGAGAGAGGTAAATTCTAGAAAAATGTGTTATTAAAAAAAAATTGTGGATACTACATGAAATTCAGAGAATATACTTAGAATCAGTACAATTTACATTAGTGTATCATTTAGAAATCCTAAAAAGTATGCTTCTATATTAGAAGAACCTATATCAAAAGAATTAACATGTTCTTATAATGTTGCCAAACAGAGGTAGTACACATATCTAATATGTTTATATCTGATAGTCTATGATAGTAATAGAATGCACATATAGAATATACAACATACCTGTACATATATTGAAATAAACCCTGAAAGATATCATCCTGTAATTTTTATGTTATCAATTTGTGATATGTAGCTTGTTTTTCCTCACCTTCCCTGTGATTTGACCAAACTTTCCTTGAGCATTGAATCCTGTGTTATTATTAGGAAAAAAAACCTAATCAAAACTGAACTTAATTTGCGTTTTTTTCCCCAAAAAATTTCCTGAATACAATACAGTTTGAGATCTTGAAAGGCTCAAGAAATACTATCATAATAGGAGTTCTTTTTGTGATCACAGGAATGTCTTCATTGAATTCACTGGCATCTGCTTAATTAAAGTGTAAAGCTTGACTGTTGTTGAACCTTCTCCACAATGTAAAGTGTTCTATGGATAATATGGTTTTGCCAGAGAATATTTATTCACCCTTAAAGCTCATGCAAAAAAAGGTCATTGATTTGGGAATAATTATTCATATGTTACCAAGAGATTATATTTCAGTTCTGCAAGTCTGGTTTTCTAATAGGTCATCACAGAAAACCAGTTTGGGTTGCAGCTTGACCAGTACTCTTAGACTTGTTCACTAGAGTGGCCCATGAAGTATTCATTATTAGTAAATACTGCAATTAAGTATGAAAGTGATTTACTAATCATTTCACGCATGTGCTTATTCTCACTGAATTCAATGAAATTTCAAGACATCGTGGTTATGGTCATAAAACTAAGTTTTATTTGCTCTAGTCTTGCATATAGACCACTCTGTAGTGGGAGGTTCCTTTGTGCTTTGCACTTTCAGGGAAGGAATAACAATAGAGGAATTAGCTGCAAATTTTTTTTTAGTATTCTCTGTTTTAGTATTCTGACAGACTGTACAATAACATGCAAGAAGTAGCTGCCTTGCGTTTCCATCAGCCATATATCCTACCTTGGAAGTTTGAATTCTCTCCACTTGTTTCATGATGAATTCTTACCTAACAGTCTCTCCTTTCTCTCTTTCCCAGCCTAGATAAAATTTTCCTGATTGTGTTATTACAAAAGTTTTCAAGACTCACAGGAAATTGGGGAGATAATTTTGTATTCCTTTATATTAGGAACATTAAGTGAGCTGATTCTCTTACCTTCTTTTACCTTATTTTTCTTTCCTTTGCTCCTGTCCTAAATTTCCCACATTGTGAAGATACGGAACATAAGATTGGCAGAAGAAAATGCTTAGTATGGTTAGCAAGATAGATGCATATACTAGGAAAATTGGTAAGAGACAGTTCTTTTATTTGAGAAGTTGGATTTTCTAAGAAGTTGGATAAGCAAGGTCACGGAATTGCAAAAACGGCTCTGTGGCCTGAAAGTATCAGAAGTTTTATAAGCACATTCACTCATTTTTGGTGTGTGCCCCTATGCAAGAGTCATTGATTGTTGAAATGTAAATAGGAAATAAAATTCCAAAAATTATTTTCATCATACTTGGTATTACTGCTACATGGAACACAGTGTAGACTCAATGTCTCAATTCATGCTGTAGGGTTATATTGGTGCATATAAGTACCACTTCATCATTTTCACTGGCTCAGAATCTCATATACCATTAAACTAATTTTTCAGTTGATCCTTCACATGAATGATAACATTATTTTTTTCCCCAAGATAATGGTTTACACCTTACACATACATTCTCTCTGGATATACTATGAAATAAATGGCATTCTTTTTGCAGTTTGTTTTAGAGGTAAAATCTTTCACTCATTTTTTTTAAACTTAGTGGCAATGGAAAAAATCCAAGCCAGTGCAAGAGGGTATCTTCAGTCATTGACAACTAGTCTAAGCTTTCAATCATCCACCAGAGTCTGATTGAAAAGTATAGATCATTATGACCTCACAGTGTTTTTAATGAGGAAATCATTACATCATAATGAAAACCAGTACATAGCTTGAGTTCACATTGAGTGAGGCTGAATGGCTGTCTCCTGAGAACTGGGACTCTAAAGAAAAATGAGAGTCCTAGTAGGTAACAAGCTGACTATGAACTCCCATTGTCATCATGAATAACACTAGTACAGTCCTTGAATGTATAAACTGGATTTTATACAATAGGAGCAGAGAGAATATGTTTTCTTTCCCTTGGCATGATTTGACTACTCCTAGAATACTCTGTGCAGTTCTAATACACAGAATCCAAGAAAGAAATTAAAGCAAGTAAAAAGCATTTCAAGACTTGGGAGAAGGATTCGAAAATATACCATTGCAGAGAACAATGTGGGATTTTCAGAGAGGAGATTAACAGGTAACTCAAGTTAAAATATGTAAGGAAAAGAAATGTTCTTGCAGAGTCTGCAGTCTAGCAAAGGAAGATTGAAAAAATATCTAAGCACTCATCATACCAGATACGAGATCTATTTTCTATGTGACTGTAATTGATCATTGCCAGCTGGAGTCAGAGAACTGCAGTGATATTGGACAATTAATCTAAAAAGGAAGAATTAGAGAAATCAGCTGCTTGTGGTTAGCAGTGGGCAGAGTCTTTCTTAGGGGAATAAAAAAAATATGTCTGTTCTGTAGGAAGCTTGAAAAAATGACAGGAAGAGAGAGGACGTGTTTAATGGCTTGAGCTGAATTAATGAGAAATATAAATAGGAAGGTATGTTCTCAACTTCAATAACACTGTTCATTTATCTGTAGAACTGATGGAAGAAATGCATGTACTTCATAGAGCACAGCTGGGCAACAGTATTTTTGTAATGAATGCCAAAATGGGTTTAGTAGTGCTGTGGAAAAGAGATGTAAACATGGATGATGAATGTAAGATATGTCAAACCACTGTTTTATAAGGATGTACCTTAAGCCCAGGAAGAGTATTATAATGACGTTCAAACATCAGGTTATAAGGAAGAGAAATTATGAGACAGGGGAAGAAGATATCACCACTCAAGACATACACATACGGAGTGTGGAAAATGGACACTGTAATAAAGGAAGTAACCTGAAGGAAAGGCATATTCCACAGTATGCAATAGGAACATTTAAAGAGAAGCAGTCTTGAGCAGAAGATACGCGGAAAAGAAAAAATAGCTTTTGTGGTGTAATGTACGCAGAATTTAGGATTACTGTTGACCTGTACAACTGTTTAATGTTGCTAATTGCAGAGCTGAGAGAAGACTAAAGCTCCTTAATTAGGTAATATGTAACTTGATAAGGAAAGAAGAATGCAGAAGATAAAAAGATAAAGATTTTTTTTAATTTTTTTTCTTAATATTTTTTTCATATTCCACCTGTAGGGTTGAGCTTAAAGAAGCAGTTTTTCAGTAAGGCAGTAATGAAATTTTTAAAGGAAAAAGCTTTCCCTTTTAGTTGGAAGCATAGAGATAGATTAATCTTGGTTTTGAGTCAAAATCTTGATAAAGGACTAAAGCTGAGATATTTTGTCAAAGGCTTGGCTTCAAAAGAATAAACATACTTATTTTTCAAAGTATTGTTTGTAATATAAACTAATTAAAACTAAATTTACTATAGAAAAATGAGGGAAAGGTATTCTGATAGAAAGTAATTTCAATTAAAAATGTACAGGTGCTGCACATGCTTGAAGATATAAATTTTACAAGTTCTGTTACCAAAGTTGGATAATCACAAGTAAAACTAAGCAGTCAGAGACATAAATTTCAATTGTTTTTTTAGGGAAATCTATATTGAGGACTGAAACTACAGGTAGTATATGATGATTTACAGTTTCAAGATTTCTACTTTGAGGAATTACTCTGAAAAAGATAAAAGTGTGTTTTCAATGAATGTAATTTTGATAAGAAGGCAGTACTACAGCTTAGAGTGTATTTTATTGCAGACCATTATCACAGGTATTATTGTATACAGTTCAAAACATACTTTCATTTTCTTATAAATTCCTCCAAAGATTGTGTATATTGCATTGTCCTGTGTTTATTTCCTCATCAGGAATCATAAAAGTTTAAATTCTTTTTTATTATTCAGCTGCTGGTTTGTGATGTTTGCTATATTCTTCATAAATAGGAGAGAAAAACTTCTTTATATATACAAATAAATATTTTCTTATTTACATATACTCAATTGTGTAGCTCTGGACTAGTCTTTACACTGGCAACTTTTGTAGCAGTCATCCTGTGTACAGTATTCATTTTATATATATCAGATCCTCAAGGGCCATGGCTTTTGCCAGATGAAGCACTTTTGATTCTGAGGCTGATGAAATACAGTTCTGTTATTGATCTGTGCATGACACAGCCAGTCTCTCTGCTGGCAGAGTGTATCAACATTTATCCAGGAATTTGTGAAATGTCACTCAGATCATGTTCATAAGGTAAACTGTGCAAAAACCAGGATCCAAGCTGAGAATCCATGAGGAATTGGACGTGACTCTCTTATTCCTTCGTCCTATCTTCTTGGTCAGACAAGTGGTATTTGTTAAAACAATGTCTATGTTTTGTATTAGGTGTTGAAGAAAGTATGATTATCACTAGGAGCACCCTGTAGTGTAGTCATACTGTTGTTTTTCTCAGGTTTTTAAGTCACTTGGGAGAAACAAGATTTTAAGTCAGTGGAAGTGATCTAAGCATTGCAAGTCTGTAATTTTTGTTTTGTTTCTAGTGAAATTATGATTCCTGTACAGCTGCAACCAAGAAACTGCTTAGATTTTCTGAAGAATTTTAACTTTTCTTGCTTCCGTTTGCATGTAGAGATGTGTGGCAATTCATGTTTGTCATTAAGATCTCAGTAAGCAATAGTGATCAGAAAGAATTTCTACAGATTTTTCTACAGATAAAACCACCAAAATACTGATAATTACATGTTTTCTTTCTTTATAAATTATGATTGAAAAAGGCTGCACATTTTTGCTAGTATCAAAAGCATATCATGTAAAAAATATTGAAAACTAAAATATAAAATAAAAAAGCACACTTCCATATACTATTTATCTATTTGTAAAGGATCAAATGTCCCTTTTCCAGTTATTTTATAGGTAGTGTTTCAGCAATAGACTTGCTGTTATCTGCAAATGGATGTAGTGCCTTCTCATCAAGAAAATTGGTTTGAAGTATAAAAAAAGACACAAAAAGCTGCACTTCCAAATTTTTATTTTGTCTTTCTAAAGCAGTTATAGCAGTAACAATTTTAAAGTTAGCCATTAAGGAAAAGAAATTATTTTTATATTTGTGAACAGTTTTCAATTTGAAACATTAAAATCTTTAAAAAATAGCTACATGTTTGATTTAAAAATCAGTTATTTGTTAAAGTAAGGAGAAACAGGTTTTATTGAAGTGATAGTTTTGAGTTTGGCAGTCTTGGGATGTTTTTCCAAATATAACAAGGATTTTCTTTTATTTCTCAAAGATAGTTTCTTTAGTTTGAATCCCACAATACAAAATCAAGATTTAATTGAAATATCACTAGTGAATGACCACTAAAATGTTCTTACTATCTACTTTTCCAAATGTTTTTCCCATGTTTGTACATAAAAATATAGTAAACCTAGAGTAGAAGAGTTGTTGGTCATGAAAAAATATTTGCCTACATGAGACATTTATTTTTACTTGTTATCCCTCCCTTTAACATATACGCGATGCAAACTCAGCAAGGTATGGAAAAGTCAGTATTTTAGTTTGTTGGATTTCAGGTCGAGTTGCGACTTTTTTGTTTAATTGGTTTTTGTTTTTGTGGAGTTTTTGTCTCATGGATATGTGTGTTTATTTTGCATAGATCCACAGGCTGAACAAATACTGTTCTTAGGAACATGGTGATGGCATTTCATAGCATGAAGGCCACCAGCTTGTCAAACTACTGTTCTTCATAGCAGAACTGTTGCCAGCTTGTCAGGCATTATTTATTAAAGAGGACATTTATTGTGCTACTTTGCAGTGTCAAGGCACTCTGTGCAATATTGTATCTTGGTATGGAAACCACACACAAACATACTGGAAGAAAGGAACAAGAATTTTAGTAAGTTTTGAACATACTATGAGAAAAGATTGAATGTCTGTAATTAATGAAATCCATAAAATAACAGAATAATGGTAAAGACTGAAGGAGTGTAATACCACCACCCCAGGCATAAAAGATTATTTAAAACCAGTGGTCAATTTGTGCTCCTATATCCCTTAAGAAGAATGGATTTAATTTTTTGGGAAAGGCCATATATATATGTATAAGTCAAATTTTTTCTCCGAGGGCACTAAAGAATTGCGGAAGGCTGCCAGGAGAATCTTCTCTGCAGTTAAACCAAAGTATTCAGAAATTGTCTATTTATTCTCAAGTGGAAAGCTGTTTTTTTTGGTAAACCACTAGCACATCTTAATACTGAAGAGTTTGAACTGTGGAGCTAGCAGCTCCTTGGAAACCTTTACTCCTTGGACACAAAGTTCTCCTTTTCCTCCATGCAGCTTATTACTGCTTGGTTTCTAGTAAGGTTTATCGGTGATCAGAAAGCAGAACCGTAACAATAGCTCCCACATATTGGCCTTCAGGGAACAATGTCAGAAATAAACATATGCTAGAGTTCTTCTGAACTCCTCTGGATTTCAGAAGAGGAATCTTCAACTTCACCAGTTCAGAACTGTTAGGTCTTCTGCAAAGCACTGGTTTCCTGTTCGACCATATTTTCTTACCTATCTCACACTGAGATATCTTTGTAGCTCTTTTTTTTTTTTTTTTCTCTCTATCTAGTCATAAACGAATAGGAGTCAAGAGCTAAGGCATCTTCAACAACAGTAGAAAAGTTTTACAACTAAGACTACTTCTGAGACAGGAAACTACACCTGAGATTCCTTTTTAAAAAAATTTCTCTACAGCATAACCTCCTTGGGGTTGTTCTAATTTTTCTATGCCTTAGACAGCCCCTCCCCCCCCAGTTGCAGACAATGAGTGCTGTTTTACAGGATTCTTTGGAATCCCTACCAGTGTACTGTCTCTGTAACATAATGGGAGGAGTTTTTCAGATTTGTCACCATGTGAAGTGCCTGAAACTCATGGACTAAGCTGCTGCTAGAGGAGGTGGAAGAATGTACTTTCTTGCTAATGCTTTACACAGTCTGATTTGCTCTCCTAAAGCTTAATTGGGAATTAATAAGGTAATCATGGACTGTTCCTGTAGCTTGCGTCATGTTCAGGTTTATTTTGCATCACTCCATGCTACCTTTGATGCTTAATGCACCAAGAGCTTCAGTTCCTTTCTCAGCAGTGTGTGACTGTGTGACTAGCCATAGCATGTCTCACAAGATTCACAGGCACTGGAAAAAGATTTACTTTTGGTGGCCAAACTGTCCACAATTTTCAGTTCCTTTGCAGATTCAAATGTGGTCCTGTGGTGTTTAGAGTATTATGTACACCAAAGAGAAAGGTATGATTTTGTTTATATTCTTATCTTCTTGAAGCAGGAGAGAATGAGGGAAATACTAAGGAACAGCAGCTGTAGGTCTGGTTCAAGATGGGATGTAGAATTACAGGGATTAGGTGCAAATACAGTGTTGTCCTCATATTGTTCATGTATGGTAAAATAAATAATTGCCCAAGTGAGTCATAATATTGATGATAATAATGATAAAGAGAAAGTATATTTCACTTTATACATTAGACTGAAAACATGGCTTTTTCTTGTGATGGTCTCTTCAGGTATTTAATAAGTAATGCAAGGGGTATTTTACCCTAAACTGTTCATTTATGCCTGTAATTTTAGCAAGAGTTCCAATGATAACATAAATTACAAATTAAAGATAAGACTGTGGGGGTTCATTTACAAGAATCCAGGGATGAATTACCACCTTAATTTATATGCAGTACATTGTAGTGGTAATTCTTAAATGCAGTTCATTGTTTTGAAAAATATTCCTGTCTTTGCATCTTCCCCACAATGTCTGTCATCAGCTTTCTTATACCTCTCAGAAGTGGCTAGCAGGATGTTTTGATTTTCTTAGGTAGAGATGTAAATAATAAATGAATATTTGTATAATATCACCTTTATGTGATTAGGAAAATTCCAGGTGCTTAACATTTTTTTCCCAACTCTTTGTTGTTTATTTTTATATTTCTCCTGCTCTGTGACAACACAGAATTTTTCCATTACTTATGTTTTTTTAATACAGTTCATATTTAAAATGTTTTGCTTTTACACAGCTGTCGACATTAAAAAAAAAACAAAACAAAACAACAACAACCTTCTGAGGACATTTTTTCATCTTCTGTTGATATTTGAAACAGTTATAAATGAAATTCTTAAATAATTATATAAAATTAAGCATAGAACCATCTTTATAAATTTTATTCCTTGAATATTGTAACCATCTTCTGACAATAACTATAACCTACATTTTAGTAATTTTTATCTTAAAACAGTTCTATCACCTCCTCGAAGTAAAATGGAAGAGAATGCTCTTTAACAGTTGAAAATCTGAGACTGAAAAAAAGGAAAATAATATATAAAGAGGAGTGTGGGAGATGGAACAGCTTTCCCTACAAGCACAGATTTCCTGCCCACTTATATTTGAGATGCAGAAATATTTCAGTTGAAAATGGTTCACTCTCTAAAACAGATGGAAATGAGGAGAGGTTAAATTAATATTTCACCATTTTTTCAGCTGTTTTGTTTCTTTTTTTGCTTACATATTCTCTTAAAAATAACTTTAATTTTTAAAGCCATAGAGCTGTATGCTTTGGAACTAAGTGGGTAAATCAAAAGAAAGTTTTAAAACAGTATTTAAAATAGCATTTTCATTTTGGTTTCTCTCTATTTTATGTGAGTTATACAGAAAACAGATGGAAGCATTATTAATTTTTTCCCCCAATGAGTTTTAGTGCAGCGTATTTGTATGTGTTATCTGAAACATATGAATACTTAGTATTGCTGCTGTTAAATTCGTAATGAGTTGTAGGGATTGTGAAATTCCCTGACTGGCTCTCATGCAAGTAGTTCATTTGCAGTGCTTAGATGTGTTAAGATTAAGCAGGGGGAATATGGCAAGCACTATCCCTGACCCTAGATGAAAAATTAAATTCCTAGCTTTTTGAGTTTGCCCCAACTCTTGTGTTCGATGAAAATCTGATAAATACTCTGTAGTCCTTAAAAAGATTGTGCAGGAAAACCTGGTCCTAACTACAAAAGATCACGTGGATTCCATGTCTTATATTGAAAATTCCCTAGTAAGTACAAAGCCGTGGAAATCTTGGGGTAAATTTTATGCATCAGCTGGAAGTCTTTGTTTGTATATAGCAATAGTTAATGTGCAGAGGCATTGTAGATGTTGGAATACCCAACTTAACTAGCATTTATTTAAATAGCAGTGGTGGGTACATGAAAACATTGGGTTTGGGCTTCAACCATATCTTCTCAACTGGCTTGCTATAATGTTGAGGTATTTTCAGATGGGACAAAGTGTGAAATGTCTCTGGTTATATTGTCATTTTTAATTTATTTGTAGTAAAACATTCTCGTGTACTGTGTTGAGCCTGGTAGATATTAATGCTTCAAATAATTTAAACTAAATATCTAAGATATAGCATAATATAGTGTGATACTGAATATTTTTATTTTTAAGAAATATTAATTTTTCAAGTTCTGTATTTTTTATCTGGAAATGTTAGGGCCTTGGAGGCAATATACTGCATATCTGTACATGCTAGCAATCACTACAAAAATAAATCACATAGTTGTGATCATATAATTGATCATAATGAAACTACTTATATAAGTAATGTTAAATAAATAGTTAATAGTCCTTATACTCCTTTGCAGTTTGCACAGAGAGATAGAGTGCTGCTTTAGTATGAAAGCAGTGTAGTTTTCTTAATACATACAGAAATTAGGTGTGGGATACAGCAATGTTTACTTGTACAGAGACATGAAATTAAAGTGATAGAAAATGAAGGCTAAAATAGAATTGCTGCAGGTTAGAACCTTTACCTCTGAATGATGTAATCATTGTACAGATGACATGTTTCGGAAACATTTTCATAATCTTAAAAACTGTTACTTAAATTATTACTAAGTTTTTTCTTATTTTCTATAGTTTATTTGAATGATCACTATCTGTTTGCACAATGCACGGTTCTGTACTCAGACTTGTCTGTTGTTTAGAGGAGCAGATGATTTCTTGGAGAATTGGGCCCAGAATATATTACTCCAATTCCTTCATACATGAGTGTTGTATATTTCTCTAGAGTAGATTTATGTATTCTGGTCTTTATCTTTGTGATATTAATATTATTATTATTATTTACAAAAAGAGAAAGACAAAATTTAAAAAGTACCAATCTGGACTGATTTTATGGATTTTTTTTTTTATTATTTAGTAAGTTGCCATTGCCAGATGTTGCAATGCTAGGTTTTTATATGTTGTAGAATAAATTTAGCTGTAAGTTAACTATAAAATAGCTGAATTAAAATTACAAGTAAAGGCTTTGTTTATGAAGTGCTATACAGTAAATAACCCTTTATAAATGATTGATCAGTAATAGCACATGGTTAAGACAGAGTCTTTGACAGGAGTTTTTGTTAGTGATTACAACTGTTTTCCCAATAATAGCTGAATTTATAATTTGTGTTGATGAAAGGGCCATTCTGTAGATAACAGCAATGGAAACATTGCTTTTACAAAGCAGATGAAGTGCAATTCTGTTACCATTATCAATAGGACAAATGTTTTTCTTTAGTAAAATACTTGAGATGAGAAATATACCTCTTTTCTGAAGGCTGATGTCTGTATTTCTCTTCTGGGAACTAATTTAAACACTTCATGAGAGATTGACATTTTCTGTGCCTTAAACATCCTTAAAAGCTGCTTTGTTCATTGCAAACCATATTTAGTATGACCTCATAATAATGTAGCACACCTCAAGTGTCATGCCTGTCTTTACTATGCACTTTGGAGCTGTGTTCATCCATACCAGACAACTGCACTTCAAGAAAAGGTGTTTTTTATCGTTGATAGACTATTAGCAATAATTAGGAAGATTCACTTCAGTAAGATGTCAACACGAGATTGTTTAAAAAAGTTGAATGTCAGTGGCTTTAAAAGAGGGTTCTTTTCCCTGACACATAGGTATGGCATCTGAAACATGAAATGTTAATTTAACTTTTCTGCTTATTATTCATGCACAATATTATTTTGTCATTCAGATAGTACACTGACAGAGTGCAAAGGGTGTTAAAATAGTGCTGCTAGAATAAAAAGAGGATTAATCTACCATTGGCCAATTAGCCAAAGGGTACTTAATGGTCTCTAAAGGCTACTGAAGTCTAACAACTAGCTAAAGCACAGGCAAAAAGTCCTCTATATTACCTTCATTTATTTGACATTTTGTGAAATAGTCAGCTGCTGATAACTGTGTTTTGCTGGAAAAAAAATTGCAACTAAGTGATTTGGTAGATTTTACAAAATTTGAGGACAGCAGATGACAAATAAGTTCTACATTTTAGAAGTTTGTCTTGCTTGGGGGGTATCTTTGTTTCAGTTTAGGGTTAGGATATTAAATCATCAGAGACTTCTGTTTGATATTTTGTCTTCATGTCTAGAATACTAAGTAATCAACCACTTAGAGCACTTTCATGAGAAGAACTTTGATTGAGGATTTGGACTTATTTGCCTTTTCTCTATATGATCACATTAAGTATGCAGCACAGTTAGCTTTTTAGTCTGGTATATATCTTTTCATATTTTCAGATAGCTACATACCATCTTTATTAATTTTAGCTTTTTTTTTCTTCAGGCAGAGAAAAGTTTTGATTCAAGAGAACAAAAAAAAGGCCAGCCTAATGGAGTTGACACAATAAATTTGTCTTGGATATTGTAAATATGTTTATCATTATGTTATAATACCACTTAATAGAGTGGGTAAAATCATAAATACCTAACTCTGTGCCTCCAAGTTTGATTTGAAAAGTTCTTTCTTGTTTTATGTGTACAACAAGTGCTTCTTATTTTGATAGTTTTCATGATCAAGCTAAAACTGTGAAAAAAACAGAGTTCTCTTTAAAACTTTCATAGAAAGAGTGTGAAATTTTAATATAGAACCTGGTATAGGATCTATGCATATAGCAGATATTTTATTACCTACTGTAATAGGTAATAAATAAATACAGTAGGTATTTTATTACCTACTGTAGCAAGAGTTCTTAGAGAAAAGAAGTGTGTTAACCTCAGTTTTCTTACAGTTGTTGCAATGTTTTCATCTGCCAGGATTTTAGGATCGTAAGCTTCATAGCACATAGGATTTTTACACATCTGAGTATATTAGTTATATTTGGATTACAAAATCAGTAGTAAAATGAGGTTATGTCATTGCTTAAAAAGGGTTTCAAGAATACCTAATTTACATCCTGTTTTATAATTTTGCCTAGAAATATTTTCTACATAATGTATTTTGCAAATATAAATGTATGGGGTTGTGTTACAGGAGTATCAGCCACTACCAACATAAATGTTATTTTCATACATGCCAGTTGCAGTAGGAGGGTGACTGCTGTAAACTGAGCTCAAAGTCCCTCACAGGGTGGTTGTGATGCCAAGGAGCAATAGGCCATTCCAGGAACTTCCTATGTTAATCCATTTGGCCTTCCACATAGCTATCTTTTGGAGAGAGCATTTATGGTAAAAAGCCTTGCTGAGTCAATGGAAGTTTTACACTGACTACATAAAAACCGTGATTTCATCACTTACTCCTTTGTGAACAACAGAACAGAGTGTCATGGGTATACCAGGAGCAAGGAGATTAAGATAGATGGATGTTAAAATATTGAGCATATAAACATCTGTTAAGCCAAAACACTCTGGAGGAGGTGCAGCAGACAAAGGCCTCTACATTGCAGAGGAACAGCAGTAGCCTGCCTTAATCAACATCTGGTCTAGCTGGTGTTTAAGATTCTGCCTTTCATCCTGGTGACCTCTTCCCCTGGAGTAAATTCTTTTTACTCTGTCACTTAAGATTTGCATGCATGGTAGCACACACACAAAACTTCCACTGTGTCTAGATAAAAAAAAAAAAAAAAAAAAAAAAAAAAAAAAGGCTTGACCTAAAATGTAGCAAGTGGTGAGTAACAGCAGGGTAATGAACTTGCTTCTTAAGTAAGTAAATGCAAAGAATATATTTTAGTCATAAATATTTTGCTAGGGCATGGGGGTTGTTTTTCACATTGCACATGGATTGATAAAAGGATTTTCACACGACCATTCAATATATTGTGAATAGAAGAGTAAGGGAGTATAATTATCAGTGCTGTAGCACATTTACATTGTCAACAGAAGTATTAAGAGACAACATTCTTGATACCTCTGATTGCAATTGCATGTCTCTCTGCTTTTGCAAGTTGAGGGTTTTTGCCTCATACATATGTTACTTTCACTTCATGCTTGTCATTCTGATACTGTTTCTGAATTTATGTAGATTCTTATTTTAAATTCTTTTTTTCTATCTCCATAAGTAAATTCTACAACCAACTGTCCTCTTTAGTGCCTATCCCGTGAAGGCCTTTTAGTTTTTCAATATATCTGCTATAATTTTTGAGAATGTGGCCAGTCCAATCAGGAAATTTTAGAACTGATGCATATTGGCAGCAGCAGTAGCCAAAGAAACTTCTGAGAGTCACAAGCTCTCTTGAGCAGATATGGGGCCATTTCTAGTTTTAAACAGAGATATTGATCTAGCTATGATTTTTTTCTTCTTGCTTTTCTTTTTATGAATAATTTATTATAGAGACACTGAATCATGAAATTCTGCATGTAGAAATATTGGTTATACTTGACAAATTAACTTAATCCTTATATTTTCTATACTATGTCTTTCTGTACTACTACTGGTTTTGCTTATTGAAGTAGCCTTCATTTTGTCTTTTTCTCTGAGAATGTATGAATTATGGGAATAGTATATTATACTAAAGAATCGTCGATTAGGAAATATATTAACACTATTTATTTCTTTTTCGATAATGAAAGCAGACACGGAAGGAAATGGCAAGATTAACCCCTTTACTAAGAACAGTGCTTAACTCAGATACATATGTAAAATGCCCATTGATTTTAATAAATTTGCTTAATGAATGCAAAAGAAATGCTGTTAAGAGTTTTAACTTTAAATACAGTTTCTCATACTTGTGGGGTTTTTTTAAGGTAATGCAGAATCTACAAGCATTCTCTTGTCATTCTTAATAGGAATAAATGTGACTATAAGTAGTTTTTCTTTTATTTGGATATATGTGATCTTCAGATTATCAGCATTACCAGGGAGAGTACGTGTATGTAAATACATATATATGAAAAGTTCTTTTCGAATACCATTAAACAGTATAAAATCTAATTTTTTAATTTAATAGTAAGCTACTTGGAAATAGAATACTATCTTGAGCTTTCTTTCACCATTTTTTTTTTGTACCAGCATACAATCAAACACACTTTTAGTCTTTTCAGGCTGTCGTATCTTCTCTGATATCTGATCAGAATTCTTCACAAAAGAAGGGTTTTGATTTTGTACAATTGTTCCTTTTGTTAAATTACTGTATTACAGTATTCCTTGGAATAATAAGATAGTACTGTAGTTACCCTTTTAAGGACCAGAGAATTGTTGGGCCATTGTTGGCTTCCAGCTGACTACAGTTTTGTGAAAGCTAACCACTAGCATGGAGATTATTTCAGTTCCCTTTTTGCAGAACAACATTCAACATTATTTAAATTAAACAATTACTTAAAACATTAGCTCTATAAGGAGTTTTGTGAAATATATTGGTGCAAAGATTTATTAAGTCTTGTTGGTTGTCAATCAAGTGCAACAAGACTGAGAGTTTGTTTTCACGATATTTATTTGAACTAAATCCCTAACAAGGCTTGTCTGCTAATTGGACTTAGCATTTATGTTGCTAAATGAGAAGCATTTTGGCTGCAGTATAGGGTGGTAAGACCTACCCAGTGGAATAAACAACTAACATCTGTTATCCTGTCCTGCTCCAACTTGTCTTTTAGCACTTAAGTACTTCAGCACTAGAATCAAGGTTATGGAATATGTGGTTCTCTGGCTATGGTGCATATATGTGAGAGGGATGAAATAACACACAAGTAAAGACCAGCCAACCAGAAGGTATTTAGTGCAGCTGGTCCACTTTGCTTTAACCTCTACAAGCCCTACAAATATCAAAACAAAAGCCAAGAGAAGGGTGTATGTTTTATAGCAGTTGTCAACACAGCAATTCAGGTGAGCTTACAGTGGTCACCATTAGAACAGATTTGACATTTAACCACCTTTAATATGCATTGGTGTCTGAGACAACTTGGTATTTCTTTATGGTCTGTGTAGAAATAATTGATGAATCCCAGAGAGGCTCTAGCTAAACAGGTTTCAACAGTAACCACTGTTACAGGTTTTTTTATGATGATTTTTGCTTGTCATGGTAAAACCAGCAAATCCATTTAGTCAAAATTGAATTATTTTGCCTTTAAAAAAAATTACTTGTTTTTAATGTTAGTTGACTTCTTTTTCCTTCTGGGTTTGATCTTTGCCTGTACTAGAGAATTCAACCAACAACTATGCAATGTAATTACAGATAATATATACTGTTTCATTCCTCTTGAATTTTGAAATGGAGAAGCATCTCATATGATCAAGCAGAAATATTATTAGGATGAAACTGTGATTGTTTTTTCTGTTTGTAAAACAGATGTTGACCTCCAACCTGGCCAAGTGGCAACAGGAGAAGGAAGATTTACAAGGAAAATTAAAGTTGAGGGAACACCTGTCTCAAACTGCTGGCAAGAGTAAAGCCACACCAGCTCCTTCAAAGAACATTGATTTAGAGATGAAACAGCTGCAGTGCAAACTAAAGGTGACAGAACAGATTATCTAGCACTGAGGATAATTTGTATGAACAGTAGTTCATAACTGGGTCAAGCAGACATACGTATACTCACATGCACCTATCATTTATATATCTTAGCCAGTTATTAGCAACTCAGGTGTTAGATTGCCTTTGATGGTAAGTAGAAATGTACTCATAAGCAGGAGAACTAAAACTTACAATTTAAATAGTTTTTGCAGATCAAATAGGCAAGACAGGGCATCTTGCTAGGTTTTCACACAATGATTAAATACATCTGGTTGTAATGTGCTGTGAAATTAGTTCAGCGAGTATTGTGTTGATTCCTTTCTTCCTTTAACAAAGAAAAACAAAAGCTATCTGTGAAAGGGGAGCAAAGAATTTAAGCTAATGGGGCAGCTTCTGTTACAGTGTTATGCTACTGATATGTCACTGTTGATTTTGTCTTCAAAGAAACACTTATTGTTTTAAATTTGTATTTTTGTAGATTAACTGGTAGGAAAATACTAATTTATTCATGATGTCATTTTTCAGTCTCCAGTGATTCTATTACTTGTGAATGGTGTAGATACTGGACTGTGTTTTTCTGAAAGCTTTCTCAGCAGGTGGCCTGGATCAAACATACTAATTATTTTTCTCTTCTCACTGGAGGAAATATATGTGCAACAGAATGTCGTAAAGTTGTTTTCTCCTATCATTTTCTGTTGAATAGTAGAGGAAAGAGAAAAGGTCAAAATGGTACAGTTTCTTGCTGCTAGAAGAAAGGGCAGAGTAGTAAGACGTCTGCCAAGGGATCAGGTAGAAGAAAAGGCCATGTTGCATGGGCAGCATTGCTGGCCCTAAATACTGGATTAGCTGTGCTAACACACAAATGTGGGTGATGCTCAGACCCCTTTGCTCTTGATGGCCATCATGGTATTACAGATCTTGGCTATAGCACACTGGATGCCTAACATCTGAATTCAGGGATTAGTAAAGGTAGGTCACATTGATAAAGAGATGAGGCCAGCAGGGAGTAGTCATGAAAAGGCACATAAATTGGCCTACTTTAATTATGAGAAAGAGGTCTTGAAACCATACACACTGACTTCTTGAGTGTTGTTTTTAGATTTAGGATGGACTAATCTGCCTCTGTTGCTGGTGAGTGGTAATTTCTGTTAATTAGGGTTGTACCTTTTAGATGACTATCTTCATTATCAAGAAACCTAATAGTCAGTTGCCCTATGCAAGTAAGAAAAATTTTAAAAAGGGGGGATTTTTTTTTAAACAGTCTAAGAGTAACACCCATGCTACAAGCCTATTTATTTGTCTGCTACATTTGAACAGCAAAATAAATAGCTGAAAAATATAAAATAAAAATTTGTTTTGTTTCTGTAGCAAAGGAAACATTTAGCAAGTATCAATAAATCTGATGTCAAAATACTAATAATTCCTTTTTAAAAATATATTATATCCATACAGGCCATTCATGTAAGAGTTGGACTTGGTGACCCCTGTGGATCCTTTCCAACTCATACTATTCTGTGATTCTGTGATTTTTGATGAAAAAATATACCCTGTATGCAAAATAGTATTTAGGTGAAAATAGTCTGTGACCCCAAATACAGAGTAATAGAGTAAATTCACTGTTTTCTGAATTGTATGATGGTAAGGACCTCAAGAGCTACTTAAATTACCCTTAAATAAAGTTAAGATTTTTAAAAACTTGATTTAAGTTCTGCAAGTCATTTTTTAGAGAAGAATTTGGCAAAAGTTGTTTGCCTGGAACAAAACTATGGTTCCAGACTAACTGTCTTCTTTAAAAAGGAGATACAAAGTTACTCTCCTAAATATATGAATGTGTGAGCAGCAAAAGCTTTCCTTATAGCTCAAAATTTTGAAGTACCTGGTTTTGTTGTTTTTTTTCCTCAGAGCTGTCTTCACAGTGTTTGTTTATGTTGTATGTAAATGGCTCCTGCTGTCTTTGCCAATAGAAAGAAATGTTTTAAGTGTGGATGGTGAGTTTGAAAGTGAAATAGCACAATCATATGTCTCTTCCTTTGAGCATGTGCAGAGGCCCACCTAAGTGTTCAGGTCCACATCTTGTGTGTAACTGTGTAACAGGGTGCTGTGCTTTACATTAATGGAGCTCAACCTCCACAGACAGGTCTCAGGAAACTGAGGAATATTCTGCTAGCATACATCATTTTAACAATTATCTGGTTATACCTCACATTATAATAATACTAAATAGACTAGACAAGTTATTAAGAACAATATTTTACATCTAACAATGCACACAAGAATATATACTCCCCTTGAGAGTCACAGAGTTATGTACAATACTCCCATTAATGTTAATAGGCGTTACAAGTCTGCACTGAGCAGAGAAATTCTCCTGAAGTATCTTTGTTTACAGCATGTCTGATCTGTTTGCTTATTATTTATACATAGTGAATAAAAAGCTGTTGTACAGCATCTGAACCTGTACACATAGATGTATGCATATACGTTGTGCTTATGCTTAACATGTACGTATCTTTTGGCAACACCTTTTGGAGTTCTGAAATCTCTCTATGCCATGTGCCATTTTCAGCAATGGCATTCAAGCTAATGCTCAGATTGCTAAGATGGCTACTTAGTTACATTTCATATTTTTATTTCTGTAAACTGATTAATTTATTCTGAATTTAAATCTTGGGTAGATGATATGTGTATTTGCATGGAGCAATTGAGGCCCTTTTTTTCTTTTTACTGTATGCAATGAGGAATGGCCAACAACTGTATAATTCTCCTTCACTGGAATTACATATGTCTGAATGTTAGGGTCATACCTGCACGTTACTGAAATGTAGAATTTGTACATGTCTCTGTCTTGTGCTTTGTATTTGAAGCTACATAAAAACAACCACTCTTGCATATTGTCTTGTATTTCTAAAAGCACAAGAAAGGAATTACTGGACATTCTTTCTATATAGATGTAGGCCTCTTTTGCTGTAGAACTATGCCATTCAAAGATGTAGTTCAAATAAAGATCCAGTTTTACTCTTCTGTTACCTTTTCATCTGACCATGTCATGCAAGAGAAAACATGGTCCTGATAGGTACACTGGGCTCGCAGGTGCCCTGGGGAACATCCATTAATCATATATTTAGAATAATGGAAAATTACTGATTTTTATCATATTTTCAAGGAATATGCTTCTACTTAAGTGTTTCTAGAAAGTAAGAATGCTCCTTTTGCACCAGTTAATTTCTAAGAACTTTCATAAAATACATGAAAGTTTACTTGGCTCATTATTTCAAAATTTCCTGTTGACTGTGATCATATTCAGTCTGCTTTGTTTATATTTTATTATTTTTCAATATAGAATTCGAATAATGAAATCACTAAGCAATCAACCACCATTAAGTCACTAAAAAACGAAGTCCAGGAAAAAGAAGAACGGATTCAGGAACTACAAACTAAGTACGGTCACTCTTCTATCCATTGTGTTTGGTGCCACCCAGTGACAGCTGTAGAATTGCTACAATGTTTAACATTCTTAGATTTTTAAGAAAATGTGGTATTCTTTTTATTGCAGTCTTGCAGACTGGTACAGGGATTTTTTTAGAAACTACAACAGTAGATGCTAAAGTGGTAAACTGACAAGTGACTAACTAACTACAGTATCTGTATTGCAGTAAGAATACCTTAAATCAAAACTCAGACTCTAGAGTAGACTTTGTATCCTTGATGTAAGTCAAAATGAATTCCTCAGCACTGTTTAACACAGTCTTTCAAATTCAGTAATTCTTTGCCTAGGGGCTAAGAGACATGTCAAGGTTCGGATGCTTAAATAAGATTAAATAGCTACTCTTATATTCATTAAAAAAGTTCAAAAAGACAGTTGTATTTGTTTCTATTTGAATTGATTAAGGTTTACTACTCATTTTTAAATTCACAATATGTCAAGTATACGAGATTTTTATTCTACCTACCTTAACTGATATAAATCTGTTATTCAATTATATTACTATAAAAAGTATAAAAAAGCTATTTATGTATCTGTGAATTTCTTGTCTGTCCCAGAATTTTAACTGCTCTAATTTTTTTTTTAATTGTAGAAAGAATGCAATTTACTTGTCTGAAATTAGTTCATGTCAAAAATAGCGCTTAAAATGGTTATATTGTGTGCATGGTTTATTTTCTGTTTCAAAATAAAACTGAATTTTTCCACCATGAGATTTTAAATTTAAAATACTTATTGGATGTCATGGTTTCTTTAAAAAATAGATACTGTTTTTTCATAAGTTGTAATATGTAATCACCAAAATAACATTATTATTATTAGGGTGAAACAGATTGAAGAAAATTTTAGATGCACTGTTTTCTTGGGTTTTTTTTAATATGGTATTGACATTGTATTAACTATGTTGTATTCCTGAACATATTGCCATCATTCATTTTGCTTTCATTAGAAAAAAAATCTAGATGTCTAAACATGTTCAGGTATTGCTTATATTTGTATTTAAAATATTAATTTGTATCATGATAGTGGAAGTACTGTATAAGGCATAAATTTCTCACTGGATAGACTAGTTTGTACTACGTGAGAGTTTCTTTTTTATTTGAGAATTTTCTGACAAATGCTGATGTTATTTCTAGGTTTTGCAGTTTATCTCATCTGACATATAGGGTTGGAGATTTTTCATCTATTTCTGTGTATTAGTTGGATGAAAGGAGACTTCCCCATTTCACTTTCTTCTGAAAATAATTTTATACAAAATAGTGTTTGAATGATTGCTTGAGACATCAAAAGAATTTAATTACTAAATTTTGCATGCTCAGCAGGTTTCTTTTGCCTTTTTTGGTAATAGTTTAAGAATTACTGTCATTTCAGTTCAGCAAGCAAAAAGCAAATCACAAATATATTGCATATATAGAAATAGGTCTGTTTAATAAGAGTTTGAAACTGGGTTTAGTAGTTGAGAATGGGGTAAATTGCAAGAATTGCATCAGCTTTTGTTTTAAAAAGTATTTTAAAGCTACAGGAATAATAGTTTGTCTACTGCATTTATGCTTTTTAATTACATCTTAAGAAAATTTTCTGAGTGTCATGCAGTCTGACTTCTTCCCTTGTAGAATTTCTCATTTGGAGAGGGACGTTACTGTGAAAAGACATTTGATAGAAGACTTAAAGTCTCATCTGAAAGCAAGTCAAGAAAATGAGAAAACCTCAAATGAAACACTGGAAAGTCTTGAGAAAAAGGTACTTCTTTCTTGCTATTCCTAGTTTTAGGAAAAACGGAAGCTGGTGGATTTACAGAAGTTATTTCAACACACTATACATATTAAATCAATATATTGCTTTAAGCAAACAAGATAAAGTTAATTTAAGTGTGTAATTTCCTCCACTATAATTTGTATGAAATCACTATATGGTGATAGCTTGAATGAATTCAGCATAATTTAATGTATCTTCATTAGAGGTGTAATTAAATATTAAAGTATTCAGAACACATAGTTGCAAGGATATGCTGTAAGTAGTGGGATTTAGTTTTATGCACTGTAAGTTCATAAAATATAGGAGACCTGAAACAAGGGCGATTTTACATGACATATGCTAATGAAGACCATGCATCTCTCCTGGCTATAGTAGTTAAATGCTTTAATATGTTAATCTGTTTTCTACTGCAGTGTTATGAATGATTCACAGTTCTTAGCTTAATGTAATTGTAATCTGCGTAGGTAATTCTTGACTTCTATAGCAAATTATTTTATCCTGCACAATTTTAGGATGATTTCACTGAGAACAGGAGAACTTATGTGTGGTTTGGCATATTTCTGTGATATGCAGCTGATGTATTGCACTTTGGTCTTTAATGTCAGAAAAAGATTATGTTGTTTGTTTTTTTGTGAGGTTATGCATCTTGCAACCCCAAAATAGAAATAAACAATTTACCAAATTGCTTCTGTTTGTGTTTGCTGAATATTACAAACACTATCTCTGCTTGCAGTCATATACCACTTTCAGTTCTAAAGAGAGCTACTGTCTTACCCTACATGCCGAAGATAAGGTGTTATTAGGAAATCCACAGCCAGAAAGTGAGAGCATAAGTAAGCAAGGGAGCTAAAGTATGACATGAGAGAAATACTTGGTTTTGGTTTTAGATAAAAGATTTGGAAGGGAATGATGTGTTTTAATGATTTTCTTTGAGTATTTTAAGCACTGCATTTCCAGGAAGTCCAATCCCATCTGTTATTTTGATTATTCTGTGTGGAAAATCAGCTTGATAAATTTTACATTATCTTCAGCAAAAGATCAGAGAAATTCCCTGTTACCGATATTGTCAGGAAAACTTTGTTATTAATACTATCAGGAATGCTGAATGATTATTAATACTATCAGGAGCACTGGTCAAATCAGTGTTTAGATTAAATAATAATTATCTAGGAAACTTTACAGACTATTAACATGTAGATAGTTGTTTTCTTGGCTGAATTTGAATTTATGCTTTTCCCTCTAACAGAAGAAATGAGTAGCAGTTGTGGGTGGCTCCCTTTTGCAAGTACTGTAACTCTAAAATATACATAAACAAACAGCTCTGCAGATGAAGAGCTCTTTATATTTAATACAAGTCAAAACTCATGGTAAAAGGTCTCTACTGGAGCAGCAGTAGAGATTTATTAAATACTGTAATTTCTGAAAAAAGTATTTCAATAGAACTATATAGCAAAAGTGTGTTAATGTAATATAGGTAGGCTTAGTTTTGATTTTATTTAATTTTTAAGTTATACATGTTGAGAGTCAATGCTCTTGGTCTTTCATTATTTCAGGTAAAGGCACTGGCTGAAGACTGTTCAGGAAAAAAAACTTCCATTGACTCCCTGAAACAAAGACTTAATGTAGCTACGAAAGAAAAGTCTCAGTATGAGCAGATGTATCACAAGGCTAAAGATGAGCTGGGGAAAAAGGTATAATGGGGAAAAAGTTGTGATGGCTGCACTGTGAAACTTTTTCATACCTTACTTTCAAATGAAAAGTTGCAGGGTCATCAGCTTAGACTCTTTAAATACAGAAAGGGAGAAAAGAGCGGAATAATAGTAACCTTTTTCTTCATCTGATTCAGTCACATCTCTGAAATTTAGATACTGAAACATGGACATAATAACTGAAAGTGAGATTACTTTTTGCCATGAAATTACATTTTATGTGTTGCAAGTGAAATATTCTGTGATGTCAAGCACGGTGTGGAAGGTTTCTTCATACACTTGTGAACTTCCTTATCAGCTTTTATCATAGCATTGTTGTGTCTCTGTGGATGTATTTCAGGATCTCAAGCTTACCAAACTAGAAAGCAAAATGATTGAGACTGAACGTGCTATGACTGAACTTGAGACTGCTGCTTCTGATCAGCTACACAGCTTGGCTAAACAGAGTGCAGAGGCTTTGGAAACATTACAGAAGAAGTTGCTGCTCACCAGTGAGAAAGTAGAAGAATTCAAGACATTTGTAAAGGTTTGAATTTTCATTTTCTTTGAATGCTCAACTACATAAAGGTAATTTTGATTGTAAGAAAAGTGTAACAGATTAAGCAAGGAGTGATCTTTGGTGCATTCCCTTTTCTGGAACAATCTTGGTAGTCCCTGCAGTGGTCTGGTGTCAGGTCTGAACTAGTCTAAATAAGGAGAAAGAAAAAGCGCTTAGTTTTGTATCAACCTACTCTGCAGAAAAAAAATTATTAACACATTTAACATAATAATTCATATATGCTGATTACTGTGAAGTACCTAATTTTCTATATGCACATGCTTTTTATTTTAGAAATATTGAATGAGGAAGGCTCTATATTGCAAAATTGAAAGCAGTTTTAGGAAAAGTAAAGAGAATATTATTTCCTTATTTTGGCTAAATTCTTAACAAACTGCTACCGTGCATCATGCAACAATGCTGTCTTGGTGGTGTCAGACAGATCATTTCATCATACTAAGTCGTGCAAAGTTTCTCTGAACAGACTAATCTATGTTTTATAATTTAATATTTGAAATATAAATATTTTTTATTTTTCTGAAATATTCACCACATAATTAAGAAATATAAAGCCTATTCAGTATGTATCTATCTTGAATACATAGCATTTGAGGGAAGCCTAAAGTTGTGTCAGGTGAGGTTAAAGTTAGATATAAGGAAAAGGTTTTTCACCCAGAGGGTGATTGGGCACTGGAATGGGCTCCCCAGGGAAGTGGTCAAAGCACCAAACCTGACCTAGTTCAAGAAGTGTTTGGACAACACTCTGAGGCACATGGTGTGATTCTTGGGGATGATCCTGTGCAGGGCCAGGAGTTGGACTCGATGATTGTTGTTGATCTCTGCCAACTCAGGAGATTCTGTAATTTTACTAATTTAGCATATATCTACTATATACCTACTTTCAAACAAGGCTATAGCTTATTAACCCATGAAACAGATCCAGTTTTCTACTGTTCTTGGATTTCAGTAGAGCTGAGCTCCTTTCAGATATGTTTGGGCAAGTTTGATAGCATCCAAAGTAAAGAGCAATGGTATTTTGATGCACTACATATAAAAAGAAGGCATATATAGTTATTTCTTCAAGAATAACTTTCAACTGTGGATTGAAATTTAGTAACTTAAATACTTGTGGATTATATCTTTTTTTCTGTCATTATCTTATAAGAAGTCACTCTACATGGCAGTTCTCAGACCTTTAGCATTTGCCCATTTCCCCAAGTTTGTCAAACACAAAAAAATGGGAAAGTAAAAGATACTCTGTTTTCAAAAGTAACTGTAATGAGCAAAATCACCCATTAGCAAGTATTATAACTTCATTCATTGTTGAGTAAGATGACAGCTTCAGTGTTAGTTGTCATGAATATTCATTATCACTTACACAGTTGTACTGCATGTGAAAAGAATGTTAATATGCAATTTCTCTCTAAATAATAATATTTAGCTAATAAAGCTAAATACCTACTTTCTTACCTGGATAAAAAGAATATGCATGCATATTTCAAGTAACATTTTTGCTGAGTACTGTTCCTCTGCAGAAAGATTTTTTGAAAATTAATATGCTGTCTATAAGTCAAATACTGATGAATAGAGAGTTCTTTAAGTAGAGTAATTTGTTTAGTTAGGTGCTAAAATCAGATTCTATTCATGGTATACCACAGTAAAAAAATATCATTGAAAATCCTTGGCGATTCAGTGGAGCTGTGCAGTATATCAACTAAATCCTGTTAAAATACCTCTTGTGTATCTGATGTTATAACCTGCATTGGA
Source organism: Myiozetetes cayanensis (assembly GCF_022539395.1). Classification (NCBI taxonomy): domain Eukaryota; kingdom Metazoa; phylum Chordata; class Aves; order Passeriformes; family Tyrannidae; genus Myiozetetes; species Myiozetetes cayanensis. The sequence continues at coordinate 40,651,834 of NW_026087631.1, read as the reverse complement.
AGATCAAGGTATTGTGATGATACTTACTGTGATAAGTAGCAGTACTCCTTCTTGCACCTGCTCTTCCTTTGAAGTCTGGTCTGTCTCATTTCTACTCTCTCCTTCCAGGTAGCTGTCAGTTTTCCTCTGACCTTGGTTCTCTAGTTTCAGTAACTCAAGTAATTTTTTCCGTATAGAGAACAAGTTTAACCTGTATCTCGCTTAAACAGGTTAACATATTTGTATGACCCTCCTATCTTTGTGTTCTATTCTGATGGCTTCATAAGCCTTACTTGTTTTCAGAGTGCAATTGTAATATTCTCATTCATAAATTAAATGCAGTTGCTTTTTCTACCTATTCCATGTCTGTTGTGACATTACATAGTTCTTTTTTAACATAAAACAATTAAATTATTTCAGTTATTAATTAATAGTCACAGCTATTAATAAGACAACAGAGGAACTTCAGAGAAGAGAGTGCGACTCTTTCTGATTATACCAGAGAGTGTTACTTGCTTTTAGAGTTATTAATAACACAGAACCACAGGGTCTTGAATCCATTTGGGTCAAGATACTAAGTAACAAAACCCGGTGGAGTGGTTTCTGGTAGAAGTACAGTATACATAACTGAATCACATTATGATGAGTTACTAGTTGAGCCCATATTTGCAAAATACAGTAAAATGTTGCATTGCTGTGGACACCCCAATTCGGGACACTTACGCAATTAAATAAAATAGCTAAATTGTAGCATCTATTTAATAGTTTCTAAAAATCATAGAAGAAATAACTGCAAACAAAAGTTGCTGGAGCCAGTATGTTGTAAGTAATTATTGGACTTATTTTGTGTGAGCATGGTATAGGGATCAGGTGTCCTGAGTTGCTTTCAGTGGGAACTAAAAGGGCACCTAAAATAGGTTGATTCAGAGCAGTTCATTTCTCCAAAGTTGTTACGAGGAAGATATAGGCTAGTGGGAAATATGAATAGAAATTGTGGACTGTAACAGTTTATTAAGTAACCAAAAAACCACGGTTCCATAATTAGAGAGTAGCTCCTTATAAATATCTATTCCAGCTTAATAGGAAAGATACAAAGTATTTAGAAATAAAAAGGCAATATAAATGAATTGGAAATTAATTATAGATAATAACCTGAAAATATGAGCAATAATAGACTATAAAGGATGGAGAAAAGACTAAAGAAATCAAGAGGATATCTGTGGGTAGAAAGGCCAAGAACAATAATGAACAGGCAGTATTTAAAAATGTATTATTAATAAGGTAGATATTACAGGGTGGATACAATCTATATGAGATTAAAAAAATCTGCAACTGTGTAAAGATAGAGGTCGTCCATGAATATTCCTTTTTTGTTTCTGGAATGAAGTAGGCTAATGTTATATGAAGATATTACAATATCCCCAGTCTTTTAGCAAGCAAAGGAAGATTTTAAACATTTTATTAAAAAAATAGTATTTTTAAATTGAAAACTTTTATAGCTAACAAGTTTATCGTGCTGGTTAAGAAATTTTTCTCTTACTGGTCCTCATTTTGAATAAGTATTCAAGGTTAGAGTACATATGTTACAACACTAGCTTGAGTCTAAAAGAAGGATAATATTGATTTAATATTCAGAAAAGGCAATATCTTAGGTTCATTAGTCTACCCTAATTTCTGGGTAAAACACTGAAAATCTGATATGAAATTCAATTATTAAAATATTAAAACAAGATTATGGTTATACTTCTTAAAAAGCTTTTATGGAAACTAAGTTTCATTGAATAAATCTGATTTGTTTTCTGGAGGGTGGCAAAAGTCTGTTAATAAAGGTTACTATTCATTTTAATATACTGTTTTTTAAGATGTCTGACCTACTATTGAGATGTTCAGATAAAAAATGTAGGCTATGCAAGGTAAATAATATGTTAAATGGATTAAAACTAGCCCATGCAGTTGATCTGAAAAGTAAATCTTAAAATATAGGTGTATTTAGAGTTTTGTAAAGATCAGAGCTAATCTTAATTATTAAGTATTATCACAAAATTCAAATCCTGATAAAATTTGTCCATGACATTTATGAAGACTGCAAAACAATAATGGAAAGCCATAAGTATAATGTCAACTAAGCACAATAAAACATTTTTATTACAGAAGAATGCAAACTACCTGTAGGAGAGACCAGGTGGTTCTACTGATACTTCAGATACCTTTTCTAAAGCTGCACATTTTTATCCCATCTAGCTTCCATCAGCACCATAAATTCTCTTTGAATCATACATTCAATTTCTATGGTGTTTTCATTGTTCAGGATGTTCTCTAACATGTGTTGCCCTATCAGATCCTCAGGTGGATCTTACCAGTTATGTGCAGCACTACAACTGCACATAGCAAAATCTTCTTTGTTGTGTTCACAGTACTTCTGAGAAGTCATGCAGAAAACAGCCACCGGATAAAGTTAAAAAAGCTGGTATTAGAATGCTTCATGGGATGTCTATTGAAAATTTAGTACAGCATGTTAGTTTGCTATGAAACTGTCCAAAATTCTTCATTAATTCTGTTTTCCTACATTAATGTAGTTTGGGTTTTTTTGCTTAGCTAGACTTTGACTCTGTGTTTCTGTTAGAAACCTTGTAAGCTCAAGACTCAGTAGTATTGTTTGTCCCATTCAACTTATACATCAGCAAAACTTGTTTCGAAAGGTTAATCTTCAGTGATGACACTGCCTGAGTATGAGAATATAAGAGCTTTTCTGACCTTGAGGAAGATGTTTTGATAAGGCATCTATATTCAGCTGTGGCTGTAATAAATAGGTGATGGCAGCTGAATGCTTCGAAATCATCTAAGTGCTTTTCTCACTTCCAAAGTACCTCTGTCATTTGGGACTTGTGTGCTTTCTGCAGAGGATACCCTCTGCAGCACACTGCACATCTGGTATGTTCTGGCACTGTTCTTGATAGGTCTCCAGTATAACCATCTAATAGAACTGACTGCCAAGATCAAGACCCACGGCAGTTTACTTGGCAAGCTTAATGGATCTACGTGGGGATCTAGCCTTCACCCCCTTAAGACATCTGCCCTCATTTTGGCTACTCAGAGCAGGGCTTAAGCTAGGTGTATTTCACCCTCTGTTGTTTGACAAACAGCTGTGGGCAGCCACATGTGTCAGAGGACTTATTTCACCTCTGCTTGGCCAAATAATGTTCTGCCAGTTATTTGCCATTCAGTCAGTTCACTTTATATCCCAATATATGTCAGTCTCTCTTACCTTCCTGCAGTTTATCTTGAATACTGGCATCAGTTTGGCATGACTCTTTCTCACTGCTATCTTCCACTGTAGGGAACAGGTAAGTTAACACTTCTGTTAAAAAGTTCCACCCCTGAGACCCTCAGTGCTCATTTCTGCCTTACAAAGCTTCCTCCCTACTCCATTTAGGAAATGTCGTCATAGACATTATATGGGTCAGTTGTGAGCTAATTCATGAAAAGTCAGTTAACCTTTTGAAAACCCAGAACACCAGCTTTTGTGTACCACAGAGATTCAGAACAGGACAGGCCTACATGGTTGCAGGCTAGACATACTGGTACTGCCCTTACTGTCAGTACTAATTGAAAATGTTACATGAAACGTCTTCCTGTTGCAAAGAACAAGTAATTAATGACTGGCCACTTTCACATTAAAAATTCCCTTTATTTGGCAAATTCCTGTTATTTACCATCACCGTCTATTTCTCTTGAACAGTTCTGTATTTGTGAAGATAGAGCATTGCTAGGAAACATGTTCTTCTCAGAATGGCCATATGCAGATGATGTCCTATTTCCTCTTTATCTAAAAAAAAAAATTTTTTTTAAAAAATTTGGACATAGTTGGTGGTTGAGTTGGGAGGCATTAATATTTGGGAAATATTCTGTTGGGTTTTGTCGGCTCCTTTATAACATGAGTGCAATACAAATACACTGCTAGTGCCTGTACCACCAGCCACAGAGTCAGTTCCGTGGATAGATGAAAATCCTTACAGGTGACTCTCAGAATTCTCCAGTTATGGTGAGACAGTAAGAAGTATTCTTTATAGAGCATTTCTGTTGCTGAATGTATTCTCAAACTCTGACAGTACTACTGCTCCAACTCCTTCCAGGCCCAGGATGTGCAGAACATATTTTTTCATATAGCTACCCAGATCAGAGGCGCAGTGACCATTTGTTTCTTTATCTGAAAAAAAAACCCCAACTGCATCATGGGTAATTGTAAAATTTAGTAATTGGCAGTGTTGCTTGACCAAACAAAGGTTTCTTTAGCAAGTCACAGGGACATTTTACAAACAACAGCAGATAGTATCATATAAATCAGCACTGTCAGTTTTGATGTGGAAGTGGACACCTTTAATATGACTTCAAGTTGCTAGAAAATTTTCCCCACTGGGAACACTTGAAAGCCAAAAGATAAGTATATTTCATTTATTACACTCCAAACTGTCAACACTTTACCTAGAGAAGTATACCCAGAGTGATTATTTTGTATTGTATGGAGCAGATGATGTCTGCCAATCTGTGTTCAGTCAGAATCAGGATAATATTTGGTTTCAGGGATGTGTTCCAGTATGATGAGAATCAGTAGTCTTATTTGCAGAATACACACCTTAAAAGGTATTGTTCTATATGCAAAGCAAAACCTGTGTAACTGAGAAAATATCACCATTAAAAAAATCCGTCATTTATTGCTTCTTTTTCACTATGTGTACTACTTTGGGAAAAAAGGAGAAACACAGCTTTTATTATGAAATACCAACCTTTCTTGGTTCTGAGAAGAAATTGGTGATAAATTAAGCTAATCTCCATCAGGATTACTCTGCATCTGGGATTTAGGCAAATTGAATCAGAGGCCTGAATAGTGACAGTGAATATCTATTAGACTGTAAACAGAATAATAGGCCTTGTGAATTTTAATGAATGAAGTGAATGAATTCTTACAGTTTACAGAAGGCATATGGTTAGTGATGCATACAGTGTGCCAGGAACAGAATATAATGTAGATGTCTTAATGGATAAAATCTTGATAAATAAAAAGGGAGAATAAAGAGAAAGATTTCGAAAAGCTTTTTCTTACTCTACTTTTTATTTGCTTCTTAGACCTAGAAGGATAGGACTTCACTTTGGTTTTTGACTATGATAGGTAAAGACCATAACAGAGGTACCTTAAAATATATTGAATGTTTTTATATCCTACTTTTTATATAACTCTTTCAAGCATTTAGTGATGTTGATTTAAATTATTCAATCTGTGTAACCAAATTGTAAGGTATGTCAGGTGTTTGTAGTTGTGCATGTATGTCTCTTGGAAAGTTTAGATGCATGTCTGACTTACACAGGTGATTTTGTTGATATTAGTGGAATATTCATTTTTCTTACAGTGCATGAGCACCATTCTCAGAGACCATAACTCTGTTATGGTAGATACTGTGTGAGCAGATCCAACAAACGAGCTGAACAGGAAACTGTTTTCACCAACTTGCAAAAAAAATTCCTTTTCAGCCTCGGGGAAAAAACCCCACCTAAGTTTAACAGAGAATGAGACAAGCAATATCATCTGGGAGCTACCTGGAGACTCTGCACTGCACTTCTTGAAAGGGTCTAGATTCTCCTGGGATTCCTTTAAATGCATTGGAGACATTTCTTTTTAAAGCTCTGACTCAGCTCTCTGCTGGACATAGAAAGATGCCTGGTTTAAAGATAGTAGCCAGTTTGGTGTCTAAAAGACAGAAAATAATGTTGACTGGAAAAAGGGATAACTGGAAGGCTTCAGGAATGGACATATGACTGCATGCTAAAGGCTCTGGGCTTACAGTGATTAGATACCTTATGGCAAAATAACAGGAAAAGCAGCAAAACTTGGAAATGAGGAGAAAGATCTCCAATAATTATGTATTTAAGAGTTAATGTAGAAATAATTGTGTAATGTATGTCAACCAGATTGCTAAGGAAATCAGCTGAAGGAGGATGAACAGAAAGTACTCATATACAGAGTCTAAGTACTCATATACAGAGTCTTGTGAAGTCTCCACAGTAATTCATAAAGTTGGGACTTAAGAGATTCCCCATGGTAAATGCCAAGAGAGCTACAGAGAGGTTGGAAGAGCTCTAGGAGGAAAGAATCATTTAAAAAAACCCCAAAATTACAGTATTTTTAAAAAGCACAGTTGATAAGTTCTACCTTTTAACCAGTTTTTTAAGAGTTTAATGCCAGGGCTGAGCTCTTAAATTAGGTTTCAGACACATTTGTTTCAGCAGTGCAGTGGTCTTACACAGATTTATAGTTTTATGATTTATAGTTCTTACAGTTTTTTGTGTGTTTCTGCAGAAAGATAGCATAAGTTAAGACACTGAACTGAGTGTCAGGAAATCACAGTGCTCTTCACATCTTGGTCACTGACCTGCTATGTGACCTTTGGAGTGTTGCTTCACCTCAGTATTTCTTGGTCTGCCCTAAATATCTTTTTTTGCTATGTCCAGTACAACTGTGCTGACTTTATCTGCCCTAGCTGTTCAAGATAATAAACTTTCTGAGATCCCAGGCATCTCTTGCTACACATGTGTGAATCTCTTATCTTTGTCAGTGCCATTTTATTTCTCTGTGTAAATAATTGTAATATATGATGTTTTAAAGGGATTATGGTAGTTTTGCTAGCACCTGTGTAAATCAGAGGTAATTCTGTTGAAACCAAAGAATTTACAGCAGGCAAAAAATTAATGTAAATGAGATAGGATTTAAATGCTGAAGTAAATAGGACTTTATTATTATTGCCCATTTCACATAAATAGAATTTGAGAAACCGATATATTTTGACAGAAATATTCTGCCCGTCATCCCATGCTGATTATACATATTTCAACTCATTCTCTGCTATAAGGAAAACTATTATTTTTTTCCCAGTTATAGGTCACAAAACATGGTAATTGTGCTGAAAATTTAGCAATAGTACAATGAAAACTTTGGAATATTTGCTGAAATTTAAAACCCAGCATCAGTCTGAAAACATTGGGGTCTACAATTTAAGTTTTTGACAGTCTTAAAGCTTAGTGTATGGGAGAGATTAGATAACTCTAAAGCTGTAAAATTATATATGACTATATGTCCCTCATATATACATACAATACCTTCTGTATGTTCTATATAAATGAGGTGTCCACCAGTAAGATGGACTTCATTGTATCTAAAGATATTACAAAGAACACTGTAAGAAGAAACATATTTTTAAGATTTCAGGCATAAAATAAACTGTGATAACTAAACAGTTATCAAAAGAGGATTAGGAAAAAAAAAGAGAAAAAGCTGACCAGTCATACAAACCCCCTTAATTTTTATTCACAAAGGGAATTTTAAAATGCATATGTATACTCTTAAGTATATATTATATACCTTTCTACTGAAATATAAAATACATTGTAATTGGCCAGATGAAGTTCATTGCTATATCTTTGTTTAAATATGCTTTGTTTTGAAGACAATCTAAAATAAAAAACTGTTCATTACTAAAGTCACTTGTCTCTATGTATTTGTAAATTAATTGAACTATTTTTTTAGAACATAGCACAGTGTATTCAATTTCCTTTTCTTATAAATGTCAAATATAGGTTGAAATATTTTCAGTATTCTTCCCTGTGGTTTCCTCCACCTGGAGATGGTTAAGAAAATGCAGTCAAAAGAACATTCTCAATTTTGTACTCAGAAATAAATGGCTATTTATTGTTTTCAATCGTTTTGAATCCAGAAGGAATGATGTTTTCGTCAAGTGTGTATGATGAGATTGGTAGCAAAGGTATTTTTGAGAAATGGGAAGCCAAGTAAGGGAGACTTTCACCCCTCTGTTCTCATAATGGCAAGGAAGAATAACACAATAAGCCAGGATAGTTATACAAATTCAAATCTTGCCTGTGATCCCTCCTTGTAGGGATCAGATTATCAAATTTTATGCAACACAGTTACTAATTTCTGTCATTGTACCTTATTATTCTTCTTACATTTTAACTGGGGTTTGGGGGGTCTGCAATTCTAAGTGCCTATGTTTTGTGTGCAAATACTGAAATCATCAGGCCCCTTTTATACTTTATGACTCTAGGGTTTTGACAGAAAAGTTGTGGTTTAGCTTTAGTAGTTGAAAAACAGTACTGTGCCAATCTGTCTACACTTTTGCAGATGTTCTTGTGATAGCTGGATTTGGAATGTTACTGAGTTCTCATTTTCTAGTTCACAGTCTGTCATAGCTCAGAGCCATGGAGAGGGCAGGGTTGGGCTGGGATGCTGGACTACAAACTGGAGTTAGCTTTTGCCTCTAGGGTAGAAGAGGCTGGTAATATTTTAAATTACTTCAATTAATTTTTCAGATCTTGCCTGTTGAATCCTTAGTTATGCTCATGTGTGTTCAGATTTGCCTGTATTAATTGATGTGAAAAGTCAGGTTGTGTATGCCAACTACAGTATCGCTTTATTTTTTTGCATACATACTGCAATTTTTTAAATTTTTATGTATAATGAAATTCTTACAGGTCATCAGGTGAGATATTTCTTCCAGGCAATGCATGCTTTCATCTTCCACTTATCTCTGTGAAGCTGTGAACACTATTCTCAGTACCAATCAACATAAGACTGTTTATTTTAAATCATATATGTCAGTCTGATATCTAGCTTTACAGTATGTATTTTTCCCTTTTAGCTGTTTATTGAATTAGCCTTTGAAACTTTGCATCTCTGCTAGCTTTGAGGCATCACTGGTAGACTCTTGAATGTATCTTTTCAATTTGGGGGGGATGGTTAACACATTGAACAGCTTGTTTCTTTATTCTTAAATGAAAAGATAATAAAATCCTGTCTTAATTCCTCCAGATATGCACAAGTAAAGAGCTGAGAAACATAGTTTGAACATGTATGTTTATAAATTTTGGAACTAACTCAGAAACTGTGACTGTAGACAGGTAAATAAAACCACTCACCACATTATAAATGTGATCTCTGTGACATTGGTAAAATAATGATATTAGCACTGTAATATTTGGCAGTAGAAGCGTCGGTCGCTAGTGAACACTGAACTTGATGGAGGAAGGTAACACTGTTCTGTACATCCTCTACACCTTTACACTTTACTTAGAGGGCATCTACTGGAGTCTCTAAAATCACATATGATCTCTGGGGATCATAAGAATTAAGTCAGCCTCTTGAGGCTGACTCATTCCCATGGGTCAGAATGCTACATGTTATAGCCCTTGGCCAGACAAGTCTATTGCAGTGGTCTGTCTTTATTTCTTGTCTACACTCTTGTCCTTTTTCTGACAAAAAAAAAGTTTATGCCTAGAACGTGTTTTTTCAAGTGAAAGAGCTAGCTGAGGTAACTTAAATAACATATAAAAATATAATAATGGCCAGTCTTCGCGAGCGAAGATCCGGGGAAGGTCTCTACACCTTCCAGCCTGCGCATTGGATTTTTTAGGTGAGACACAGTGTGCACGGAACTGAGCCCACCCTTTAATCCTAAGGTTCATCTGCCGGGGCCAAGCGAGCTTGGACGGTGGCAGCGAGGTCCTTAGGACGTAGATGGGTTGCCTTTAAGGGCTAACGAGCTCCATCTGCCTGGGGAGTGTCCCTGACCGGGAATCAAACCCGGGCCTCGGCGGTGACAGCGCCGCGCCCTTAACCACTAGACCACCAGGGGCTCCATATAAAAATATATATTAAATAATATATACTAAAAATGAAATTACTATAGAAGAGTTTTGAATCATGCTGTGAGATCAGTTTAAACATTATTATTGAAAGTATTTTAAAAGTCCTTTGTGAGGGGCAGTAAGGAACAAATAAGTATACTTTCATTGAATACCTATTTCAGCTGCTGAAATGGTGCATGACATCCTGTCTTTGTATCATTTTGTCCATTTGTTCTGTTTTGTCTTGGTGATGATGAGGTACTTCGGGCAGTAATGCTTTCTCAGCCTTTTGCAGCACTAGGGTCTGCCCTAACCGTAGGCCAGCAATAACTGTTCTACCACCAAATAGAGTTCTTTAAGATCAGTGTTCAATTCTGTGAATTCAGATCTTCTTGTTCACAGACAGCTATAACATCTTCATAATGCTTTTGTTTCTTTAGGAAACTAACCTTGTTTCAGAAAAGATTTTCCACTTCTTGTTTGGTTTAATGCTCTGGGCCACATTCATATACTATTCTAATTTACAAAACAGGTGAGTTCTGAAGAATGCATTACTCGTATCTAAAGGCACTTCATATTGAACTGCACACAAAATACTATCTATAGGATTGTTCTGTATATTATACTCTTCTATACATTTGTGGTTGGTTGACCCTGACCAGCAGCTAGACACTACTACATAGCTCTTTGTATATTCCCTGCTCACTCCCTTCCCTCAGTGAGACTGGGGAGACAATAGGAAGAGCGAGAGAGAGAAAACTTGTGTGTTGATAAGGACAGTTTAATAAGGGAAGGAAGCGGGAATAAAACCCCAAGGGATGTAGGTCAATACCCAGTCTCTGAGCTGTGGCCACTGACAGACAAGTCACCATCCCCCCACTTTTTATTATTGAGCAAAATACTGTATGGTATGAAATGTCCCTGTGGTCATCTGGGGTCAGCTCTCTCAGCTACATTCCCTTGCTGTGTTTAGTGCATCCCAAGCCCACTTGCTGAGGTGACAGGGTGGGAAACACAAAAGGACTTGATGTTGTGCAAGTGCTGGTCAGCAATGACTTGTGTGTTATCAGTGCTGGTTTAGTTACAAATCCTAAACACTGCACCATACAAGCTGCTAGAAGATGATTAACTCCATCTCCATTTGCTGTAGGACAAGCCAGTGCGGAAAAAGACTGGCTGTGTTAAACAGGGAACTTAGGCTTGAACTCAGGGATAAAAAGAGAGCATATCACCTCTGCAAGAATTGGCAGATAACTTCAGGGGGACTACCAGGATGTTGTGAGGTGTGTAGGGAGAAAATTAAAGGGGCCAAAGCCAAACTGAAACTTAATTTGGCCAGTGTGGTTAAAGATGACCAAAAAAAGTTTCTATAAATAAATTGGCAGCAGAAGGAGGGCTAAGAAGACTCTCTAGCCTCTGCTGAATGCAGCAGGTAACGTAGTGTTAGGGAGTAAAGAAAAGGCTGGCATACTTAATATCTCCTTTGCCTCAGTCTTTAATACCAGAACCAGCTGTGCTCAGGCTACCCAGCTCCCAGAGCTTGAAGTTAGTCATGGGGAGCTGAGTGAAGCCCCTGGAAGCAAGGGGAAATGGTTAGTGATCTGCTATGCCAGTTTTAGATACTCACAAGTCTATGGGCCCACACCCGAGAGTAATGAGGAAGCTGGCAAAAGAGCCTGCCAAGGCACTTTCAGTCATTTACCACCAGTCCTGGATAACCCAGTGGACTAGAAATTAGCAAGAGCAATGCCCATCTACAAGAAGGGTGGGAAGGAGGATCCAGGGAACTACAAGACTGCCAGCCTGACCTCAGTTCCATGGAAGGTCGCAGAGCAGATCACCCTGAGTGCCATCACACAGCACATGCAGAAAAACCTGTGGATCAGCCACAGCCAACAGGGGTTTACAAAAGGCAGGTCCTGCTTGACCAACCTGATCTTCTTCTGTGTCCAAGTGACCCAGTTCGTAGATGGGGGAAAGGCTGTGTATGTTGTCTATCTAGACGTCAGTAAAATGCTGGACACCATCTCCCACAGCATTCTCATGGAGAAATTGGCAACCTATGGCTTGGACAGGTGCACTGTTTACTCAGTGAAAAACGGGCTGGATGGCTGGGCCCGGAAAGGGATGGTAAAATGGAAATGCATCCAGCTGGTGGCCTGTCACTAGTGCTCCCCAGGGCTCGTTACTGCAGCTAGTTCTGTTTAATATGTTAATTAACATGCTAATCTGGACTAGGGAATTAAGGGCCCCCTCAGTCTGCGTATGACACCAAGGTGGGTGGGAGTGTTGATCTTCTGGAGGGCAGGAAGATATGGACAAGCTGGATTCATGGGCCGAGGCCATATGAGGTTCAACACGTCAAAGGGCTGGGTCCCACCCTTAGGTCACAACAATCCTGTGCAATAATGCTACAGGTTTATGGAAAAGTGTTTTGAGATCTTCTCAGCAGAAACGGGCTTGAGGGTGCTGGTCATCAGTGGCTGAACATGAGCCAGCAGTGCCCAGGAGGCCAAGGAAGGCCAGTGGCATCTTGACCCGTACCAAGCATAGTGAGTCAGGAAGAACTAAGGAAGTGATTGTGCTGCTGTAGGGAAATGATTTTGCTGCTGTACTTGGCACTGGTGAGGCTGCACCTGGAGTACTGTGTTAGTTTTGGGCCTCTCACTTCAAAAACGACATTGAGGTAGGTGGTGGAGCATGTCCAGAGAAAGGCAGCAGTGCTGGTGATGGGTCTGGAGCACAAGTCTGATGAGGAGGGAGTTGGGGGTGTTTAGTCTGGAGAAAAGAAGGCTCAGGGGAAACCTCCCTGCTCTCTACAACTACTGTAAAGGAGATTGTAGTGAGGTGGGGGTCAGTCTCTTCTACCACGTTTCAAATAAAAGGACCAGAGGAAATGGCCTTACATAGCACCATGTAGATGCAGATTGAACATTAGAAAGAAACATTTCACTTAAAGAGTGGTTAGGCAATGGAATAAGTTGTCCAGGGAGTTGCTCTGGAATGTTCAAGAGGCATATGGATGTGGCACTTGGGGATATGGTTAAGAGGTGATTATGGTGGTACTGGGTTGATGGTTGGACTAGGTGGTCCTGGAGGTCTCTTCCAACCTTCATGATTCTGTGATCTCAGCTGGATCCAGCACACTGTTATTACTATTGTACAATACACAGTGAAGTTTAAAATTATCCATAACTCATGTGAGCCATGGCCTCTGCCATGAGATCTGCACCAGTGCAAGACTGAAATCTTTCCATATATAGCTACAGTGCTATCTGGCATCAGACTTTGGTTCGTCTTAGGGGCATGAAGTTTTATTATGCTACAAACAACAACAATAGAGTGTGTAAGCTAACATGGTAATTACAGAAAAAAATTTAGGCATTGACTCAGTCATATGGCATTACTTGGGGCCATTGATCAAATTGTCTCAATTCCAGGATCAGCAAGCGTCAGTGTTTTGGGATGTAAAGACTTTATTAATAGTGTGCTGTCATGGTCTTTGTATCATGGCTCCTTTGAGTGTTTAATTAAATATGACCTTTTAATTGAAAGAAGATCTTTGTCTTCATACATCTCAAAACTGGCAAAAGATACAGTTCTAAGAAGTGATTACATACTGAGGCCAAAATATTAGCTTAAGAATGACTATTTTACATTGTGAAAATAAAGTAGAAAGCCTTATAAGGGAGATGCTTCAGAACTCTATGCAACCCAGTGTATGTAATATATACTGTATTCCCATATGGAGTTGGTAGATGATTCAACAATTGCTACTGATTAAAAAGGGCTGGGAACTTTAAGGTCATGCTGTTAGAATTTTAAGCTGATTTTTTTTTCTAGTCAGATCAGTAGTAATTGCACTGGTCTGACAAGATGTGTTGTAGATTTGTTTTAGGAATTAATCAGGAATTCCTATTCTAGTTGGCTGGTAGCAGCTAAGTGTGTCCCACAGGAATAACTCTGATGGTAACATCTAAGTTGGGAAAATGGCTTTACTAACAAAATATCCCCTAGATTTGACACCAAAGAAAAACAAAGAGAAAATATCAAATCCTAGTATTACTAGTACTAATAAAGGCATTGTTACGCATCAGTATAGTACCGAAATCATATACTGTATTGATTTAATTGCAAGAAGTTTGTATCATCTATGTATGCTTGTAAGTTTAAAAATAAACTGGTTTTAAATGCACAGGAGGAAATTTTTCAGTTCAAAATCCTACACTTAGCACCATAATGCATTGGATCAATTTTGTAATCAAAGAACGATATTATACTGGCTTCAGTACACTCACCAAGAAAACCTCTGTGGCTTAACTCTTACATTTTTGTAATTTTCAGTTTGGAAATGGATCTTCCTAACTCAAGTTTCCAAGAGCTGTGTGGCTTGACACTGAACATTTCTGTACTGGAGGATGAATTGACATATAAATTAAGTCACTAATGAGAAGTAAACAATTTAGCATATGAATACATTAGTATATGTCAGATGAGAAAATGTAAACAGAAAAAGCATCTTAAAAATTTTAAAGGCACTTATCCAGTGAAAAAATGTATATAAAAACATTATTACAGCCTAATAACGTGAAGGAAGGAGGTTCAAAAATAGCTAGTTTGTCACAGTCCAATTTGAAAATCCATAAAGTAGTCTTATTTTTCACATATGGTTTGTGTTTCACATATGCTTTAGTGTATTAGAACTGCGCAAGGGAAAAAGAAATTGAAGTGCAAGTCCTCCACGTGTATGATCTACTGTGATTATATATAAAGTGTATGCTTGCATATAAAAATCTGTTAGTTGTAATTTTCTCTCTGATTTTTGTTTGAACTTCCTTTTTTTTTTTCCTTTTTTTATTTTTGGGGTTTTGTTTGTTTGTTTGGATTTTGTTGTTGTTGGGGGTTCATTTGTTTTAGTTTTTGCTTGCTTGTTTGTTTGTTTTTCTATTCTTTAAAATTGATGTAACAGATTCTTCAGTGTCTTTCTATTACCTTCTTTTCTGGAACTGTGGACTAAAAGGCAGTCACAGTGGAATTGCAGTTTGTGAATTCCACTGCTGCTGTCAGCTTGTTCGTTCATCATGAACCTCCTTTGGAGTTTGGATACATCAATAATATTTATTTAATAATATCAAATGACTATAGCCTGGCAATGTTTGTTTGTTGTCTAAGGCATTCAAGTGAATGTTTAACTTTGTTTATTATCATGCTTTTTGTCTGTCTGTGCTCATCTATTTATCGTTATTTATACTGGCTTTGCAGTTAATTTCCTCGATAGTTTGATCCTTTAATTTACATTTCCTCTTTTCATCAGGATACAAAAGTGCATCTTCTAGACATCACTTATGTCTGAGAGAGACCTTTTAAAATTTGGGTAGCTGATTCAATTTGATTGAAGAAGTGGAGCTGAACTTACTTTTGCATTGTCAAATATATCTCCTACGTGTTGCAGGAGCCACTTTACTGTTGGACCATTCCAAATACTACAAAACCATGTGATTTAACTCCATTTTTTTCATGGTGTGTGCTTTTCTATTTGGTGCCCCCTCTTCTCTTAGTCTGTTTCCTTCTATGAGCTTGAGCCACATTGTCCTAGTTCCTTGTCTGTAACATTTCAAACTTCTTCGTTCCTCTCAACTCTGCACTTGCAGACACATCTATGTACAAAACAGTTTCTCGGAAATACTGTAGGTGGAGGGAACCACACTTTAATCAGAAAATCAGAAAAATTTAGTTATACCTCCTCTGCCTGTATTTGTGGTAGGATATTTTTATTTTTATGAATTAAATGTTATTAAATACAGAAAACCGTGAAGTTGGGAAGTGGTAGGAGAACATAAAAAAATCTTGGAATCAGATGTGCTTTCTTTGAAATATGTCAGCAAATGCTCTCTAGTGACTGTGTTTTGAATACACTAGGGGCAGTACGTTAATTTACCCAAAATGCCAATAAACAGGCTTCATAATTCTGCAGTCAGTTTCTCTGAGATGAAGGCATTCTGCAGAAAAAAGAATTTTCAGGACTTAATCAGCTACTGGTGAGATATAGCTTAATAAGATAAGCCCAACATAGGACGATCAAAAGAAAACCTTATTCTCTCATTTTAAACTCAGCCAAAGTGTTGGTGTTGACAGTCACAGTTCTGTTTGAGTCATGGAAGTTGAATATGCTAGGAGGATCTTCTGACAATGAGTTACTTCTCTTGTTTCTCAATCAACAATTTTTAAATAAAATTCTCCTCCTCAGCTTTTGACAAAATGCTTTTGTTGTAGTTGCATAAATATGAAACCAAAACAACTTCTGTTATACAACTGATGTTTTATACTAATGCTTAGTCTTATTTCACAGAACCCGAGAACTTAAGGTATAGGAGAGGTAGGAACTTGAAGCACTGGTTCTTTGTTGTGCAGTTTGGTTTATGTTCAGCGGTGGAAAGTATTATTGAAGATTGATACTTGTGTGGTGTTGGGGAACAAAAGCCAAAATCAGGTTTGGATTCCATTCAGCTTTCATTCAGGTCAACAAAGTCTTTTCAGCAGGATGTTTCATGCTGTTTATTTTATTCTGCCTTGAAATAAACAGAGGAGAGTGACCTCATGCCTGCTGGATTTCTTCTTTCCCTTTAACTGCAAGTGCAGTTTTTAGTCATATCTTCAGCAGCAGAAAGGATGAATCCCTGCTTCATACTTTGTTGGAGCCAGGGTTAAAGAATAATTGCCATGATTCTGATCTGGCACCTCAGGTGTCTGTATGAAACAGCTACTATCTGCAAAGAGAACTCTTGCAAAGAGACTGCCTGGCCTGGCCAGGCCATTGGTAGGGCCAGCTACATAGAGAATGCAATTCTTCTATGCAAGCCTTGAATATTGCGGACATGTGTTTTCTGAGGTTATGCTGCATATCAACAATGGATTAACACTACTGTGATGATTTAAATTGTTGAAATTATATTGGGAAGAATTGGTGGGCCGGCAGTTTTGGATTACCTTGGCTTGGTGGGAACCAAAATTTCATGTTCTGAATGAAGAGATATACCAGTGTTTCTGCATACAGTGAGATATCAATAAGCTTTAAAAAAATCTCTATTTGACTGCAGTAAAGATTGATATTTCTATTTTTATTTCAAGAACATTTCTGGTAGACTGCATCGGGAAAGGGTTTTGATTGATTCTATGGAATCTGCTTTATCTTACTTCTGATGGCATTATGAGTATAGCTATTTTGCTAAAGACATATAAAAAATGTACTTACACTTAAGAACATTTTTGTTTTGTTGTATTAATTCGTATTTTCTGTTCTAAATAGCATGTTATTTAGTATTCCAACACATATCCTGTTGAACGAGTAACACAGAATGAAGATAATTCCTATCTAAAGGAGCTTAGTCTAAATTACACTGGTTTTTCCATATGATTTGTATTATAAGAATATTTATAGTGGAATATTTTTTGCTTGTGTCTTCTAGACTCTAAGCAGAGAGTTACAGCACAGCATACAGGAGCTGAGAACAAAAATCAGAAAGGCAAAAAAAATGGGCGAGATGAAAGCGTGTAAAAACTGTCTTTCCCAAGAGTCTGTTCAGTTGGCAGCATCTATCCTTAATGTTTCAACAACTGATCTTGAGGAGATACTAGATGTAGAAGATGAAGAGGTAAGTTATTTTAAGGACATCAGTAAAAAGGAGCTAGATGAGAAGATGCTGTATATTTCCATTCTTGGGGAAAAGGATTTCCAGGTAAAGACTGAAATTTCATTGTGCAGCATCCATCACATAAATCACACAATGATTTAATTTAAATAATAAGGTCAGGTTAGAGACTCATAAGGTGGCAAGACTTCAGGCATGCATAAATATAAACATACTGTTTTGAACATGTGGATGTAGAGACAGTATTTTCCTTTTTCATGAGACTATTTGGCAGGGCTTTCCATTATAAATAGACTTCCACATTAATGAAAACAAAATTAGAATGTGTCTTGCTGTGACAGATTGATTTCATTGATGCTTCCTTTCTTGAATTGTGATACCTATTAAAGGTATTTCTAGTAGACAGATGGCTTCTGGGGGAATCCATTGCCTTTTTTGTTGATTCTATCATACATTTTACTATGAAATATTTGAGAGTGTTTCATCAAATCACCCTCTGTTAAACAGATACAGTAATAGGATTTCTTATCCATATTTATTTGGGATTGATCAAATAATACATGAAAAAGCCTGTACGGTTGCTTTAGTAAGTGTCTAGGAGTTGACCATTATTGGCCTGTAACAGTACTCTGGTGATGACTTAGATTTAATCTTATTGGAGCTTTATATTAAAGAAGCCACAAAAGAGAGTTTTCACGTTGGTTAAACAGCAGTGCATAGTATGTGTATGCACTAATATGGATTACTTTCATGAAGACAAATATAATGGACTGATCCCTGCCCTGTTTACTAACGTTTATACAACCCTGTACAGTGATTCACTTTGACGGAATTGTTCCGTACTTCCCTCATTCTCAGAGTAATTTCTATATCCTTTATCTTTTGTTGTAGTCACCACTGTGAATACAAGTGTAGAACACATAAATATACTTAACTATAAATAGAAAACAAATTTAAAGCACAGATGATGAATTTACACTACTTATACACTACATATTCCCTTTATCAATGCATAGACTCAGGCACCTTTGTGTTGAACTCATAACATAGATCATAGATACACCTGTATATTCATATAAAGAGAACATGGCATGCACATTTTTAGGGACATGCACAGACAAGGGGTTTATAAATTTAACAGAGCACTGATACTTTGTGGATATGATTCAGATAACTAATTTTGCAAGCGTAGTTCCCACTTGCACATGCTTTTTATTTAATGTATACCCAATTACACATTTCCTTTATTGTTTGTTATGTTTCTATTTTTAGGAAACAGCAAAGGCAAAAATGGAATTTGAAAAAGATAAAGAATGGCTGCATCGTATACAGAAACTTATGGAAGCACAGGTGCTCAATTTATAACTTCCGTTAATGAATTACAATTTTGTACTCTGAGTAACTAAGTGTTTTTAGGTTGTAATTAATACATTGTGTTTGTTATTAGGTTGTCATTGATGGTCCCAAATTATATTGTGATAAGGCAATGTGAAATCATTGTTTTGTAACATTTTGGTTTTATTTCTTTTAAAGTAAGAGTCACTGCATAAATCTGAAGAGATGTTACTCTAGGATTTGTGATAACTAACTTAACAGCTGAAACCAGTGAAACAATGCTGGAGAAAACCAGCACAGATCTTGGCAAATGTGTTAATTGAATTATTGAAACAGTGTATAATGCTTGCTAGAGTAAAAATGATCCATTCTCTCATGCCTCTTAGGAAAAAGAGACTTTTTTTTATGTGCCTTTAAAGTTACTAGTTGTTATGGACACCTGAGGAGTTCATGGGTTTCGGTGACCTTTTACTGCGGACCTGTTTCCAGTCAATTCATGTTTTCCTCATAGCCAGACAGCTGTTTATTATCGTGTCTTCTCGCATTCTCTACAATATTTTCTACTGAGACCTCGAGCAGCTTGTTAGTGGGAAGTAAATATTGATTTGGCATCCTGTCAATGCAGAAAGAATGAAAAAATTTCCACCAGAGGCCCCTCAAACATTTTCCTATCGACATTTTCTGGGCAGAGAGGAAAGCTGCATAGAGGATGACAAGTCTGAGACTAGTAGAAATCCCTGAGGGGTCCACTGAGACTGCCGCTGTGACCTGTGTGATACTTTTTCTTCTCTTTCAAGTCTTTTTTTTTAATACACACAGAGTCTGCTGGGATGCTCCCCTCTTGTAAGTGATCAAGGGCAGTTTATTGGCAGGTGAGAGCCCAGCTTTTGTAGCCATAGTCAGCTTTTGTTTGGACATCACTGACAACACACACTGGCTCTTGAAACTTTTCCATTATATTTTTAGTTGTCAGTTTTATTTAGATGATGGTAGCTGATGTCTGGAAGGAAGTAAAATTTGATTTATAAATACGGTGTTCCTAATGCATATTCACTAGCATGGGTCCATTAGTGATGTAGTTAATAACAGTTAAGAATGCGAATGATGGAAAATATTTTGAAAGCCGTTTCAAGGGAACATTCACATCAGATTTATACATTTTATCATTAACAGCTTTTGTGTCTAGATTGTATCTTGTGACCAGATTTTTAAGAAATGACAGATTTTCCCTCTTTCCTTATCAAAACTTAGTACCATTAAGACTGCGTAATTGCTGCAGTGGAGGAGGTGGAAATATCAATGTGCCTTTACTGGCTTTGTCAGAAATACTGGCATTTTAATTAAACCTCATGAAACTCAGTAGTAAAAGTATAATTATTTATATTCATTTAATTGCCTTAATTTTAAGAATTTTTTTCAAAATCTATACATTTCAAGATTTTCTACATATTATGAGCTCTAAAGCAGGAATCAGATTCATGGAATACAATGATGACTTCTTGCTCTGTCTTTTGTTATCATTCTTTGGTAAATTGCTAAAAACTTTTAAGCAGAATTTTATCACTTATCTTCATCTGCTATAGGCAGACGGCAAGAACCAGAGCATGGGGAGTGAAGGAATTGTTGACTATGAAACCAGCTGTATTAGGATTGCAAATGTCAGCTAGGGATAGAAGAGCTCATTGCTCTTAGCTGTGTAAGTTTGTGTACGAGTAATAGTGATTTTCAGTGATTTTTGCTCCATCTTGTGGGGTTCCTCAGGAGGAACACTGAGGGTAAAAGCAATTTTGTGGCAAGCAGCCCAGTTTTAGAATTGTGAGAGGATTATAGTGCTTTTTAGGAGCAGCCGGCTATGCTTTTCATTTCTGTACGTGTTAAGGCACATAGATGGAAATTGTTAAGATTTATTCTGCTGTATTTGGGAGCAGCTCATGGAAGAGCTCTGTGCCCTTTAAAATGCTTTACTTGTATCTTGTAGAGCTCGGTTGTGTTTTCTTTTAGTAAGCTTTGGTAATATTTCTAATCAGAAAACTAAAGCTCATGCTGAAATGTAAGCTTTCTGTCAGACTTTGCTCATAACAGACTGGCTACTTAGTGTTACATGTTGGCAAACTGTGTACCTATTTGCAATCTTGAACAAAGACGCAGGATTGCCCTTTTCTGTTTTTCCGAGTAAAGCTTCTGTTGAAAAGTGCTTCAGATCTCTTAACATTGCAGTTTGATATAGTGTCTATTTGTGCCATTGAGCCAGGACTTGGAACATAATTGCCCAGCAGTATTGATTTAATTGCCTTGGTTTATTTGTGGACTCCTAATTATTGACTGGAGGTAAATTTAATGGAGAAACTTTTATGAACACTGGGAAACTGCTGCTGTTGCTGTTATACATAATGAACTGCATCATATCCCTTCAGATCATTCTTCAAACTAATTTTATTCCACTGTGACAGTACGATAACATTTAAAATGTCATAGACATTTTATTTTTATTACTGACATACGCCATTTTACAGCTGCATTAGAATTTTGGGGGGGACTGAGGGAAGCACTAGTTGCTTTTTACTGTCATTTTAAAGATTCCCCTAAAATGTAACAATAAAGGAAAGCGCACCTCTATTTTCACTTCATCTGTACCTTTATTTTCCATACCCTTGTAACTTGAAAATGTCTAATATCAGACAGCTTTACAAGAATATTAATTTTTTAGTGATATTTATGCTTTTCTGACACTAACAGGCACCAGTCAGAGTTTGTGTCTCTATTTTATCAACTACTATAGAAACATATGTCAAGAAATTACACCACTGCTAAGAAGTTTATGATTTGAAAGAGACATCTCTACATTAGGATATTATTATGTAAATATGAATCATATTGTATGAAAGTATATGTTATGAATTTGACAGAGCTGGGGAAAATCACTTACTGTCTAAATCTACATTTGAATAACCAACAAGTGCTTTTTTCTGTTGCGTTTCTGTATTTGTACCATAACACCCTAGAGTGTTTTCACTAAAGAATAAAAATAAATCATCTTAATACTTGACATTAGGATAAAAAGAAAAAGGTTCTCTTGCCTGTGAAGAACCTGGATGTGGAGAGGCTTCACATGAGTGCATGCAGATATCTGCTACCTGAATATAGGCAGAGGCTTCAGACTGATTATGCATTACTGATTGAGCTCAGGAGAAGTTGGGAGAGGTATCACAATATAAACTTGTGAGCTTTCAATGGTTTATGGTATCTGGGAGGGAAGAAGTATGGTTATATCAATATGTTTGTGTGTTTACTGCTTGCAAGGCAAGTGATGAGGCTTTTACCCACTTTATCCCTTACATCTGGGTGTGTATGTCTTATTAATTGAACCTAGCTCTCTCTTTTTTTTTTTTTAAACACACAACTCAAAAAAACCCGAAACAAAACAGCAATCTTCTCTAGTTCCTCATCACAGGAAATTTACATAGCTAAAGCAAGAGAATGACTTTTTTTTCATGTAACCTAAACATGATTTCTTATGCCACCCTCAGCTTTCATTCATTGTGACTGATTGTAAGGAACACCATCTCAGAATAATTTATTCCTAATTTTGTATGTGAGTACAGCATGTTAGCCCAATCCAGATTATTGCCTGAAGTCTCCAAGAACTACTTTTTAATAAAATGCAAATCATCTATCTAACTTTTCCAAGCAGTGAAGCAAATGACAGCATTGATTAAGCATGTCCCTATGAGATCTATAGCAACACTTGCCTTCCCTCCCTCCTCATGTACTCCTTGGGATATCACATAAACAAAGCTGCCTAAAAAAATCTCTACTCTTATGACTTCATTATGAATTTAAATATCATATTCCAATGGTGAAAACTTCCACAAAGGCTCCTTTCCCTCTGTTCTGTGGGCACTCTGTAAGTGTGTATGTAACCTATTTCTAGAACAGGGTTTGGAACAGTATATTCACTAATCATCAGTAGGGATTTTCCCCAGCCCCTTTTTAGGATTTTCACAGGCTTCCTAATACAGATTTGTACTGCTGTCATCTGGGAATGGACATTAACAGCTGTGGTTGTTTGCTTTCAAATTCTTCAAGTTGGAACTCACCTGCTTTGCTTTCATTAGACTCTCTCCTGTCTGTGTCTGTCTTTTCTTTAAACAGGTTCTATGCTCCCTGCCTGTCCTCTGATTGAACCATGCACAAGCAGCTGCACACACTCACCACTGCAACTCATCACCAGGTGTTTCAAGTACCTGCACCTTAACAAGCAGCACCAGCGTAGTCTGAACCATATTGTAGGCACCATTACATTGATATCAGACCATCAGAAAGTAACCATGATTCTGTTCTCACTACAAGACTAAGAGCTTAGTCCTGTGCATTGACAATCCACTACAGTATAGACCTGTGTTTTATCTCATGGACACAAACAAAACCATGTTACATTACTTGTTCTGAACTGAAAACAAGGAGAAATTGGCTTTAATACTCAGAGTAAGACTATAGACAGGCCCATACATATTTATATAATCATGTATATACACTTTATATTCACAAAGCGGAATAAGAACAAAGAAGACAAGAACAACAATGAAGTGAAGCATTTCTCTAATTTTTAATTTTTTTTTTAACTCTGACTTTTATTTGATGGTGAAATTAGGAGGCTTTGGTTATTGGTCTTAGTTTCTAGTTTTATTTCAGATGATTTTTTTTGTAGTTCACTTAATTCAATTTAAAGCAGCTCTGCAGTGTGTTTGAATAGTTTTCTTGGGCAAATGTATTATATTGAAAATCCATACGGGGAGATTTAAAATAGTGGTAACCACTAATTTATGTACTCCTAAATTTAAATACCTTTATTTTTATGATAACACATTTTAGACTTTGTAAAGCAGAAGACAAGTAATGCTACACTCTGCGAATGGAGACACTGTGTCTCATTAGAACAACAACATCGCCTTGCATTCATTATAAGTCTTTTCACGGGCAAGTCTGTGTATATTTATACATTTGTGTTGAGGGAGACTCAGTCATGTGGTGTAAGGTCGGTAAGTATGACTAGTTTGTTTTTCCCAGAAGGGATCTCCAAAAGAAGCAAACTTAAGGTCAGAATAAATAGGTGAGAGAAACCATTAATGCTTAGTGTTCAATTAAATGGATTGTGTCACAGACAACTGTAAAGCATTTGAAGGAAGTACCATTGTGTATTAAAATATCTAACTATCGTGGTATAAACAAATTTTTAATCTTTAGATGTGCACTCAGCACTCACTGAACTTTCAAAGCCTTCCCCAAGCATGTGGCAAGTTTGGAAGCTGGGATGAAGACTTTAGAGTAGAGACATCTTCAATAGTTGTGAAGTTCTGTAGAAAAATGTAAAGGAAAGCTTCCCAGTATAGTTACAGAGCCATCATTAAAAGTAAATCTTACAGGCTTCTATTAAAGATGAAGACTGTAGAGGTCATCCAGTTCTCGGTGTCTGTATGGAAAGAAAACCAGATAGAAACATACAGCACTTTCTCCGAAAACAACAAATGTTGAAAGAATGACATAATGTTCCACTTTCAAATGCTCTTGATTTAAATTAATCGTTTAAATGGAAAGGGTTCTTGAAATATCACTTTGCTATGACATGGAAGCCACAGAGAGAAGTGAGCAGCAAGTAAAATGTAGCTAGAATTATATGAGCCAGAGACATCAATAAGAAACCATTCATCTCAGGCACAACATTAAGGAGGTGAAATCTATCAGAAATGAATGAAGTCAAGCTAGGCAAGAAGAATTAGAGACTTTGAGGAAATGATATAGTGTTCTCGTAAAAAACATATTTAGACAGAGAGAGCAATTAGAGTGAACAGGATGCTGGAGTCTGTTTTTAAAGCATGGTAGCAAGTGAGTCTCACAGAATGTCAGGTAAGATTATGTCTTATATTACGCTGAATAGATTTGTACTCAGTGAATTCGATCCCTCTATTCCCCAAAAAGTAATCACAATAGCACACAGGAGAAAGCTGACAGGTGTAGATGACTACTAGAAAATTCTTACCATAGGCATAAGTTATTTATGACAGACAGAGACATGTCTGGCCAGAAGTACCAGCCCTTTAAAACTCCCTTTCCCGTAGAAAAGAGAAATAATGTGTATTATTGTCCTTTTTCTGTAACTACAAAGTGACTGTTCAGCAACAGGATTGCCATTGTAGACACTCCACAATGGATGATTGCTATTAATAAGATTTTCCTTGCTGCCATTTTAGACTTGTTTTCTGACTTTTTTTTCTAATTTAGTAATTAAAAATATCAGTATATAGAGTCATATATGTATATCAGTTCACATATTACATCAGCATTTGTATTTTATGTTGTTTTGTGTCTGGGGTTTTATTGTTTCTTTTATAATTTTTGTTTCTTATATCTAGGAAACAGGCAGTACTCTATCTGGTGTAGGTACTATACAATTTTCTCTTTAAAATGGAATAGAGAAGTGAAAAATTAAAATGAGAGCAGCAGCACTGAAGTATGAAACTAGACAGGAGTTCTAGATGAAAAAGTGTTGCATTCAACTACAGTTGTAAAAAGCATAAGCTGGTGATTGGCTTGTTTCACCAAATGTAATATTTTACCTAATTTTTTTCTGGTGGCCTTATTAAGGTAAAATTCTCTCTCCTTCTGATATGAGAAAAAGCTGTTACTTCTCCTGTGGAACTGATTCCTCAGTCACCACTGGTCTCACCAGGAGTTCAAGGAAGCTGACAGAGCTCTGTGAAGCTGATGGAGACTTTTCACCAGCAAATGAAAACTACCCTGCTCTCCTCTGTGGCACAGCACTGGCCACTCTTCCAGTGGAGCTGCCATGACCAGTGTTCTGTACCACCTTTAAAAATACTTCCCAGCAAACAGTGAATTGATGTATCAAGACTGTGAAAGAAAACCTCTTTAGGCATTAAGGAGATGACACTGAAAAATATACCAAATATCTTTCTTCTGAGGCATTGGTTGTGCAAATACATCTCTTATACAGAGGAGTTATGAAAGAGGTTTTCATTTTTCTCTGTAGATATCACACAATCACAGAATATGCTGAGTTGGAAGGGACCTACAAGGATCATCAAGTCAAAGCCTTAACCCTACATAGGACCACGCCCAAGAGTCACACCATGTGCCTGAGAGTATCATCCAAACACTTCTTGAACTCTGTCTGACCACTTCCCTGGGGAGCCTGTTTCATTACCCAACCACCCTCTGGGTGAAGAACCTTTTCTTAATATACAAACTAAACCCCCCCTGACACAACTTCAGGCCATTCCCTCGGGTCTTGTCACCAGTCACCACAGAGAAGAGATCAGTGCCTACCCCTTCTCTTCTCCTCATGAAGAAGCTGTGACTGCAGTGAGGGCTCCCCTCAGTCTCCTCTTCTTCAGGATACAATTTTTTGGTATTACGTTTTAGAGAGGCAGACATTTGTGGCATATTCCAATTAATGCAATTGAAGGCTTGAGGTTTTATTTTGCTTTGAGTGTTTTTTTGTGGTTTTGGTTTTTGTGGGGGTTTTTTGTTGTTTGTTGTTGCTGTTTGTTTTGTTTTGGTGTTTTGGTGGTGGTGGTGGTTTGGAGGTTTAGGTTTTGGGGTTTTTTTTTTTATTTACAAGTTTTCATGTGGGAGTCAAAGGCAATTGCCACAGCACTGAGAATTATACTGGTAGTTCTGTCTCAACCTCCTGAGAGTAGTGAACATACACTCATACACTACCATTTCTGCATGCCCTAGAGGTGACTGTAACCTTTTATTGATCAACTGATTGAAGATAAATGACAGAGATGCTGGTACTGCAGTTTACATCATTAACATGGTCAGTAAAGCATGAATTGTTCAATAAGGAGTTTATCTTTTTTCATTTTACTCTGCTCTTATATCATTTTTATGATAGAGAGCAAATTTTCACACACTAACCGGGCAGATGAACTTTAAAGATCAGATATGTCTGTGTGTGGTAATTGTCAGAACTAAGTGGAATCTGATAGTTTAAAGATATTTAATAAATGTCTTTCACATGAAGAAAATGAAGTCCAATGATAATTTTTCTTATTGTGTTTCTTTTTCAGTTTCCTTTTTCCTCACATTTAATGGATGTCGTACTGGAAAAACTAAATGAGAAGAAGAAACTGTTAGAAGAGTACAGTTCTCTCATGAAGCACACTATATGATATTGCTAAGACCTATCTTTGCAAAGTGTGTCTTACCTCTTCACATAAAGAACTGTCAATATGCATGTTCAATACATACATAGAACCCGTGAATTAATTAATTGTTGAACAAGAGGAATTAATTCAATTCCTATTAGGAAGCAGTGTGGTATTTGATTTCTGAAGACAGAAATTGCTTCAACTCAATGCAAAGTTCAAAATTATTTTTCTTTAAATGCATTGGCAGTGAACACTAGTGCAGGCTTTGTAGAGAGAAGATGTTTTTGTTATGATTAATACACATCTGTACAATTTTGAAAGCACAAAAAGCAGCTAAGTAACACCTGGTTGTACTAATCAGAACAGTAGAAGTAGGATTTACAGAGGAACTGGGAATATCATTGGGATTTTGGTTACCTAATTTCTTTTAGCTTCTTTGTAAAGCCCAGCCTTATGATATGATCTACATAAAAAGATATGCCTTTTTATGTTGGAAAAAATGAATGATTGTAGAATAAAAATATTCTGTGTGAAGTAATACTCACGGGAAAACTGGATTTCCTTCTGAGTATATTGGAGTATAATGTGTGCAATGTATTTAAAAAAATTCAATACAATTAATTTTTTTCTGTTGTGGTTTTTTTTTTTTTGCTAGTAGACCCAGTTCTTTTTGAGCTAACACCCAGCTGCAAGCTATCACTTGCCTTGGGAAACTGGTATACAGTTTTAGTCAGTTATTTTCACCATGATTTCTCTGGCATTGCTAACAACTAATTGCTGCTTCTTCACACCTTTGATCTTAGGGTTTATATTTCTCTGGACCAACCCACCTGAAAAAAAAAAAAAAAAGACACAGGTTTCTGGATGTAATAACATTTAGCTCTTGTATATGGCTCTTCATCTATAGTTATCAATTTGTTTTACAAAAGGTATCATTATTCTTATTGGATATTAGGTGAGGAATCAGAAGCAAGATCTATTTGTCCTAAGATAACTCAACTAAAGCAAAAAACACAAAGCATGAACGTTTTCTGCACATCAGTCCAATGCTTTCCCTAGGATGTCATAATGTATCTTCTAATTTATGGAGTTCACTATTTGATGTCTCTTAGAAAAGGAAGACATCTCTCTATCTCTTAGAAGGGAAGGCTTCACTAAACTTCTGCTCAGTTGCACATGGTGACAACAGCAAGGATTTTTGCTGGAATCAGAGAAAAACATGCAACCATATTTCACCTGCACATGTAACTAAAATCCAGGAATTAGGCCTATATTAAAAAAGGAAAATACCTTAGGAATGATTGACCACCACCTTTTTCAGTGCAAGAAATCAGGGGCATCATATGAAACTTTAAAGTGATATTCAAAGTAAGCAAAAGGAAACCAGTCTCATGCAAATGAAAATGAGCTATGGAACTATTTGCCTCAGGGTTTTACTGAACCTAAAAATTTTCATGGGCTCCATTGCTATTGCAATATTGCCAACAAAAATTATGAACAATAAATTCGTCAAAACATGTGGAAACCATGTTCATACGTTTTTCAGTAACTCCAGCAAAATGTTTGAAAATAATTTCAACATAACCTCTATTGCAGTATGGTGAGAAGAACTTCATGAGGCCAAAGCTCTGTGAAAATTATCCTCATTGTCTTTGTTTCCATATTCCTGAACACCTGCTAGTGCAAGTCTGATCTTGATAAATACAAATGAAAATTGAAATATCAGCATTTTTTCAGTGAAAAAAATCCCAAATATAGTTTGAGATATTTCTGTAAGGAGAATAAAAAGGGTGATATTACAAAGAAAAAAAAAATTACCTTTCACAAGTGTTGAATTCTGTCTGCAATGAACATACTTGTTTTTATTGCTCATTTGACCTTTACTCCACCAGCAGAAGAGATGGTCTCTCAAATATCTTTATTTCTGTAAAATAAATAAAATTATTCTGATTAGGTTTGATGAATATTTTTTAAATCCCCTTACACTAGAACCGGGCTCATTACACATGCATGTTACAAATTTTGTGAAGAACTGATTCTGGTTCAGGGAGAAGCATTAGCTCAACGCTTTCAAGATGATATTGCCAACATGAAATATAATAAAGACAGTGCTGTTTTGAACTAATTGTACCTGCGAACATCCAGAAAAGCCACTTAGTCCGTTTTTCTTTTATTAAGGTAGTTTTTCTATGCTGGTGCTTCCCGATATGGCCTCTAGATGGCAAACTTTCCCAAAAAATGGGCTCAGTCCTGGCTGCCGTGAGCGACCTGTGCGGGACCTGCGCGGCCGGGCCGGAACCTTTGATTCCTGCAGCCCCCGAAGTGCTGAGTGCGACAGACCTGTCCATCGGGCAGCGATAGCTGATCTCTGTGCTTATAAATAAATTGACTGATTACAACCATTACCGTACAGTACAGTGACTCGAGGGTGAGACTCTAAAATAGAACAACTTTTATACATATATATATATATATATATATATGGGGGTGTGTGTGTGTATGTATGAAAGTTGTTCTACACACACACACACACCTGTGTGAGTATGCTCGCATGCATACGTGAACATACATACATAAACATGAAATACACAATGTTGTATAGAGGTTCAAAGTTGTTTAAATGTTCTGACCCTCTCAGGAGGGTCTCCGAGGCTCAGGTAGCTGTGAGCAAGGAAGTCCAGGGCATGAGAGCCGGCTGTACAAGGCATGGATTCCTGAGTCCAGGAGCATGCAAGCAGCAGCCTCATGAGCCGAATGGCTCCAGCAGCCATGGGGAGAGGAGGGGACAGTGCTGGGAGCAACCGAGGGGAATTTAAATGGCTCTAGGGAGCGGGGCCAACCCAGAGCACTGCAAACAGTAGTGGGTGCACATGATACAGAAGTGAGGGTGTCATGGCAGTGAAGGTGTCAACAAACAGTTATTTTGCAAAAAGTGCGCTGTGATTGAAGAGCTGTGTCACCAGGTGAAGGAGCTACAGGAACAAGTGAGCAGGCTCTCTAGTATCTGAGCAAATGAGCAAGAGAGAAACTGATTATATTCAGAGATGCTACAGCCTCAAGACAGGGGAGTCTTGAACCTCAACTATAGTGGAGAAGCAGGTGGACTTGGAAGCCTACAGGGTAATTAGTCAATGGACTGTTAGTCAAGAGTCTGTCAAAGATGAAGGATGGATGCACATGGTCACAGCACATACCAGGAGGAAGGTTCCTCCTCCTCAGAATCTGACAGGTGGGACTGGTGTCTTCTACAGCTAGTATGATGCTCTGGCACTAGAAGGCCAAACAGCTGGTAAGGTGGGCAAAGGTCCTTCTGGGATAGAGAGGCTTCCTGAAACCACTACCTGTATCCTGCATCAAGATCTTCTCTGTCAAGAGAAGGAGAATGGTTGTTATAGGAGACTCCCTACTAAGGGGAACAGAGGGCCTGCTATGCAGACCAGACCCAACTCACAGGGAAGTCTACTGTTTCCCAGAGGCTCAGGGAAGGGACATTACTGGGAAACTCTCCAGTCCAGTAAGGCCCTGATTACTATCAGATATTGGTTGTTCAAACTGGCAGTGACAAAATAACAAACAGAAGCCCAAGGGCAATCAAAAGTGACTTCAGGGCCCTGGGACAATTGGTAGAGGGATCAAGACCACAGGCAGTGATTTCCTAGATACTTCTGATAACAAGGAATAATACTGATAGAAATAGGCAGATCCATCAGGTCAGTGAGTGACTCTGAGGTTGGTGTAATTGGAAAGTTTTGGGTTTGTTGCCTATAGGATGATCTCCTCAGCACCTGGTCTACTGACACTGACAGGATGAACCTATCTCAGAGGGGAAACAGTTCTAGCGCAGGAGCTGGCGAGGCTTGTTGACAGAGCTTTAAACTAAGTTGGGAAGGGAAAAGGGACAAAACCAGGCTCATGAGTGATGAGCGATGTGATGGTGTGCCAAAACTTGAAAAAATAAGCGCTTAAGGAATCCCTCAATCTGCCTTACCAGGTGTTGGCTACAATGTACCACAGCTGAAATGTTTCTACATTAACGCACGCAGCACAAGGAACAAACAAGAGGAGCTCAAAGCTTTGGCCCAGTCCCAGAGATTTGATATCATTGGCATAAGTGAACCCTGGTGGGATGAGATTTGTGACTAGAATTGGGTTGTCCTGTCGGATGTGTTTACAAGCTCTTTAGGAGGGATAGGCAAGGTAGAAGAGGTGAAGGAGTGGCACTGTTTGTATGGAGTTCACAGTTGGGAATGGCACAGTTGAGAGCCTCTGGGAAAGAATCAAGGGGCAAACAAATAATGTGAATGTCCTTGTGGAAGTCTGCTATAGACCTCATGGCCAGGATGATGATGCCAAAAAATTATTCTTTGAGGAACTAAGGGACACTTCCAAGACAAATGCCCTTGTCTTTATGGGGTACTTACCAGAAATTAATTGGGAGCCTCACAAAGCTGGTACAACCTAGGTCAGAAGATTCCTGAAAAAACTGATTGACAACTTTATGGAACAGGTCCTAGGGTCCTTTCCGATAGGTCCTTGCTGACTTGGAAAGATGCTCTCCTTGTCAAGAGAGTGGAACTCTGAAGTGGAGATTGGTGGCTGTCTTGGCCACAGTGACCATGAAGCAATCGAGTTTAAAAACTCTGTTGACAGTAGGAAAAGTGCCAGTAAAACCTCAGCTCTGGACATGAGGAGAGCAGACTTCAGGCAGGTGCTGGAGTCCATCAGTGCTGGTCACTTTTTAAACAACACCTCCTGAGGGCACAGGAGCAGCAATTCCCAAATGTCAGAAGTCAAGCAGGTGAGGCAGAAGGCTGGCTTGGCTAAACAAGAATCTTCTCTTGGAAATATAAGGCAAGAATGCAAGGTGTATTCCCAGTGTGGAAGCAAGGTCAAGTCACATGGGAAAAATTTAGAGATGCTGCTTGCTGCTGTAGGGAGAAAATTCCTGCAGCCAAAGCCCAACTGGAGTTGCAGTTGGCCAGAAATGTGGGGCACAATAAAAATTGTTTTTTCAAATATGTTGATGTCAGTAGGCAGTATAGAAATATCATTGGCCTGTTACAGGATGAGGATGATCCCCTCACAGACAGGGACAGACATAAGGCAGAGGTGTTTAATGCTTTCTTTGCCTCTGTCTTCAACATGGATGATGAACCAGGGGGTCTCAGTGCCCTGAGCTGGAGGACCATGACTGCAAGAGTGATCAGCTCACAGCTGACCTTGAAATTGTGTGTGATCTACTGCTCCAGCTGGATCCCTAGAAATCTATGGGGCCTGATGGAATTCTCACAGAATCCTCAAAGAGCTGCTGATGTCATCACAAATCTATATAATTTTTGAGCAACCTTGGGAATCCTGAGAGGTCCCAGCTGGCTGGAAACTGGTGAACGTTGTCCCCAGTTTTCAAGAAGGGCAAAAAGGAGGACCTTGGAAACTACAGGCTTGTCAGTCTCACTTAAGTGGGTGGTAAAGTTATGGAGAAGATTATTCTGTGATGTATTGAAAAATAGCTGAAAGACAACACAGTCATTGGTCACATCCAGCACAGCTTCATGGAAGTCCTACTTATCCAACCCAATTTCCTTTCATGACAAGGTAATCCAACTGGTAGATCAAGGGAAGCCAGCTGATGTAATCTGTTTGGATTTCAGTAAAGGTTTCAATACTGACTCTCACAGGATCCTTCTGGACAAAATGTCCAGCACACAGCTGGATAAACACATCATGTGGTGGATGAGCAATTGGCTCACGGGTCGAGTAGAGAGGGTAACAATGAATGGGGTTACATCAGAGTAGTGACCTGTCACTAGTGGGGTTCCACAGAGCTCCATCTTAGGCCCTGAGCTCTTCAACATCTTCATAAATGACTTGAACAAAGGACTGGAAAGGATAGTAAGCAAGTTTGAAGATGACACAAAACTGGGAGGAGCAATTCCTTGAAGGCAGGGAGGCTCAACAAATTAGAGAGATGGGCAACCACCAACCAGATAAAGTTCAGCAAGAGGAAGTGCTGGATTCTGCATCTGGAAGGGGACAACCCTGGATATTCATACAGACTGGGAATGAGATACTGGAAAGTAGTGCCGGGAGAGGGACCTGGCAGTCCTGGTCGATGGCAAGCTGAATATGAGTCAGCAGTGCCCTGGCAGCCAGGAGGGCCATCTATGTCCTGGGGGGCATCAGGCAAAGCATCACCAGCCGGTCTAGGGAGGGGATTGTCCCACTCTGCTCTGCACTGGGGCAGCCTCACCTTGAATATTGTGTGCAGTTTTGGGCACCACAACACAGGAAAGATATTAAGCAATCAGAGAGCATCCAGAAGAGGGCAACAAAGGTAGTGAAGGGCCTTGAGGAGAAGCCGTATGAGGAGCAGCTGAGGTCACTTGTACTGTTGGCCCTGGAGAAGAGGAGACTGAGGGGAGACCTCATTGCAGTCACAACCTCCTTGTGAGGGGAAGAGGAGGGGCAGGCACTGATTTCTTCTCTGTGGTGACCAGAGACAGGACTGAGGAAGTGATTGGACAAGAGGGAATGATTTTAAGCTGAAGTATTTTTAAGTTAGGTGATAGGAGGAAGTTTTTTACTGTGAGGGTGGTGAGGCACTGGAACAGATTGACTGGAGAATCTGGGGTATCCCCCTCCCTGGAATTGTTCAAGGCCAGGTTAGATGGGGGTTTGAGCAACCTAGCCTAGTGGAAGGTGTCCCTACTCATTGCAGGGGTGTTGGAATGAGATGATTTTTGAAGTCCCTTCCAACTCTAACCATTCTATGATTCAGTACTCTAAAGTGTAAAAATTAAAGTCAAAGCATCTGGCAATAGTCACTTCTCACACTATGTTCCTGTAGTGCCATCTGTTTAACCCACGCAAATCTTAATTTACCTTGATAGGAATCAAAGACATGAGTCTTCCAAAATGTAGATTTCTTATACTCTCTGCACTTCCTCATTGTCTGAATGATCCACTTATCCTATAGGTTGCAATTTTTGAGGCTAGGTATTCTTTTGCTGAATGAGACTGAATTGTAAGTGCAATTATATCACCTGACCTAATAGTCACAATAAAGAGGAGTTCAAGGAGAGATTGAAAATATTTCAAAGTGTTTATGTAACCATGATGTAGTATCTCATTTTTTGCATTTTGAAAAAGAAGAAGAAACCTATTTAC
Source organism: Myiozetetes cayanensis (assembly GCF_022539395.1). Lineage (NCBI taxonomy): Eukaryota > Metazoa > Chordata > Aves > Passeriformes > Tyrannidae > Myiozetetes > Myiozetetes cayanensis. The sequence goes on along the minus strand of NW_026087631.1, from coordinate 40,617,840 downwards.
AGACTTATTTTTTTTCTGTAGTTCCTTGAAACAAAACACTTTACATTCAATAGCATAAAATACTATTCTGGGTCTACAAATCCTTGAACCCACTTCATTTACTTCCATGCTTCACTTTGTTTCACTATGCACTGTTCTCATGCATAGAATAAGGTTCTATTTTTGATGCTTCCTGATTTGAGAATTCCCCATGTGTAATTATTTGAAATGTCTTATGGTATAATAAATGATTGAGAGAGCTGGGTACCCTTCTTGATTTCTGCTATGATCACATATTTAGAAATTAATTAATTTGTGTTGCTGGCTGTTAAGGTTTTGGTTTTATTTCCAGGAGTGCAGAAAGACTATGGAGTCAGGAATTTGGTATTTTAATTCTCTGTCATTCCTTCAGCTAGATTAATTCTCTTTTCTGTTTTGCCTCTACAATTGAATTAATTTTTAGCTATATTACTAACTCAATATCAGAACAAAGAAAAGGGAAGCTAATTTCAAATGCTGTGTGCCATTGTACAAGGTTTGAGCATCACCACTGGAATGCTTCATGTGATTTTAAATGGATATGTAACAAGTACGTGAAAGGAATATGATGCCCGACAGGTCCAGAGCCAGAGAAGCAGTGTTCAGCTTGTTGAGGATGTTGACTCAAGATTTTTTTAGGTCAAGATAACAACCTTTCTGAGATGAGTGGATTAGTATTCGTGTCTTGCTCAGCTATATATAAGTCCAGCATTCTGTGAGGTCTACTTTATAGCATGTTTAACTGGCTGGGGAAATTTAAGGTTCCCATCTTTGTGAACGAATAAGCTTATCGGATTAAGATCCTATTTGGATATCTCTATCAGACGCTATAAAGAGGAGGTTAAGTGACTCTGACCTATTGAACCTATTGCAGAGCACTGATTGGACATCTTCCTGGAACAGGATTCTTCTCTTGGTGAAAGAATCACATAACAGTACTTGTAATTCAACCAATCCTAGATTTTGAAGGATGAGAGTCAGTTTTCCTTTATCGTTGTTTATTGTGGAACAAAACAAAACTTGGAGCATAAAATATTTCAATTTATATTTAAAAACATTACTACACATGGGCTGAAGGAATGATGTGATGGAGAACCCAGTAAAGTAGCCCTATGACCAGGAATTCTCACAACTCAAGATTTCCCTTTGAAATTGTCTAGACTTCCATTTCAAGGCCGGGTATATATGACCATTATAAAAATCCATCTGTGCAGGTAATCAAGGCTGTGAGCTAGACAGACACTGAAGCTATAAGTCATGGTGTGCATGTGGGGACAACAGGCATGAGTGGATCACAAGCCTTACAATGCATCTATGCTGTATCTTTGCACTTTGCTCATTCTGCAAAAAACCTTTAAAATATGTGCCGAGTAATGGCCTTACTACATGATAATTATTGAAAAGGTAATGCTATTTCCTTATTTTGTTTGATCTTTCTTACACATGCATGGACTACATTTACCCTCTTAGCTACAACTCTGCATTAGGAACTCATGTTGAACTGGTTATTTCAAGGGATTAGCCCTCATTCTGCAAATAATTTTTTTTCTGTTTATGACCACACATCAGAAATAACTGTAGGAGCTCTACCAATATATAGCTTGTCCATGTGAAAATCAAGGTTTGGATGTATCATTTGAAAATGCAGTGATTTTTACTCTAAAAATATTTATTTTCTCTATGGTCCACCTTTTACAAATGCAAATTGGAAAATAATATTGGCCTTATAGAAAAGTTAGGATGAATGGTTAATTGAATGCTTATTTATGTAACTCACTACCTCTATTAAATTTAATTTGGGTGTCCATATAAGGAAGCTGCTAATTCTGAACTTGTTTTTCGAAGCTAGACATTAAAAACTGATTGCACTAGCAGAATACCATACATATCAGCGATTTACTGATTTGGGAGTGCAATGCTGTGTCCTCAGTACTGCCTACTTTGAGCATCTGGCTCAAGATAGGAATTTATCTTGTAAATTTCTCTGTTTTCATGCACGTTTTCACTAAGTGAAAGCGCATGTAAGCACTAAATGCACGTAAGCACTAAAAAGCTGGCACAAGCATGGCATGATCTAGCCCTGGAGACCTGTGGTGTTTCAAACAGAACATCTTGATGCTCTGATCCAAGATACTGTGAACTAAAGTTCACCTCATTGACCTCCCTGGGCATGTGCTTTCTCCATAAGCACAGTCTCCTCCAGCACCTGGACCCAGAGAGGTTGAGATGCCCCCCATAGCATATGCCAGGGAGCTGTGAGAGCAGGATAGTGGCACTACCCACTGCGAGAAAAGCCTACCATCATCTGGCGATTGAAACAATGACTCATACGCAATGCCAGCACAGGAAAACCAAACAAAATTCAGCAGGAGACAGAACTGGAGACAGGTACTCCTGCAGTGTAGCTCAGCCCAGGACTATTGCCCCAGCCCAGCCTCAAGTTGGCTTCCAAGTATAGGGGTTGGGATTGCCAGGTGAGGGTTCCTGGAAGAACCTTATGGCTTTTACAGCACTTTTTCTTGCTTTTCCTGCAGAGCAGATCTCACTTCCCACTTCAGCCCACCAGGCTTCCTTGCATTGCTCCTCTCTTAGCTCTGCTTTGATTCCTTGCTCTTTCTTGGCTCCTACTCTGCTTCCGATCTGACTTTCCAAGCCTTCACAAGTATAATTACATGGCTCCGAAGTTAATGAATGTTCATATATCATTGATCAAGTTGTTGCCTTCATCTATTATTTTAGAAATAATGTATGTTAGACAAGAAAGTCTCTCTCTGAAGTGTGAATCTTAAGTACTAGAGCTCATTAAAAAGATCTAGTGCATCAGTTCCACACTGAAGATGATAATCTCTAAAGACAGCAAAATGAAATGCCATGTTCTCTTCCTCTGTCTGTCAATTCAAATGGAAAAATAAGCAGTGATAATTATTTGAACATTCTGCCAATAAAATCCTTTCCTTCAGAGGAAATCTTTAGTGGGCCTTCCTATATCCTGGCTACAGGATAAGTTCTCAGTCTTCTAAGACTGAGACAGCCACGTCCTCCAGATAAGATAAACTTCCCTTTCAAACAATGAACAAACAGGGAGCTCGTTGATGTGAGCTGCCACTAACACAAATAGGAGTCTAATGATCTCTTTTTTTCTTTTTCAGGACACAGAATTTCTCAGACCATTGTGATCCTCTTCCTTTTCTATGTTTAACATTTGCAAGTCTGTAATTGAATGTAAAATGGAATGTTTCTAAAAGATTTCAAAATAGTAAATAGGTGTGTGTTGAACATATGTGCAGTAAAGTTGGAGAGGTAAATCAGGAACTAAAGTATTAAAGCATCAGAGATTGCTTTTTTAGGTAAATGACCTTGTGTCTAACACTGGATGGCACTGAAGTACACACTATGAAGCCAGGTAGGGTACAGGAAATGGCTAAGTTCCATTACAAAGCTTCATTTTGCATGGAACTAACTGGATAAGGGGTTTTCATGGTATTAACCTCTCCCAAAATAGCATCTCTTTAAGATGCTATGCAAAGAGGATTTATAAGTCATCTGTGAGGTCTGATTCAGAATTAATCCTGGCATTATGACAGAAACTCAGCAGACACTTGGCATAGTGACAATAATTTATATTGAGACTTTGAGGCAGAGTGCAAACTCTGTCCTGACACAGTGCAGGCTAACTATCTGGTTCTATGTGAACCTGGCTTACCTACTTACTGATGTAGACAGTTTGCTGAGAGTTGAATGCATAGTCTATATTTAAGAAGGATGTTTCAGTGTTCATCAATATGAAGGGTTGTGCAAATCAGTTGAGGAGGGGAACTGAACATGTGCTGAATTTTAAGCCCACTAGAAGTCCCCTGGGTATTAAACAGCCTCTTACATCAGTGCTGAGCTTGTTGTGAGAAGAACAAAGAATGATGATGCAGTACAAGCATCAGATGAGTGGTAAGGTCTTCCTCCTACCTTCTCATATTTGCACCTGCTGTGTATTCTACAGAAGGAAAGTCTCAAAACTTAAAAAAATTCAGTTTTGGGGTGACCTTGAAGAAATTGTCTGGCCTAAGTTTTGCATTTTTCTTACTCTCAGAATTTCTGGATCTTTACACGTCTTATATATAGCAGAGCAATGAAAGGGCAGGATCCCTCCTTTGTCCATGTCCAAGACCTTGTGAAATTCATTGTTGTTTACTATGAGACAGAGACCATCTGGAGGAGTTGGGCTGATTCCTTCATATAACTTCCCATAAAAGAAAATAAAATTGTAGTATATCTTGATATTACAAGGAATACAAGTATTTTCCTTGATTAATTGTTCTTTTTTGAAACCATACTGATTAATTATGATTTATTTGTACTCTTGCTCTTGACTTTGCTGTTAATTTTGATCCTTGCACTACCTTGGAATGTGATCCTGTATTTTGTCAGAGATACACAAAGTATCAAAGACTGCTCAGTTCATTAAAAAAAATCATTTTCCTTAAACAGTAAACATAGCCTAGTGATAATTTTAAAATTCTAATTTTTATAGCAATCATTACCTGAATGAGGTCTCCCAGCTTCCTGTATATGCAAAGTTTATTTTTCAACAGCTTTCTAGTGGTCTCCAAAACACCTTCTAAGTTATGACTTTGAACTGGAGGATGTTCCATGTGCGGGACATAAACTAATCAAGGCCTAATTTTGACACCCTTGTCTACAAATTATTGACATCAATAAGTTTTTATCTAGAGTTGTATGATGAGCACTGGCACATGGCAGTACCATCTGGAACAAGACTAGTGTCATCATCTGGCTACTAATTAATATTTAAACTCAATGATAAAAGCCAACACACAGATGTGAAGTGGTAGAAAATCTATTAGTATTCATGTCTTACATCTCTATGGGGTCTGGCTGAGCTGGAGTTCATTTCCCCATAGCAGCCCTCACAGTGCCGTGCTTTGCACTGGTAGCTCGAAGGGTGTTGATAACACACCGGTGTTTTGGCTCCTGCTGAGCACAGCATCAGTGCTGTAACCTTCCTTCCTCAATCGAGAGAAAGATCCTGGGGGGGAACCCAAGTAGGCCAGCTGACCCAAACTGACCAAAGGGATATTCCATACCATATGACATCAGCTCAGCTATAAATGCCGAGGCAAGGAGCAGGAAGGGGGGCATTCATTGTCTCCAATGGCTGCCTGCTGGGAAACCGTCCCGTGTGCTGAAGCCCTGCTGCTCGGGAGTGGCCGACCATCACTGCTCATGGGAAGTGGAGAATAAGCCACGCCATCTTTCGCTTTACTTCGCTTCTGTGCATGCAAGCTTCCACGTTACTTTTTGTTTTAAATAAACTGCCTTATCCCAACCCATGAGTTGGGGTTTTTTTCCACCTTACTCTCTCCCCTGTCCTGCTGGGGAGTGATAGAGCGGCTGAGTGGGCACCTGGCATCCAGCCAAGGTCTACCCACCACGATGTTCAAGGAATATTTTACACACAAGGAACTGAAATCTGAGGAGAGGACTACTGTGTCCTCGAATGAGTCAGCCATGATGCAAGATGAACATAAAAACCAGAACTGTATTTTCCAGTGCTGCACCACGCAGATTGCAGCTCACAGATCATGAGATATGACAGCCCATCCCTTAGCTGAGATGGGCACCCATGCTGCTTCTGCTATGTCTTAATTCTCCTGTCATGCTGTGTTTCTGCACAGAGTCCTGTGCTGGGAGGTTGTTCTTCAGATACCTAAACCTAAAAGCCTAGAGATTCTGTTTTGAATATGTGATCAAAGAACTAGAAGTCTGTGCAGATACTATGATAAAGATGGGAAAACTCTCTAACAAGATAACTTCAGAAGCACTTATTAGTAATTTATGTCTCTTACAAACAGTTCCAGGGGAAAAGGCACACTAATATACAATACGGTTCCAAAAAATATTTAAATGATTCATGAAGTGAGATGCAAACATATCATTCTGTATGCGTGTATGCAAACATATCATTCTAACATAATTTTTAGATTATGCAGAAATAAAATCTGACATTAGTGATCCTTCCTTCACTTCCTATTCCCTCAAAACTTTTACAAATATTTTGTGACAGGAACAAATAATGGCTATTCACTTTTAAGCTCTATTCTTCTGAAACCTGCCAACTGAAAAAGCAGTAGTGACTCACTGTTCTTGCACATGGTTCTTTACTGCATAATATTTGTTGATAATGTGTGAAATGCCACATATATGAACCAAAAAGAATGTACCTCCTGTTATGGCCTGTAGTTTGAAGTCACAAATCCTAAAACACTGCTAAAAATACAGTGACTTTCCTAAAGTGAATGAAAAGTGTCTCAACCTTTTCATTAGTTGCTAATGTCCCTCAGTAAACAATTACTTGGTCTAAAAGGTAATGCAGATGATTAGAAAAATAAGCCTCCCTTCCTGTGAAATATCCAATGGCACTTACTTTACAGGGGTTACACAGAAGTCTATCAAAATACGGAGATAAAAATAAATCAATTGTAACATGTCTATAGATTGTTCCACAAAATAATCCTGGTCGATGCTCATGAAGTTTTCATATAGTTCAACCCTGAGAAGTATTAACTGCTTCTGACATTGCGGTGGTTTATGTATCATTTTTATTGGCTTAATGAAATATACATGTGTACATTCTACTTTGTCTGCCCTTGACTCTTCCTAGTGAGCTCATCTTTTTGTAGCTGTAGTTTGCCATAACAACCACCTTAAAGCAAATGGAAAAACATGAATGAATTGCTAACTGCTGGGAGCTAAACTTGATATCAGATATATTCTAGGTATTATATATGTCCTAGGCTTCATGCAGTTGCCCATTCAACCTATCTATCCTAATTTTGCTTATGAAAAAATCATGTGTCATTGATTTAAAAAAAAAAATCCTTAGATAAAATTATTTTACTATAATGACGCTGATCTTATTATTACTTATTACTTAATAACATTTGCTTTCAAATTATATAACCCATTGTAACCCCAAGACAATCAGGAAGAAGAGATAGTTTTTAGTGAAAAAGAATAGTTTTTTAGATAGTTTTTCTTGAAGACTATGCTTTGGATGTTGATTCCTAATTCAAGTCAAGTCATGGGATAAATGATCAAGTTCAATCCAATATGGGATAATCCTGTAATCTTTGAATTGGGGAACAGTTTATGAGCCAAAATAGGATATCTTACTGGTTGGTCCCCCATGAATGTTGCTCATTTAGATCATGCTTTTGATAATAAGGGTATCAGAAGAGGAAAGTACACAGAACAGAATTATTTTGTTTAAATTCTGCTAGTATTGCTACTTCAGGATAAACTTATCACTGTATCTTATTCATCTCCTCTGCCATAATTTTGGCTTCCCTGAGACACTGTTTTTGCCTCCAGTGTCTGATGGATAAGTGCCATAATTGTCCAGCCTTATTCCATTGCCAGAAGAAGAACTCACTTGAGCACATCTTTGTACAGTGAACATGCTTTGCTGATGTTTGTAAACTTATGAATTTTATTTCTTGGTTAGTTTTCTTGGTTATTGAGAATTGAGAGAGAAACAAGGAGGATGGGGAAACATTCCTAGTTTTGGCATTTGTCTTCCCAAGTCACTGTTACTCACAATGGAGTCGTGCTTTCCTGATGATGGCTGAACACATGCCTGCCCATTGGAAGTGGTGAATAAATTCCTTGTTTTGCTTTGCTTGTGTGCACAGCTTTTGCTTTACCTATTAAACTGTCCTTATCTTAACCCATGAGTTTTCTCAGTTTTCCAATTCTCTCAGGGTGGTAGTGAGCAAGCAGCTGCCTGGGATTCAGCTGCCTGTCTTCTTCAGATATTGTTTCTTGTTATACTGGATGTTCAGTTCCAGAGCACTGTAAACACTTGCTTACCTTCATTACAGAATCTGACTGCCAACATCTTCATAAATGAATTGGACGCAGGACTGGAAGGGGTACTAAGCAACTCTGCAGATGACACAAAACTGGAAGGAGTTGTTCACTTCCTTGAAGGCAGGGAGGCCCTGCAGAGAGACCTCAACTAATTAGAGAGATGGGCAATCACCAACCAGATGAAGTTCAACAAAGGAAAGTGAAAGATTCTGCACCTGGGAAAGGGCAGTTCTGGATGTTTGCACAGACTGGGGAATAAGGTGCTGGAAAACAGTGGAAAGGGACCTGGGGGGTCCTGGTCAGTGGCAAGCTGAATATGAGTCAGCAGTACCCTGGCAGCCAGGAGGGCCAACTGTGTCCTGGGGGGCATCAGGCACAGCATCACCGGATGGTTGAGGGAGGGAATTGTCCTGCTCTACTCTGCACTGGGGCGGCCTCGCCTTGAATATTGTGTGCAGTTTTGGATGCCACAATACAGGAAAGATACTAAGCAATTAGGGAGCGTCTGAAGAAGGGCAACAAAAATGGTGAAGGGCCTTGAGGGGAAGCCGTATGAGGAGCAGGTGAGGGCACTTGGTCTGTTGACCCTGGAGGAGACTGAGGGGAGACCTCATTGCGACCTACCTTGTGAGGGGAAGAGGAAAGGCAGACACTGATCTCTGCTCTGTGGTGACCAGTGAGAGGACTGAGGGAATGGCCTGAAGTTGTGTCAGGGGAGATTTAGGTTGGATATTGGGAAAAGGTTCTTCACCCAGAGGGTGGTTGGGCACTGGAACAGGCTCCCTCAGGGAAGGGATCACAGCACCAAGCCTGACAGAGTTCAAGAAGAGTTTGAATGATACTCTCAGGCACATGGTGTGACTCCTGGGGATGGTCCTGTGCAGGGCCAGGAACAGGACTCAATGATCCTTGTGGTTTCCTTCCAACTCACATGTTCTGTGATTCTGTGATTCCTGTCCCTGAAAAAAACCTATTGTTCTGTCAGAAATTCACTGTATTCACCCAGCCTCACCATCCCAGTGACATCTCTGAATTTCTTGTCCCAGAATCTTCTCCTGACCTGCCCTCTCAATAGGTGTTCAGTCCTTTAAAGTCACAAGACTGTTTCTTTTTTAATGAGGTGAGCCACATGCTCTTTTTGCAGTTTGCTTAAAGTAGAACTATTTTGTTACACTTCAGTTTTGTATGGAGTGCTATTCTCCCTGGTTTCATAGAATTTAGTTACCATTGCTCAACAACTAAAAGGTATTTAATTTATCATGTGCTTTAGAACCAAAGATTGTCCTACTCTTCTTGCAAAGTGAACTGTTGGTTAAAATTTTTCTGATACCAATGTTTACAGACCAAAAGTCTGTACTTCTGTGTACAGATTTGAAACTATATTTGGGCTTTTAACTGCTCCATCTTTCCCATTAGGGTTTCTTTCCTCTCTAAGTGGTGACCAGGCAGTGTGGCTTTACAATCTCCCAAAACCAGTAGAATAACTGGCTACCATTAAAAGTCATGATCTCTCCATCACTCCCTGATTTGTCTGCATGTCCTGCTACTGTCTATGGACTGGTGCTAGCAGCTATGTAGGTAAATGAAAACTGCACCTTTTTTCTATACTGACCCAGATTGCTATAGAGATGCGGAAGTCCAGCCTGTCACAGCATGGAGAAGAAGGGAGGATAGGCAGAAAAACACAGGTTTGGGGAGGAGGAAGAAGGGGCAGGCAATTTATCCTTATGTCTTAATCTTTCTTCAAGAGATCTAATTACCTTGTGTTCATCTTGTATAACAAAATACCCCATCCAGACCCAGATGTAATGCTGAGCTTCTAAATTCAGGTTCTCCCATGCAGCAAGAATAAAGGGTATCTTTTGACATCATATTTAAAATCCCCTTTGACTTAAGGAAAGGCTCATAGATTCAGATAGGGATTGGAATCACTCACTGATTACTGTTGAGCAAAACAGACTCAGCTTAGGGAAAATTACTTAATTTATTACCAATCTAGTCAGCGTAGAATAAAGAGAAATTTAAAAAAAATCTTAAAATACTTCTCCCCACCCTTCCTTTTTTCCCAGGCTGAGTTTTATTCCAGATTTCTTCTACCTCCTCCCTCACAGCAGCACAGGGGCACTGGAAACAGAGGTTGTGGTCATTTAAACATGTCTCTGCTGCTCCTTCCTCCTCACTCTCTTCCACTGCTCCAGTGTGGGGTCCCTCCCATGGGAGGCAGTTCTCCATGAACTTATCCAAGATGGTTCCTTATCGCAGGGAGCAGTTCTTTGCCAGCTACTGCAGTGTGGGTCCCCTCATGGGGTGCTATCCTTCAGACAGAGGCTGCCTCCTTCAGGCATCTTACTGCTCTGATGCTGGGTTCTCCATGGGCTGTAGGTGGGTATCTGCTCCACAGTGGACCTCCATCGTTGCAGGGCCACAGCTGCCTCACCATGGTCTGCACCACAGGCTGCAGGGGAATCTCTGCTCCAGTGCCTGGAGCACCTCCTCCCCATTCTTCTCCACTGAAGGTGTCTCCAGGGCTGCTTCTCTCACATGTTCTCACTCTTCTAACTCACTGCAGCTACAGTTGCACAATTCTTTTCCTCTCCCCACTTCTTAAACATGTTATCCCAGAGAGACTACCACTGCCACCAAAGGGCTGGCACTGGCTTGGTCAGACAAAGGGGCAGGTGCTGGCAGCTTCTCGAAGAAGTCAGTCCTGTGGACCCCTCATGACCAAAATCTTGCCATGTAAACACAATACAAATGGGAAAAGTTTAGCAAGAGCATCACAAAACTTTTCATGTGCATCCTTCAAGTCTACCCTCCTGTAGGAATGCCGTGTGAGAACCTAATTCATAAAGGAACAAATTAGCCTTAAATTCAATAGAAAAATTGTTGGCTCAAGGAAGTTTTGGCTTAAGCAGCATTTAAAGTGCAGTTTCAGTAAGTGTTAATGACATTGTAGGCATTAAAATAGTGACTGTCTCATCTCACTTAAAAACAAACAAGCAAACAAACAAAACCAAAACCAACTGTTGTTACAGCAATGTTAAAAAGTACTTTGTGACACAGACTTTCAAAATGTTTTACACTACCATGATAAATTGTGTCTGAAAAACTTTTCTTCCTTTCAGATTGGTTTGCAAAACACCCAAATAACAGTGCATCAGTTTGGTTTTCTTTTTTCTTGGACAAAGATATTAGAGTGCCAGGGTCTGTATAAAGAATCACAGCCTCCACTGTAAAGATTATGACACCAAGAAGGAGAGTGGCTTCAGGTTAGCTAGTGGTGTTGAAATTGCTCTTAACTCAGCCAGGTGTTTTAATTTGAAATCTGAACAAAGGGCACTGATGCAGAATTGGTAAAGATATAGGGAGTAGAAATAAAGGAAAACTATTCTTCATATAATTATTTTAAAATGCAAATCCAAATGTCTTCTTTCTTTCCAGCTGAAAAACATATATTTAGTAACTAGATCCAGCATATCCACTGATAACTAACTAGAAAATAATGGATTCACAGTTGGCAAACTATTCTTCTGTGGTGCTCAATTTTCTCTCTGGAAACTCCATGCGGATTATGATCACTGCACTTATCAAACAGGAAACAACTTTGAAATCATCCTATAATTATGCCTTCCCTTTGGAAATTACTCACTTTTACACAGATAATTTGCTATCTCTTGTATTTAAGGAATCATTTTGCAGTAATCAAGATATCTCAATAACTTTTCTCTCATTTGGTAAGTAAAGTAATGCGTAAATTTCCACCTAAAGCATCCCCATACATTGGCTTTTATATTTCAAATAAAAAAATTATGTTGGCAATCATTATCTGATAGAAGGACATACATGAAAATCATACTTGTGGGATGAATGAGACAACAGACACAACAGTATACCACTTCTTCAGGATGATAATGTGTTTGGTGTCACTAATCCCACAGCTTTATCTCTAAAGGAACCTATAAACACAGGCCATTACTTTTAAGAAGTTTTTTGAAGGTTTGTACATTCATTTTCTCATTTCATTTCTATCTACTGTAAGAAAGAATGGTATCATCCCAGATACTAGAAACTTCCTTCTGCATCCTTGTAACTGAGGGGAAAGATGTGGAAAGATCAATGGCGGCATACAGATTAAGTAAAATCTAACATGTAAATTGGAGAGCAAAACAGCTGTCAAGAGCAGTCAAGACAAAATTATAACAATGCACCAAAAAGATAAAATGTGCAGGGAAAGAATGATTATGAAAGAATAAAGAGAAAAAGACAGTAAGAAAATAGTTTGTTTAGTCAATGAGGGTCAGAAGGAAATATATAAGGGAAAACAGCTTTCATGGCTGTGAGTTTGTCAATGAAAATTTATGTGAAAGACTGTTCTTCGGATGACTAATACAAGTTGGGCTCCTTATCTGACATCATGCACTTTTTTAGCCTCTTTTTGCAGTGGCATAACTGGAACTTTTTTAACATGTGATAAAAGTAACGTTAACAGTATTGTAATGGAGAAACCACATTGAATAGGAATTGGGAAGATTTGGATTTGGGGTTTTTTGTAAGTATTCCATAAAATAACAATTGTCCCACAGACTGTTAATAACTCTAGAAAGCATGACACTGAGTTTTTGGAAGTGATCTAAAATAAGGATCTGTTAAGAGCTGTAAGAATGAAGCTGCAATTTTGGCCTAATGTTCTTTGTGCACAGGATCACAATATACAGTTGCAGGATTTCATTTCTCTGTGGCAGTTATTCTATACTTTTTTTGCTTTCTAATCAGGTCCACTAATTGTGATCATACGGGAGTTTAACAGCTATTGATTTTTTACTATTAATGTTAATCCACTGACCTTCAGCAGCGTGAACTAAAGATATTTATAGTTTGGCACTGTCTGAAGTCTTGGATGTTGAATGGGAAAACAGTAGATGCTTCCTTCAATTGTTCATTTCTGACTATCAGCTTGGACTCTTGGAATTCCATCAACATCTGGGACTAGATGACTTCTTTTGTCTTGCATGCACTAATGTTGTATTAAGTATTTAAAATTACATTAGTAAGAATGGTCTGATGACAGCACTGTGCTACATGACCCATGATCCAGGGTCAGTTTCCAATTTTAAAGCATTGTGACAGAGGCAAGTATAAGGCAGTATTAGTCTGAGTAGTTCTGGAGACCCTGAGGGGCTCTAAAAGACCAAACAACAGATGCAAAGGAGAATTTAAAACATTTCTCTTCTTAGCTGGCCTAAGGTAATTCATTGTTCTTCTTCATAAAAAAATTGTAGGAGTAGTTTTTGATGCTAAGATTAATTTATTGCAGAATCTGCCTCTTTCTTTTTTATCCTATTTTTTTTTTTAATTGAATTTCAAGAACCCAAATGAAATCTTGGGAGAAGATACTGATGCTTCACTACTTCCATCTCCTTTATAACAGGCCTGACTTTCTCACTAAGCTTAAAATTCAATTTGTAAATGAAACTGTGCACAAAAATAGGGATTCTTAAAATGGGTTCTCCTTTTAATATGGAAGTTTAATTTAAGAAGCACAGACCCAGAGGTAATAGAAACAGAGTTCAGGACAGAACATCAGTAATACATTTTACTTAATGTGCTGAGCAAGGACCGCACCCCTGCAAGTTTAAAACTGTCTTTTAGAAGGTCCCTCGAGTATGCAGGGAAAGGTACTTACTTTTATTAGGTATCCAGACTGGCATTTTTGGAAAAAGAAGCCTTCTTCACAACATCATTGATGCTTCTAGATGTACCAAAAACCTGCCTGATTTTCCCAGTGTTATCCCTTGTTCTAACAAACTACCTATAAAATATGCATTGTATGCACTTCAAAAAAATATTATGGGTAGATAATTAAATACAGTGCACTTTTGCTGTTTACATACACAATCTTTATCTGTTACGGAAGTCTCGCTGGGACTTCAAGAAATCATGCCTATATTTGGGAGAGGAGATACCATCCCATGTTAACCAGATCTTTCTTTCCTTCTATTAATTCACCTACTCTCCCAAAGCATCAGCAGCTTGCAACCATTCTTCCTCCTAATATTTCCTTTAGAAAATATTTTCAAACTATTTTTCACAAAAAATATTATTTAAAAATACTGTTTATAACAGCACAGTTTTATTGATTTTGAGGTATTCTTTAGGAAGTGTAGCAAAACCTCAGTGTAAATTGCTGCTATAGGTAAAAGACAAACTGACTGATAGTAGTGAATGTGGCACCACTGGCAAAGAGCACAGAGATATGTTGCATGGAGTACAAACCCACAAATGATGTTTCTTTCAAGCCATGAGAGAAAGAATTATTAGAAAGAGATTTTTGCTTCCAAAAGTATTTTAAATTATTGTCTTATCTCAAGAATTTTTCTTCTAGAAATTATGTAAGCAGCCTTCAGTTGAAGACTTGCCTCTTTAAACTTGCTATTCAGCAGAAAATAAAGGTCACTTAGAAGTTAAAAACATTACACAAATGAGCTTTTCAGCAAGTCTCTGCAGTCTTCAAATGGCAAATTATCAGAAGAGTATTTGAAATAGCTGCCATCTAAAGAAAAGTATTAATTAAAAAGGGGGAGGAAATTTCAAATTACAAGGATTCCCTAAATATTATAAAATAGGGAACTCAAATTAAAATGCTTCTGTCTCTAATCATTTCTATAATTAGCTTTTCAGTCTCTCTTTTTCCCTTCCATCATTATGAGGTTTTCAGGTTATTTTTGTAATGAATTAAATAATCTCTTTATAGTAGTTTGCAGTTTCCCTCTCTAGGGAAGGAATAACATTGGGAAAATCCTGTGGGCTTATCAGGTAAGCTGTAAATTCTCTGTCTTGAAAACCTAATATTATCTGCTAGGTGAGGGTCAATGAGCAGTTTAACCATACCACCTTCAACTAGTAAGAAGTGAAAATATCTGTTTATATCTCTCTCATTATGAACATCTGCCTTCTGCATCTCTTTTGTATTTTTAATAAAATAAACAAATGTACTGTCCCTCTGTCTACCCATGCAGTCTTCTTTTCCTACTCTGTCCCCAGCAATATTATTGCCCACTAATTTTAGGTGACTGCTTTGTAAATAGTTCACATCTAAGCTGGTGATCTAGTTATCTTTCGGAGTCTACTGTCAGAATAGAAGGCATCATATCGTCTGAAAAACAGACAGATAAGTCGTGTAACTTCTGCTCTAGAAATAAATGTGTCTATTAATTAAATAGAGAGGTGTAGTGATAGCTTAGATATACCCTTAATGAGTTGGGAGATGACATCAAGATTGAGGGGTGTAGTTGATACTGTGGAGTAAAGAGATGCCATCCAGATGGACAGGCTTGAGAGTTGGGCCTATGTGAACTTCACAAAGTTAACCTCCTGAACGACAAGAGTAAGAATCTGCATTTGGTTTGGGGTAATCCCAAACATGAATACAGCATGGGAATGAATACAGGGAAATGATCCCTATGGACGACTTGGGGTATTGGTGGACACAAAACTGAATATGACCTGTCAATGTGCACTTGCAGCCCAGAAAGCCAACTGTGTCTTGGGCTGCAATAAAAGAAGTGTGGCCAGCAGGCTGAAGGAGGTGATCCTGCTGCTCTGTTTCAGCTTCATGAGACCCCACTTGGAGCACTCTCTTCATTCAGCTCTGGACCCCTGGCATGAAAAGAACATAGAACTGTTGGAGCAAGTACAGAGGAAAGCTACCAAGATGACGAGAGGGCTGTAATGCCTCTCCTGTGATGAGAGGCTGAGAGAGTTGGGGCTGTTCAGCCTGTAGAAGACTCAACACTCGGGAGACCTTATAGCAGCCTTCCAGTTCTTGAAGAGGGCCTACATGAGAGCTGGAGAGAAACTTTGGACAAGGGTATGTGGTAACAGGACAAGGGATAATGGTAGGTTTAGATTAGATTTTGGGAAGAAATTTAGTATGAGGGTGGTGAGGCACTGAAACAGGTTGTCCAGAGAAGCTTTGGATGCTTCTTTTCTGGCAGCATTCAAGGCCACGTTGGATAGTGCTTTGAGCAACCTGGTATAATGGAAAGTGCCCTTGCCCACAGCAGGAGGGTTGGAACCAACCAAAACTCTTCTATGACTCTTTTTTTTTTTTTTTCTTTTTCTTTTTTTTTTCAAGGCAATTTGCTTACATAAATTGAGAAAGTCCATTTTGCTCTACCTTTTGGATTTCCATAGCCTCCAATACTACAGCACTTTCATGCAAATCAGAATTATACTAACAACACAATGTGGATTTAGCTTTTTGACATCACAAACGAACACAAAATAGAGGAAGGCTATTCTGGTGGAAAAAACAGGAAAATGCTTATGAATTTGTTAAATACTGTGTCTTTTGATGGTGACATTCACCAACGAGTGAGAACACGAGAAGATAACTTTTGCCTAAGTTATTTTTTTTCATGCAAGGAGTGGTGGTTCAAATATTATACAGATGACTACATAAGAACAGAGAAATGTAGTTACAGTATGTGGAAAAAAAAATGCCTGATTCTCAAGTTACAGGTGGAAGTGGTTGTGAATCCCTGCAATAGTTGGATATTAAACCTCTGGCATAAGCAGATTCATGAGAACTAGCTAATTTCCACATTGTATTTAAAAGTAGAACTATTGCACTCTGGGATAAGGATGCTTGTTGAGCATGTATATGCTGGTGATAGGACAAGAAACCCAAACTGTAACTTTTGGCTAAAATTCAGACAGGAAGGAATGAAACAAGCTAGCCAGTGGTTCAAAGAAAACTATGTATCACAGAATCCCATATTATTAATTAACAATTATTATTAACATGTATTTATAATCCAATATTATAAAATATTTTCTAGGCAATACTGATGACCTCTGCAGTCTGCTTAGAAAAAGATGAGTTGAGGAGTTTGCGCAGTGCTAAAAATTCATTCTCTTCTCATTGGCATTCCACTCCCACTTCTTGTGGGGCATTTACATTTATTGTGTTTCAAAATGCTACAAGACTAAATACTGGGGCCTTTCTAAAAGAGCATTGTACTCCGGCAGGAGTCTGCTGCCTGCTTTTTTGAGGTTCTGTCTCCTTTACAGTGCAGTGCAAGCTCAGAAAAGCATGCAGGAACTCTTCCCATTGCACCCTGCCTGTTCAGGTTGCATTGAGTCCCTGCTGCAGATACAGAAAAGATTATGAGAAAATACAGCTTGCTCTCCCACAATATTTTTGTGAGTTACTTTGTCACATTTTTTGGGAGAATGCCTGAGAGGCCCTGTAGCAAAGAAGCAGGAACTACAGGGAAGAGACAAGTGATCTTTGTTTCCACAGTGTAAGACCAGAGCTGTTTTTTGGCTTTTCATAGTCAGTGGAGTAGGGGGACTTGTCTGTTAACCATTTTGTTTTCACAGAAGCAGCAAAATAAAATTCTTCTTCTTTTTCTCTCTAGATTAAGCCTTGAGGTTAGTCCAAACTGTGATTCCTAATCAATTCATTTAATACAATTTCATTCATTGCAGGGCTTTGCAATAGCCACTGGAGATGTTTTGGCAGTCAATCCCTCACTTTCTGTACAAGCTCTGTTATAACTTGAGCCTGGTCATACAAATGGGACAAAAAACCCCTGCACTGGAATTTTGAAAGCCCCTCTTGTGCAGAGAAAAAAATGGAATATTAATCATCTTTATAGCCGAGAGAAGCATACTGGTTACGTAACAGAAAGAAATCTATAAAGTTAAATCTGTGTGGGTGATGCCAAGCTCTGGTTTGGATGCTTTCCTGTTTCAGCTTTCCCCCAGTGAGGGGAGGGTAACACAGGACTGAGAACCTGGGACATTCCAGGCTCATATTAACACAGATGCTTTTACAGAAGCAAACAAAGTGAGTGTAGGAACAGGAGCCTAACAGGGGCATAATGTCTACTGAATAACAAAAGCCTCTTTCTTTGCAGCTTGAACACCAAGCCCAGACAACTCAAGGCACATGTGTTTGTGATTGAGGTCCCTGGCTCAGTACTTATGTGGGATCTGTTACATGGCACAGTACATAGCATTCTTAGATGATAACTATTAAAAGGTTTTTACTGGAGCTGATAATCCTTACCTAACTAGTCAAAAGAAAAAAACATGCAATATGAACTCAGAAAGGAGGGAGATGGATTTGGATGCTTCATTCATACTACTAAATACCCAAAACAGCAGGTAAAAATCAAGAAGTTTTAGGATCATCTTATTTCAGCTGAAGTTTTCGAATACACCAGTCACTCCTTCATTGCTTCTTTTGTCCCACGTCTGGCCTATTTAATCCATTCAAGAGTCTCAGAAAACCTCTTTCTGCAATTAGATCAAACTCATGTTAAATTTCAAGCTTGTGGAGCCATGTGCTTACATTACTGTCTTAGCATTATTCTTGCATTAAGGACCACTGGGAATAGGTTATAACACCTGTGAACTTTGTTGCTAATCTCTGTCAAGGGTGGTAGATAATTCTTATCTACAGCAAATAGGCACAGATGGGGTAGCCTCTGTGGTAACAATATGAACAACTGAACACATTATGATTCCAATACTGTCTGATTACAGTTATTGGACATTCAATAGCACAGAAGGACCAGTTGGTGCCCAAAACCTCACACAGATTTGTGGCAATTGAAACACAAATACGTGGGCAAGAAATTGTTATGACAGACCTTAAGAGCTAATGGCATCTCACTAAATCAGAATTCACTGCTTCAGCTATTGCTGCAGAGCTGGAAGATCTGTTTGTTCCTTAAACTCATGTTCTAATATAATTTGCTATGAAACTTCGGCTGTTTCATGCTGACTGCACTGGTAATTTTTTATCTCTGAATATATTTTCACCAAAACAAGGTCCCTAAAAAAGGAGTACATCAGAGGTTCTCGAGTTCCACCCAGTATTTCTGTAATTGCCTCCCAACACATTTGCCAACACGCCTGGAATATTTTACCCTGTATTAAACAACCTATGTTTCCACAAAAGAAAAGACATCTGATAGATGAGCAGAATCATGGAATCAAAAAAATGGTTTGGGTTAAAAAGGACCTTAATGATCATCCATCTCCAACCCCATTGCTGTGGGCAGGGACACCTTCCAGTAGACCAGGCTGCTCAGGGCTCCATCTAGCCTGGCCATGAACATCTCCAGGGATGGGACATCTGCAGCTTCTCTGGGCAACCTGTTCCAGTGTCTCACCACCCTCACAGCAAAGAAATTCCTCCTAATATCTAATTTAAATCTACTCTCTTTTAGTTTGAGACCATTCCCCTGTGTCCCGCCACTACATGCTCTTGTAAAAAGCCCCTCTCCATCTTTCTTGTAAGCTCTCTTCAGGCACTGGAGGGTCACAATTAGGTCCCCAAAGCCTTGTCTTCTTCTGGCTGAATGATCCCAATTCTCTCATTCTTTCCTTGTACAAGAAGAGCTCCATCCCTCTAATCATCTTTGTGGACCACCCTCCTCTGGACTTGCTCCAGTGATGTCCTTCCTGTGCTGGGGATCCCAGAGCTGGGTGCTGCACTCTGGATGGGGTCTCACCAGAGCAGAGCAGAGGAGCAAATCATGTCTCTTGACCTGCTGACCACGGTGCTTTTGATGCAGCCCACGATATAATTTGGCTTTCTGGTCTGGGAGCTCACATTGCTGGCTCATATCCAGCCTCTCATCCACCAGCACCCCCAAGTTCTTCTTAGCAGGGCTGCTCTTGATCTATTCATCCCCTGGCCTGTATACCAGGGGTTGCCCCCATCCAGGTGCCATTGGTCTTTTAAAACTTCATGAGATTCCCCTGAGTCCACTTCTTGAGCTTGTCTGGACCCCTCTGGATGGCATCCTGTCCTTCAGGTGTTCTGTGATGTTTTTTCCCACAAGTCTAGAAAAAATGGCCAGTCACTGATTCTCAGGGTTTATAGTCTCAAGAGCCAGAAGTTTCTTTAGGATGTCTGCATTAGTTTTTGTTAGCTGCTTATGCATCACAATCAGGCAAAGACAACAGGCTAAAAGTTTCTAAAGGTTAACATCTCCATTAGAACTAAAAGTAAAAGCAAATGTGAAACCGTCACTTAGATACAACTGGAATTAAACACAGAATTGAAAAACCGAGTAAGAATTTTGCAACATGTTTATAATTTTGATGAGTTCTCACTCTGCAAATCTCTGTCTGAACAGATACAGAAGATGTAAATAATCAAACAGAAGAAATATATCACTATGCCTACATTAGATTAAGTAACCTGAAATAAAACTACACTTGCTGCAATCTTTCATTTGTGACAATCTTGCTGATACAGTACTGAGAGGGACTGCTCACAAGCACAGAGATCACAAGAGCACTCATTAATTTAATGAAGAACAAATGATGCTTACCTTTTCACTGTGCTCTGTTTCCTGGGAACTTGGGATGTGGCCACACTGACATCTGTGCAGTTTTGTAGCTGATCATCTGTTGCAAGGAAACAAGTGACAGAATATGAGCAATTAAGCCTAACTCTTTTGCTAGTTAAAATTTTTGATTAAAAAAAAATCTAAGCTAGCTTCACACTTAAGGCACTCTTTTTTTTCTTGTTCTACTGTGCACACACAAATGTGTGTGCATGCCTCTTGTTTGCACAAGAAACAACCTGAATGGGTGCAAAATCCACTTTCGGGACTTCTGGCTTACTAAGACACAAATGCCTAAACAATGCAGCAAGCATTTATGCAGAGCAACTGCGTAAGGTGTTGCTCCAACAACTCTGTAATTGAGCTAGGTTATTCTGCTAGCTGCTGTTAGCTGCCCTGTCTGGAAGCTGGTGCTGGATATATTGGCCAAAGGCTGTGTCTTGTCTGCGGGCAGTTTTTCGGATATTTCTTTGTTTTTATGATGAAGTGGCTGCTGCTACAAAATGTAGACAAAAACATCTAGTCAAAAAATTTAAGGTGGCTAAAAATTAATTTTAGTTGTTATTCTGAAAAATCTGTTTATTATCCAGACTAGCCAGCATTCAGTTATTAAGGGATCTAGATACTTATTTAACTGCTGGAAAAACTGAAATGAAAGGAGACTTGAAGCTTGAAAAGAAACACTCCATGCTCTCTCTTCATAACTATTGGAGCCATTCACAAAAACCTACAAGGTTACTGCTGGTGGTAAACCACAATGACAAGAGTCATGATTGCATTGCATTTTTCAAATATGTAATTATAACGGACAAGGCAAGACACATATGTAGAACAGTAGGATTAAGAACATACTTCATGGATGGCAGACTGGAAGTATGTAAGTATTTTTGGGAACAGTCAGGACAGAGCTCAGCAATAATTTTATCAAAAACATGCTTTCAGAAAAGGCTCTCATCAGCTAAGACAAACAAAAGAATGCTTGTTAGTAAGGTACTATGAAAAAAACACAGATTTTGTTTCCTATTGAGCATGGTGGCAAAAAACCTGCAGTGCTTTAAAAAACACGATTTGAGGAATTACCTATCAGAGTAGTGGTACTATGTTTAACTAAGCTTTGTGTACTTTTACAGAGGAGAACTCTTGGACATTATGGGAAATATCATCTGTTGACTGTCTGTTAAGACAGAAAACTGAAATTGTAAATTCATGAGACTGGAGACAGATGGTTTGGAAAAGTAAATCTATCAGGAATGAACCTGGATAACCTATGTTACGCTTGAAACAAACACAAAAAAGCAGCTATTCAATCTATAAACTACTGTGGTTGGAAGAGTAATAATACTTAATTGATAAGAACAATGCTGTTAATCTTTATTTTGTGTGAAGTGAAATTATATGGCTCATGCAATTCAAGCAAATGGATGAGGGTTATTGACATTTTTTCTGCTTCTTTCCTTGTTAGATGTTTCCATTTTCCCTTGCTTGGAACTTACTGCCTATGCCTTGTGTACCTTTTTACCTTCAGAAGCTGACAAAATATTTCCTAATCAATGGAGGGATTAATTTCTTAAGAGATAATACAATAACATACAATAACAGATTTTTTTTGTTTGTTTCCTGTATGTCTCACACTTTCATAACCAGCTTCACCTTTTTTAAGACTAAGCATTGGTTTCATGCAATCATTTTGTGCCTGCTGATTTACACTCCTGGAATTCAGACATCTTTGCTAGCTGAGCAGTAGTAGTGTGGCCCAGATTAGATTGCAAATGAAGGCTCCGATTTTTAGTTTCTGGTCTAACTTCTGACTGAACTACACTGTTCCTAATCAATTGTGGATGATTGACTAAACCTTCTGTGGAGCCTTGAATTTCTATTCATAAGATTTTTCATGTTTTTCTGTCTTAATCAAGGACTGTGAAGAGAATATCAAAGATTTCATGTAAAATCATCGACACAGGACCATAAGTAACTTTATAAATATCCAAATTCTTCCCCAGTGAAATATGAGTGAACACTCTAAGTACATTTTGTATTTCCTTGATGTCACTTATTTTGGAAAACTTGTGTACATAATGCTTACTGCTTTCTTTTTTGTTTGCTTGTTTGATTATATTCACCTTTGGGTTTTCAAGTTTTTTTACTAAGTAAGTGTTGAACAGAGTGACTTGCTTCCGCTGTATGTTCTGCAAGGACCTAGGAGCCATGCCCTCTTGTCCTGGAATTAGTTTTTTGCATTCTCTGGATCAAACACTTTTTGCTAATGTTTTTATTTTTAACATTTTATTTTATTTTGGTAGGCAACTTATCGAGGGATTTTATTATGCTTTACATGTGTTCATGCTGTTGAAATACTAGCTTACTAATTTTTAAGAAAAAATTCTAAAAAGGAACTGTACCAACTAAAGTACAAATCAAATTTTTGAAGACCTACTGAGATGAATATTTCCACTTATTTCACCAAATGACTTTCAAACTGAGAATGCAGTTCAAAATTTGCAAAATCAACTGTGTTATGTAAGAACTGTAGAGATTAGCAACCTAATATTATAACAACGCACAAAAGACAAGGACTACAATTGCATCTACAAAAGTCTTTGCACTTGTTGCATTTAATTATTTCTTGTAGATGCAACAATGGCAACTTTCTTAAATTATTGTTAGAATTATATTTTTCCATGTGGAATAAAAAGAAAGTCTCAGCCTACTCTTTTTATTCATGTTAAAACAAGATTTAGAGTTGGAATATGTTCACGTGCACATATATGTACAGACTTCATAAATGCATATAAATATTTTAAAATCAGATGTGATACATTGTAAGCAAATACCGACCCACATAAATTGTGTTTTAATAAAGGTAATACTTTCCACTTCCAGGAATACATATATTCTAGAAGGAACAAAAAAACCCAACAAAACAAAACAACAAAAAAACCCACAAGTAAATGTGTCAGATTCAGCTGTGAGAATACAAATATGCACAGCAAGTAATATAACATGAGCCAGGGCATTCAACTACTATTTGGGATGATTTATAGCCAGGTATCATACTATCATTTTAATCAACTGGCAATGGGAGCTGCTAGGGCATAATACACTTGAAAATGGGGGATACATTGTATCTCCAGGTTATCACCCAGAAACTGAATTTGGTGGATCTTTATATGTCCACCACTTTTTTTATTTACATAGTTTTCACATAAAATTTGTAGTAGACAGGAATGTACTCTTTTGAAATATCCAGCAAAAGTCAGATCCTGAAATGTAACCATTCAATTCCAGCTATTTAGTAACATGGAAATACATTAATTTAATAAAAATAATTTAAAATATGACATTTATAAT